>NC_080581.1:38170680-38771617 GCF_029962835.1 Magnolia sinica
GTCGAGATTCTGAATGCCACAGATTACCCCTTACTCCGGAACTGGAGATCTGGTCGAACATCTAGAGTCCTACAAAGTGTGGATGGAATTACATGGTGTGACCAATTCCGTCTTCTCCCTGACCTTTTCAGAGGCAACATGAAAGTGGTACAGGCAGCTAAAGCCGAGGTCGATTAACTCCTTCACACAGCTCAGCAAGACCTTTATCATATAATTTATTGGAGGAAAGGATAGAAGGAAGCCAACGACCCTCCTCCTCACTGTGACCCAGAGGGAGGATGAGTTATTGAAAGACTGCATTCATTCGTTTTAACAAGGAAATGGTGCAGGTAGAAGGCTATTCAGACCAAATAGCCTTAGTTGCCATGATATCTGATTTATAGGAAGGGAGATTCCTCTTCTCAATCGGTAAGAACCCTCTGACTACATTGTCTGACCTCCTTAACCGAGCACAAAAGTACTCTAACACAGAGAATCTCTTTAGCACGCAAAAAGCTACTCAGAGTGCAAGAAGCTTGGCTAAGGATAGGAAGCGCAAGGAGGAGCAACAACAAAAAGAGAAGGGATGACGACCCGAGCAAAAGTCAGTGCCCGAGCAAATGACTAGAGAGTAGGTTCCGCTCTTTCACTCCACTAAAAGTGACTCTAGACCAAGTCCTAATGAAAGTTTGCTACAAAAGAATCCTAAGGTAGCCGAGTAGGATGAAGGTTGATGCTAACAAGAGAGACAATCGAAAGTACTGCCATTTTGACCATGACCATGACCACACTACTACCGACTGTTTCTGTCACGCCCCAAACTCGAAAACCGGGCTCACAAAATTCTTGATTGTCGAATTCGGTGCTGATAGCCTCCGTAGTACCCCATTCTCCGCTCCTAGCGGTCATACACCAGGTTCCGATCCTAGGATCCTACAAGGAGGATTTTTCAATGTACATTTATCTCGTAAGAAGCATAACCACAAGTATACCTAAATCACGAAGGCAACATCATTATCACATATCCACTAATGTAAATAGTTGAATACAGTGCTGAAAGGGAAATATATATGTCAAAATTAAAGCTCTAGAAGATGGCTGCACACTCCAAGCTCAACGCTGCTGTGACCTAACGCCACCTATACGCATCTATCGTGCATAAGCTTTGTGAGACCCGACTCGAGTTCGCATGTGTGCATGTGTGTGTGTGAGAGTATGCATTCTGTCCATCTTGATCCTGCGGTCCTACCGATCGAATTCCGGCGACCCATGACCCTTGGATAGTGTTTGCGGTCATCCGTGAGCCCAGTCGTGAAGACCTGACTCGGATCGAGTTGAGACCTATGCCATTGCGACCGCTTCGTCGTTGCAGTTCCAACGACGCGTCTTGTGCATCCATCCGATGTGTAGATCGTAAGTTGGGTGCATTTTATTTTCTAAGCCCTTAATCATGATCATGTGGCCCACCTAGGGGTGGTGTTCATGGATTTCTAGGTAGGTCCCATCTCTTGGACCTATTTCCAACACACACTATACACACACACTACCTAGGCCCTATCCCTACACCAACCATCTCTAAAACACCACCCACTAACCTAAAAAGCCTACTAACCCTACAACATTGTTTTTAACTCCCTATTGCCATGATTTTTCTTCTCTATCCAAGGTAAGAAACTCATGATTACTTAGCTTAAAAGAGATTTTTCTCTCTTTCCCTCTCATTTCTCTCTCTCTTCTCTTCTTCCCTAGCAACCTTCCTCCAAAAATCTCCAAATTCTCCAGCCCCTTCTCCTCCTTTTTCCTCTTAATCCATCCATTGAAAACCCATTTCATCCATCTATCTTGGTTCCTTGGAGCATTTGGAGCTTGGTGATCCAAGTTTTGGTGAAGATATTTAGGTGGGTGCTTCTTTATTCCATGCAATCTCCTTTCCATAGTGTAGATCTTCTTCTTCTTTCATTCGAAAAGTGTAAGACCCACCAATCAATGGTGGAGATCCTACACAATTCCTTGGATGTGACCAAATGGTCCATCTTATGCATGCATGTCCCATGCATGGGGTTTCCTCTTGATGGACCCCATCATGGAGGGTTTTCCACATTCCATAACATGATGGGTCATCTAGACCCTTGCATCATGGTTGGGATAGTATCTCATCCATTCATCTCAAGTGTAGATCATGCATGATGAAGATCCATGGTGAAATATAGATGGAAATGCAATGTATGGGTGTGATTATGTTGGGGAAGGCTCGATAGTGACGGAGCCTTCTCCCAATGGCCGAAATATTTTTTTTTCTCTTCTTCCACCTTTCCTATGATTTCTAATGATGTGTGTGGTCCACTAGGTGGGCCTGGATAGTCCAGAAAAGTCCAGCTAGGGTGGGACATCCATACCCACCTACACTATGGTTGGGTGTCCCATTTGCTGACCTTTATTGATGCATGCAAGTGTGGTAACCTTGGGATTTATTTTGGATATTTGTGGGGCCTACTAGGGAGGGCCATAGCACCTAGTTCTTGGAATATTTCCCATTTTTATCTAACTTATATAATTAATTTTATCCAAGTACATGTTGCTGTCCAGAATTTTCTGGACAATTTCTGGTTGATTTTAGACCAGATTTTGGGACTATTTGGGGGACTATTCATAACCACCAAATATACTTTTCTGAAAGGTGGAGATATCATCTTGATGTCTCCCAAATTTTAACCCCATCTAACATTCAGTGGGGTCCCAAAGGTGTGGTCCAAGTGAGGTGGACAATCTGGATTTTCTGCACTGTTCCAGCAGCAATCCACCCTAGACAGGTTAGAATTCCAAAATTTATTAAAATAGTTTTGGGTGTGTAAAAATTATAAAAAATTTACATTAAGGTGGACCACCCATGGTGGGACCTAAATACCAAATTTTGGGGCCAATGGACACCTGTACACACCATAGTGGTGGCTGGACCGGCCCATTAAAACATGGTGTCCAGATTAGTCCGATTTTCAAGATAGATTGATTTCTTTAAATGAATTAAAATATTTATAAATGTTCAAAAATTTTAAAATTTTATGAGGGTGTGGCCCACCTATGGGAGTATCACTCTGTAAAATTTCAACCCCAACTGACCTCATTTGGGCATCTAAAATAATGGGCCAAGATAGTTGGACTGCCAGATTTTCTACTATGCAGTCCAGCAATATGCCTTGATAAAACCATAATTCAAAAATATTTCATCTGATGGTGGGCCACCTTTTTGAGTTTTCTCTCATTGTATGCATGATGAGGGGCCTTGGCCCTCAATTTTCAGAGTTTTAGAGGCCTTGGACCCACTCCAATGGAGTGCCCAAATTTAGGACAGCAACATGTTATAATTATGCTTGGCCTTTGGGCTGAAATTTTGAGGAGTGAGGCCCACCACATTGTGAAGATCTTAGAGGGAATAATTTATACCTTTAATTCCTTAAATGTTGGGCTTAATAAATGCACTTTTGAGGCCCACCATAGTTGAATTTAATTGGGTCCACGAATGTAGCTAGTTGTTGAACTCTTTAGGCCCAATTGAGCTGGAACTTTCCAGATAGGCCCATTGAACTCTTGGGCCATTTTACCATACTATTGTGTTGAGTTAGTGGGCCGAATTATACAAGTAGATGGGCCCTTGGTTGCCCACCAAATCAACTTTAATACTTGGGCCAGGTTGTAGGCCCAACTTACTTGACTAAGAGCATGACATTTGCCCATGTGGTTTGAGCAATGGGCTGCCCACTAGGCCACCACAATATATGGGATTAGTGGCCTTTATGTTGGGCCCTAACCTTTCCCCTATAGGCCCATAGTGGTATATATGGGTTGCGGCTATGTGTGTTTCCCTTGGACCCATGTTTTGGATAGGCCTTGGGCCGTATTTATGAAGCCTAACATGAGTGTTTATGGTATGATTATGGCTGCCCGTTTCTTATTTCTGATGTTGTATGGGCCTTGGGCCTTGATCCATGATCAATTAGAGATGGACTACCTCTTAGGGACCAATTGTGGTTGGATGCCCACATTGGTGGCCTTAAGGTAGGCCCATAGGCTTCTATGGGTGGTTAAAGGCCCACCATAGACCCTTGCTAGGCCCGTTTCATCTATTTAGGCCCATACCATTGTTCTCCTTAGTCTCGTAGGCTACCCCAGGTATATGGGCCCCCACTAGAGGTTGTATTTCTTATGAGGAATTGGTTAAGTACCTAGACCCTTCATGGTTAGGTAGAGAGTTCATCTTCACCTCATTGGCACCCCTATTCATCTTCATGGCCCACTCTCATATACATCATATGCATGCTTGGTTGAGGTATGATTGGCCATGGTTGTGCCATTGTGTAGGACATGTTGGTATCTCCCCGAGAGATGGATGCTTGGGATTGATGCATGGGTGATTGTATGATTCATGCATCTAGCATTGCATAGCTTGTGGATATCCGCCCTTACTTCATCAAGGCCTTACCTCCACAGGAGTATTTGTGGATGGCCGTATGTCTGGACACCGAAAATATTAGTTGAGCATACCGGGTGCATAGGATGCCCATGGGTGAAATTCTTAAAACTTCCATGGTACCAAAGATCTACTCCAACGCCGTGACCGGGTGGAATACATGAGCGCACGAGGGCCTTATACCGTTAGGCCGTGACTCCCACTGTCATGTAGTCGGTTGGATAGGGGTGTGGCCTTACCTGCCTAGTGTGAGGAAGCATTGCTAGGCTGAGTCTGACCAGCTCGTAAATGAGTCCGCTACCTTCAGGCCTTGTTGGTGATTGGTTGTCCACAGGCGGGTAGTGAGGTCTCTTACGATCGTTTGACTGTGCGGGGTCTGCAGAGCGGCAGTCATTCAGCAGTGTAATGGACCCCGGTGATTTCCTTATGATTGGAAATGTACTTGACTTATGGTTTGGATATGAGCACTGACATTACTTGCATCGCATTAGCATTGGCTACACAAGCCCTCCCTTCATGCATTGCCTTGGTATGATACCCATTACTCATTGCATCGCATTCATGGTAAGCCTTGGTAAGGCTAGTGATATGCTCACTGATCATGCTTCTCTCATTATACCTCCTACTATTCTTCTGTGCACCATTGTCACACACTTACACCACCCTCTATGCTTCTATAAGCTTATGCACGATTGATGCGTGCAGGAGACTCTAAGTAGGTGTCATAGCAGCAGAGCGTAGAGTAGAGTTGAGCAGTGAGGACTCCATTGTTGCTAATTTCTCTCTCTTTTCCTTTTATTCTCATGTATGTCCTTTTGGACCTTATAGATGATGTAAAAGTTCAAATTTATAATGGATTTTGTGATGTGTGCCTTTGTTATTCTCAGATGTACTTGCTGTGATCTTGGGTATGCTCGTATTGGAATTGATTATACTGTTATGAAAATCCTTCTTGTAGGATCCCAGGATCGGAACCTGCTTCAGGAGCCGAGAATAGGGTACTATGGAGGCTGTTATGGCCAAAACTGGCCATCGAGTTCCTTGTGATTCCGGTTACCGAGTCTGGGGCATGACAAGCTTATAGAAAGCTTAGAGGATGGTGAAAGTGTGTGCTCAAGGTAGGTGCCAAGTAAGCAATATCGGAGTAATCAGAGTAAGTGGAAATACTGACAAGTCCATGAGTCATATAACATTAGAGTACGTAATGCAGATCATAATGAGCCAAATATCATATACTGAGAAAGTAATGTAAATCAGCTATGCAATACGGATCGACTATGCAAATGCGATGTGAATGAAATGCCCAAGCTGGAGTGTGAATCTGGGATGATAGTACGTAGCATCGCAGGCTATGAGGTCCACCACAAGGGACTTCTATCCAAACCAGTCTCATACTTGATTTGAATAGTCAGACTCGATGTGGTAAACTCCTGATCTCAGGTTAGTCGTGCATCCCAACCAAAATCCTGGCCATTGCGAAGGTATATGTAACAAATAGTTGTGCACCACCAGCCCGAGTGGATAGTGAATCAATGAATGAATGAGTATGCAACTCCTACCCAATAAATTCACATATTAATACTGTTCATCTCTGGGATCATCACCGGGGTCTATTACACTCTACACAAAGTTGTTGCCCCTATCTAAGCATACAAATGGGTAAGTGGAAGAGACCTTACTATCTACCTGCCAATATTGAGCCCGAATCCTCAATGGTGGACCCATTTCTCAAGCTGGTCAAACTCAACCTAGATATTTCCCCCTCACTCAGGCGGGTAAGGTCACACTCCTTCCCAACTGATCACGACACAGTGGGAGACGCGGCCTACTAGTATACGGCCCTCATGCGCTCATATATATCCACTCGGTCTAGACGTTAGGGCATCCTTTGGTACTAAGAGGGTTTAGAAATTTTTACCCAGGGCCATCTATGACAGCCCGATACTAATAGCAGAATTCTGGTGTCCCATCTGGCCATCCACGATATGTCTGTGGAGGGTATGACCCTGATGTCGCTAGGGCGTACAGTAATCACAACACATAATGCAAGATGCATGGGTTATACAATTCAATTATGCATCAATCCTACGCATACCGTGTGCTCATGTGAGATAACCTCCGCCTATCAAGGAGTCTTATAACAACTTGCCCAATGACATATGCAATGGTCAACCACATCTCATAACAAACATGCAGATGATGCGTATGGGCATGTATCATGATGCTATGATATTACATACTCATAATCGGTATCAATAACCGGAATCGACAATAGACCTCGACAATGTGGACATTTAACCAACATTACCTCCAAAGAATGGCCCACCTAGAGCCTAACATATAGTGGACCCATGGCCATACACAAGGGCCAAATATACAACACCATAGACCTCACTCAAGAGCTTAATACACATCACGATGGGCCTTTCACATGGGCCTAACATACATCACAATGAGCTCCATCGCCTAGCCCTCAAATGCATCATAATGGGCCTCATCACATAGGCCTCATATACATCACAATGGGCCTTAAACATGGGCTGAACACACATCACAATAGGCCTCAAATACGGGCCACATATATATCACATTGGGCCTCAAACACGGGCCGAATGCACATCACAATGGGTCTTTAATACAGGCTGCATATACATCACATTGGGTCTCGACAATCGGCCTCGATATCTGGACTCGACAATCGGTCTCGACAATCAGAATTAGCCTCGATAATTGACCTCGACAATCAGCTTATACAATCGGCCTCAACAATTGAAATCGGCCTCGATAATCGGCCTCGACAATCGGCCCCGACAATCAGAATCAGGCTCGATAATTGACCTTGACAATCAGCCTATACAATCGGCCTCAACAATCGGAATCGGCTTTGACAATCGACCCCAATAATCAGAATCGCCCTCGATAATCGGAATCAGCCTCGATAATCGGAATCGGAATCGGCCTCGACAATCGGAATGGCATCAACAATTGGAATCGGTATCGACAATCAGAATCGGCCTCGATAATTAGAATCAGAATCGACCTCAACAATCGGCCTCGACAATCAAAATTGACCTCAACAATCGGCCTCGACAATCAAAATCAGCCTCGATAATTGACCTCGACAATCGGAATCGGAATCGACCTCAACAATCGGCCTCGACAATCAGAATTGGCCTCGATAATCAGCCTCGACAATCGAAATTGGTATCGACAATCAGAATCGGCCTTGATAATCAGAATCGGAATTGGCCTCAACAATCAGCCTCGACAATCAGAATCAGCCTCGATAGTCATCCTTGCCAATCGGAATCGGCCTCGACAATCGATAATCGGAATTGGCCTAACAAAGGGCCTAAGGGAAGGTCACAATGTGGACATTTAACTATCATTGCTCCCAAGGAGTGGCCCACATAGAGCCAGACGTATCATGGGCCCATGGCCTCACACAAGGACCTAATACACATCACTATGGGCCTTAGTCATGGGCCGCATATGCATCATATTGGTCCTCATACAAGGGCCTCATGTACATCACAATGCACGGCAATACATGGGCCAAAAAATACATCTCATTGGGCCCTACCAAATAGGTCGGAAATACATCACAATGGGCCTCAACCCATGGGCCCCAAATACATCACAATGGGCCGCAAATACATTATATTGGGCCTCATACAAGGGCCTCATATATCACATTGGACCTTATCAAATGGGCCCCAAGTATATCACATTGGGCCTCGCCAAATGAGCCCCCAATACATTACATCGGGCCTTATCAAATGGGCCCCAAATACATCAAATGGGTCGTATCAATGGGCCACACCATTCATCCATCTATAGAGATCATTTTAGAGAATTATTCGAAAAAATGAATCATATCCAAAGGATTATCTGGACCATACCACAAATAATAATGGTGATAAGGATTTCCACCGTTAAATTCTTGTGGGCCCCACCATAGGGTTTATTTCCCATCCAGTCTGTTCATAAGGTCATAAAGACCCGAATTTAGAGGAAAAATAAATATCATATTAGTCCAAAACTCTGTAACCCAAGGGGGTTTTCATGGTGGACATTCATACCCACTGTTCTCTGTAGTGTGGCCCACTTGACAACTGGATCTTTCTTATTTTTAGTCTTAAGCCTTGAGGCAAGCTAGCCAAATGGATGGACAGTTCAGATGTAACACATACATCAATGGGGTCCACATATGTGGCCCATCATGTCAAATGGATGGACGGTTGGATGAAACACATACCGCATGTGGGGTCCACTCAACAGGTGACGTCAAGACAGCAGCTATATGGCTGTTGCGTGGTAGGCCAGCCATCTGCTACCACTAGAAGGTAGAGCTGGACGGTGATGATGGGACCCACACATTGTTGTGGGGTCCACCTAAACTTATTAACGTCTTCATACCAGCTTAATAGCTGGTGTGAGATGCACCAGCCTATCCATCTCCAAAATCTGGTGGGTCCCCACATGGGACCTACCTCATTATATATATAATACATGTATCACATACATTACAAAACGCACGGTCCAGCATCCAAGGAGTATGAACGCCCAAAATAGACGGTGAGGATTCAAGATCCATACACTGCCGCTGGAGTTCACATGTGATGAATGGTGTGGATATAAAACATATTTCATGATTCAGGCCCATCGAACTTGTTGTCGTCGCTGCAACAACAACTACAGTCGCTGGACCAGTGATGAACAGCTTGGATGTAACACATACTTCATGTGATCCACGTCCAATTGGATCAGCGGATGGATGTCATGGCCATGGGACCCACAGAGTTTAGTGGCATCAAACACCAGCTATAACACTTGTGTGAGGAGCTAGTATCCAGACCATCCGTTTTCAACAGATAGGTGGGTCCCACGTAGGGTGGATGGCAAGGATAAAGTATATACTTCATGGTGGGCCACACACACACACCATCATCCAAACAAGAGAGAGAGAGAGACGGTGAGATGGAGGGACCCTGCCACTATGGGCCCCTCTCTTATATAATGCATACATCAAATGGGTCCCATTACAAGTGGGCCCTAAATAAAAAAAATGAGATGATGAACACCCACCTTCAAAACCACTCCTCCTTCTTCCACACTAGGGTGATCTAGCTCCAAGGAGAAAGAATCAATGGTTAAGATTGAATTTTAGAGGTTGGATGATGGGGTATGAAGCTTTAAGGTGGGTGGAAAAAAAATGGAGGAAAGCTTGGACGTTGGTAGTTCTCATGGGGTTGCTTGGGCGTAATGAGAGAGAGAGGTGTAAGAGAGAGAGAGAGAGAGATGGGTGAGTGATGGGGTGTGATGTGTACTTGACATGTAAGGGATGGGTTCCTTTAACTTTGGGGTTACTTTGGTAAGGGAATGATGGGATATGTACTTGACCTTTAATGTGTACTTGATTGATGTGATGTTCTCTTGGATTTTGCAAATGTGCGGTGTTTTTCTCAAACTGAACGCGGGCCCACATCTCCTGGCCTGAGTATTGCCTTGGTGCACAAGACGCAGTATCGGAACCGCGGTAACAACGCGGTCGCTAGGGTACAGGTCTTCGGGTTGAGCCAACTCTGAAAAATGGGATACGACTCAAGGTTGTGCACAAATGCTGTCTACACGTCGCAGGTCATCGGGATTCGATCGGGAGGACCGCGGAAGCCTACAGAACAGTACGGGCTAGGATGCGGGCCTCACAGTTTCAATCTCAAGGAAGAGTTCAAGTCCCTCATTCACAATAAACATCTACGGGAGTACATCCACAGGAAGGATGAATGATCAGACAAGAGAGACAGCAACAAGGCAACAAGAATGACAATGAAGCAGCGGGTGGGATCCGTACAATATTCAAAGGACTCGCAGGAGGTGGGGACTCAAATAGAGCTCGTTGGGCTCATGCTTGGAGCATCAGTAATAGTAGCTCAGAGCATCGCATTAATCTCATAAGCAAGGCTACAGAGTAGAAATTGATTCCCTGTAGCTTGACCTTTACCGAGGATGACACCCAAGGAATCCACCACCCACATGACAATGCCCTGGTGGTGACCATGACAATGTTCAACCACAAAGTGCACCATATATTGGTGGACATCGGTAGATCGTCCGACATCTTCTTCGCCACTGCTTTCGACAAGATGGGGATCGAGAGATCCCGACTACATTCCATTCGAACTTCCCTGCTCAGGTTTGCGAGAGAGGGGGTTACTTCCGAAGGAAGTATACTACTACCCGTAACTGCAAGAGAGGGTCATAGCCATACTACCATGGTGATTGACTTCCTCATAGTCAACCATTCCTATGTTTACAATGTCATTCTAGGATGACTATCCCTCAACACCATGAGAGCGGTAGTGTCGACCTACCACCATGTGATGAAATTCTCAACCGAGCATGGTATTGAACAAGTCAGAGGTGACCAACATGAAGCTCGACAGTGCTACTCAATGACGCTAAGGGCCAAAGCACGATAGCAGACAATGGAAATCACATCTCTCAACTGAAAGAGAGTCTCCTATGAAAGACCTGATAGCTATACCCCTCTGCGAGACAGACATGACCCGCACGATTCAGGTCGGTTCGCTGCTAACCTCAGGTCAGGGAGAGGAGATTGTCAGCCTACTGAAGCGACACGCCGGCATCTTCACATGGTCCCACCAAGACATGCCCGACATCAAACTAGAGGTGTTCACAGGCTGAATGTTAACATCAACCATTGATCAGTGAGACAAAAGTGATGAGCATGCGAACCAAAAAGGTGCGTCAATATTGGGGAGGAGGTCAGCAATCTCCACGAGGTCGGGTTCATTGAAGAAATATACTACCCCAACTTAATAACGAATGTCGTGCTAATGAAGAAGTTGAATGGAAAATGGCAGGTATGCGTCGACTACATGAACTTGAATTAGGCATCCCCAAAGACAGTCTTCCCCTTTCGAGGATTAACCAACTGCTTAACAACACGACAAGGCATGAACTCCTCAGCTTCATGGACGCCTACTCAGGTTACAACCAGATCGCCATGCACGCGCACGACAAGCAGAAAATGACTTTCGTCACCGACAAATGACTCTACTGTTACAAGGTCATGCCTTTTCGATTGAAGAATACTAGAGCGATATGCCAGCGACTTGTCAATAAGATGTTCACTAAGCAGATCAGACACTCTATGGAGGTCTATGTTAATGACATGCTAGTCAAGAGCATCGAGGTGACAGACCATATGGTCGACCTTGAGGAGATGTTCACCACCCTGAAGAAGTATCAGATGAGGCTAAACTCGAGCAAATGCACCTTTGGGCCAAGTTCGGGAAAGTTCCTCAGCTTTTTAGTCAATTAAAGAGGGATTGAAGTGAATCTTGATAAAATCCAAGCATTACTGAACATGATCTCACTGAAAACTACAAAGGAGATTCAGTGTCTCATGGGCAGAGTTGCGGACCTCAACAGGTTCGTCCCCAAAGCTACCGACAAGTGTCTCCTGTTCTTTTGACAGCTAAAGGGTAAGGCATAGCCGACATGGATCGACAACTATGAACAAGCCTTTCAAAAACTTAGGCAATACTTGGGGTCACCTCCACTACTTTCCAAGCCCAAGCAGGGAGAGCCATTGCTGCTCTACTTGGTTGTCTCAGCCGCAGCAGTTAGCTCGGCCCTGATACCAGAGGTCGGAGGTAAGCAGCTTCCTATTTATTTTGTAAGCAAAGCACTGGTCCAAGTTGAAACCAAATACCCTAACATTGAGAAGCTTGTACTGGCCTTGATCATGTTATCACGATGTCTTTGCCCTTACTTCTAGGCCCACACCATTGTGGTCTTGACCAATCAACCACTTCGTCAAGTACTCCAAAAACCTAAAGTATTAGGGAGACTGACGAAGTGGGCGATTGAGCTCGTCAAATTCAAAGTCGAGTACCGACCTCGAACTACTATCAAGGGCCAGGTAGTGGCCAACTTCATCACCGAGTTCACCAATATCGAGCTCCTTAAATAAGCTAAAGAGGAGGAATCTGACCTACAATCATGGACCCTTCACGTCAATGGTCTTCCAATTCAAAAGACTATGGGGCAGGGATAATCCTTATGGCACCCAACCAGACCCTGCACATAGTATGCCTTGAGATTTGGGTTCCCAACGTTCAACAATGAGGTAAAGTACGAAGCACTCCTCGTCGGGCTTAGGTTGGCGAAAGTTGTGGGAGCCTGAGCCTTGAAAATCCACAGTGACTCCAATCTCATCGTCAGCCAAGTCACTGATGAGTACCAGGCGAAGGGAGAGAAAATGATTGCCTACCTCGAGAAAGTGAAAGAACTCATTAGCAGGTTTAGTAAATGTGAAGTCACCTTGGTCCCCCGAGCAGAAAACTCTCGAGCAGATGCTCTGGCAAAGTTAGTTGCCGTAGCTGACATTGCCAAATCAATTTCAATTGAGTTCTTGCCCTAGCTGAGCATTGACTGACCTGAACAAGCTACTCAACGACAAGCTCGAAGCATGAAGAATTCAGAGCAGAGAAACTTGGTACACCATGATAGGGGATGTCATCTACAAAGAGGATTCTCCTTACCCTACCCGAGGTTCCTCCGACCTGACGAAGCTGCATATGTTCTCATGGAGATCCATGAAGGGGTCTGTGACAACCACTCAGGTGGAAGAGAACTTGCCCACAAAGTGATCCGACAATGATACTACTGGCTGACCATCCATGAGGATGCCAAGTAGTATGTAAGAAAGTGTGAAAAATGCCAACGATTCACCGTGATACCTCGACAGCTATCCGAGTAGATAACCCCTATGATTAGCCCTTGACCGTTCGCCTAATGGGGAATCGGCATCATAGGACCACTACCAATGGGCAAGGGTCACACCAAGTTCACTGTTGTAGCGGTTGACTACTTCACCAAATAGGCCGAGGCCGAGCCATTAGCCAAAATCACTAAGCAGAAGATTACTGACTTCGTCTGGAAGAACATCATCTGCAGATGTGGGGTCCCACACCCTATCGTGTTGGACAATGGTAAGTAGTTCGACAACACTCGATTCCGAGGTCTGTGTGAACAACTTGCCATTCGCAACGCCTACTCATCACCTCGCATCCCGAGGCCAATGGACAAGTAAAGGCAATCAACAAGATGATAAAAAATCATCTTAAGACCAAACTTGAGAAATCCAAAGGGTTCTGGGCTGAGGAGTTGCCACATGTACTCTAGGCATACTGAACAACTTCTTGGACATTGACTAGAGAAACTCCTTTTTCCTTAGCCTTCAGCATAGAAGCCATGGTGCAAGTTAAAGTGGGGCTTCTGATTAAATGAGTCGAATCATTCAATGCAATTTAAAATGCCAAGCATATTACTCTGAGTCTGGACCTACTAGTGGAAGAAAGAGGACGAGCACAACTAAAGATCGTCGCTTATTAGCAACGGGTCACCTAGTACTACAATTCCCGAGTCAGGGTACGAAGTTTTCGAGTAGGAGACCTAGTCCTTCATGAAACCTTCCAGAACACCAAGGAGCCCAGCTTGGGGACGTTGGGGCCGACCTAGTAGGGACCTTACAAGATAATAGGCACGACACGGACAGGAGCATATCGACTCGAAGACATGGATGAATAACCCTTGTCTCACCCATGGAACATTGTGTATCTGAAGATTTACTATCCCTGATGACTCAAAAAGTCCTAAGAGCATGTCGACTGACCGATCTACTCGACAAGAGTTGAACTGACCAAGAGTGACCTCTCTTATCAAAGGGAAAAATGTGCTCGAGTTATTGCTACTATTTTTGGTCTACTATTTTTATGAATTCTATAATAAAAGAACTCCCCCAGGTTAGGGGAAGAGAATTTCTTTTAAATATCATTTTCGACTATCCAAGCTAAGTGATCGACTATGATGACTTCCCTTAGTTTAAGGGAAGAGAGTCCTCCTACCGACTGCACAATCCACTATTAAGTGGTCAGCATATAAATTCTATTGCGCACGATCTACCACTATATGATTGACTTATTGATCCTATATTACTCGGCCTACTCGCTCTGCTTCATCCAACCTACTAAATCTACTTAAAAGCATCATGCACAACAACCACGACCAAAAAAATCCTTTTATTGATAAAAGGAAAGCCATTCATTACAAGAAAAAATAAGAGATATTCTACAAGTTTGATAGGGGGTGATAAGGCTCAGTCGACCTAAGAGGCGGGCTGCTTGGCTTCGACTTTAGCAGGGCTGGGTCTTTAGGAAACTCGTCCCCTAAGCCATCCAGGTTAAGCTCTGGATACCTTTGCCTGAATTCCTCAAGGAACCGCTCATAACCGAAGCTGAAGTACACTTCTTCCTCCTCAGCCCACTCCCTAGAGGTCTTTACCTCAACTGGCATGGCCACGACCTCTATTGACCTGGCCGCCACCTCGGTCAGCTCAGTCTCTGACCTCGCGGCTTTCGCTTTCGCCTAGGCCTGTTCCCCCTCGTAGATTGAGAGGTGTGCTATCAGCCCCTCTAACTCAGCTCGCAGTGCGGCCTCCTTCCACTAGGCTTCATCAAGCTGGATCCCTAGAGCTGCTTGCTCCTCCCTAGATATCTGCATGGCCCCTTGGATAGCCTCGGCTTGGGCCATAATCGCGTCTCTACAGCCGCAACAACTTCGAGCTCAGCAACCTTGGCCTAAAGGTTTTCCCCCATCTTCTTGAAGCCTGTCCCACTTGTTAGAATGATAGGTGGGTAGCTAGAAGTGCGAGAATGTTCTGAAAGAATAAACAAAAACAAAGCACAACCAGTAAGGAAATCGAAGAAAGAGAACGATTTATTAAGACAAGCAAAAAAATGATCTACCTTGTAGAAGGTGATCACTAGGTCACCCAGAAGAGCCAATGGATGGACATCCGATAGGGAGGCGATGTCCCCATCTGGTGCGTGTCGAGTTGCCCATTGGGCGAGGAGTCCCCTATGGTAGCTCGGGGGTAAGGGGCCCGACCTACTTGCCTCTGAAGCTTGACACCCCGAGGTATCACCCTCCTCGGCCCGTTGGGCCTGACCAGCAGAGGGCCCTACAGCAAGGGGAGCCTCTTCCCGAGCCGGGGATGGCTCCAGATCTACTACCTCCAGAGCCGCTAGCTAAGGAGGGATCTCTCCTAGGGAAGCCTCCCGAGCTGCCCCACTTGCCACCGCGGAGTCAGCTACTCAACTGCCGGTCCTTCAAGAATTGCCTCTGGCCTATCCTCCGCATTGGTGGAGGACCCTCCTCTATGCGCTGAAGAATGAACATGGATTCTCCTGACCGCCCTCTTCAGATGGCCCGGATTAGTCCTGGAAGGAAGCTTGATCCTCTTTGCGGGACGAGGAAGATCAACTATACCTACACAATGAGATACCCAGCTTAAGCATGAAAGGATAAAATCTGAACACAAAGCTTAAAAGAAAAATTCTACAAACTACTACTTACCTCTCGGCTCGACCAAGTACTAGTCAGACTGATAGAGAGACTGAGGGATTAACTTCCTCAAATTTTTCTCAGTAGCGTCCTACCCCTTCACGGGATTAACTTTATATATATATATATATATATATATATATATATATATATATATATATATATATAACAATTCTACAGCTCGGCTACTTCTGACTTGGGTTAGCAAATTTGGTGAGGACCCAAGAACGCAGCTTGGCCACCTCGGCCACTGGGGCTTCCCACTCTCCCGACGCAAAGAACCACTTGTCCTTCCAGCCCTTATTGGAGAACGGGTTGTCGGTGATGAGGGCCTAACCCTTGTTCGCACATGCAAAAAAATAATACTAACCCTGATGGCTAGGGCTGGCCTTCACTCTATACATATACATAAACTCTTTGGAAGACAGCTCGATATGTCTGAGCTGATGTCATACGATATAAGTCCCGAGCAAGTCCCTCCAGGCATTCGGGACAATCAGGCCTGGAGCCAACCTCAAGTGGTGCGACTGCATTGAAGGGCGATCACATATATGGCCACTTCGACCTCGTAGGGCTGGCCTGGGATCTCACCGAGTTTAAGAGCATGGAGCACCGCAGACTCTAGAATCTAGTACTCCACCCTGATCTAAACCAGGTCATCGCAGTACAACCTCAACCCAAAAGGGTCAACATCCTGAGGTAGCTCCATGGAAGACTAAGCTACCGGCCTTACTGGGGTAAGCACTACTATTTCCTCTTCGCCATCCAGTACCAGAGATGGTGGCCTAGAGGGGGCTCCCAACCGGGAGTCCATGCTTTCCTGGATGGATTCCTCGTGGAACACCCCAGATACTAACATTCTGACTGAAAAAGAAATGTAAAAAAGAAAGAAAGTAGCAGATGACCAGAGAAGAAGAAAAGAAGAGGCCAGAGTAGCAGGAATCCGACTTACCGGAAATCGCCTGCTTCGATAGTCAGAGAGAGGGCAGTAGAGGAAGATGAGCAAATGAAAGGGTTTCAGGGTACCCCCCCTTTTTATAATCTCCTCAGTTGTGACATTGATTGCTCACATTCAATGCCATAACTTGAAAAGGCGCTACAGCTCATGCCTCCCTGCACGTGGCAACTACCAGTTCGAGGACTGACTCGACTACTAAAGTGCAGATGCGTATCCATTATAGTACTCGGTGAGAGACGAAGAGGCGTCATTCCAACGCACGCGTCCTCGAAAACTCATCACAATCATTGTTGGATCCTCCTCGATTCCCACACTGGCCGCCTTTCTTTCTTTCAACATAAGGATAGCTAGACCCAACCTCCCGACCTCTTCCGCGGAAGGCATCACATAGGCATCAATCCAACTCAACTTACTTACCGAGCTTCTAAAAAGCGCTCGAAAGTAGGGAGGCTACTGTTATGGGTAAAAATGGATTGACTAGACAATTGGGATTGTATGGAAGCAACACAAGGCTAATAGTTTGGGAAAGTTCATCGGATAAAAATCTCGGCCTAGACTGCTGAGCATGAACTCCACGACTAACCTGAGCACCAACTACAAGCGACAACCTCAGATCTGGCTGATATCTCACTGTCACGACCAACGGATGACTATAAGTACTGACTCAACCTTAAAGATATGCTCCAACCACAATCAATAGTTCAGATAGGTCTATAGGACCTTGACTAAACCAACTTAGAAGTTAGCATCAACAGTCTACCACGGTCTCCTCGGGACCTAAACACCAGAAGATCTCCTTCCTACACAAGGAGGATTAATTCCCTGAGATCTTCTCCGAGAATCACGCTGATGATAACACCTTAAATCTTAAGGACGATTCCTTGCATGATACATGACTATATGGAAGATTCATTACCATATACGTAACTAGCACCAGAGGGCTATAAAGAGGAGCCCCACCCACGGTAGAAGGTATACACAAAAATCTTAGTTCTACTGGACCCAAAGTGCCTGTACTAACTTTGACATCAGAGGGTTCATTGCCACAGCCAAGTTCTCCATTGTTATTTGGTTTTGTAGGTACGCGACGATGAAGCAGGGACGACCAAGGACCAACATCAATAGAGATGATTAATTCTCTGTGCAAAAAGTCTAGTTTAGGCACAAGGAATTGCTCTATATGAATGATGATGGATTTATATTTATAAGATAGATCAGTTATTATCAATTTTGGTAAATTTGGGATTTAATTATTTGGACAATATAATAAATGGCTAGATCGGCTATACGATTATTATGTTGTCAAATCTAGAAGTGTTTAATAAAGAAAGCTCATATTTTCTGCCCAAGTGTTGGTATCACTTGGTGTAGAAGGGCAAGATGGGCCATCAATGTATGTGTGGTTAGATCCACACCATTCATCCAATGTGTAGAGGTAAAATATGTTAAGACCTTAAGAATCTGGATAATTCAAACATCAGGTGGGCCACCTTGATCAATCATTTGCCATTTAATTTTAAAATATAAATATAAATAAGCATATGAATGGTTCAACTTAGCTAATCAATGGGTCTTCTTTGGTGATTGACCAAGAAGTTAGCAGTGATGAGTGTAGATCTCTCTAAATTGGTTAAATGGACCCAAGACCCCTAACTAAAGAAAATCCCTAATTTTTTTTTAATTTTAATCAAGTTAATATGAGTACTATCGATGAATCTTTGATCAATCGATTGAGGCGTTAAATTTCATCCAACGATTTGTCTGCCTTAAAGTGTATTTTTTCGATTCGACGGCGACAATCGACAACTGTCTAAATAGAATTTTGATAATTTGAATTTTATGAACATATTATATTAGGAAATTTCAATTACTTGATCATTTAGGGATTGGTCACCTAGGATGTTAATCAAAGGTGGCCCCACCATGTAATATAATCGGATGAATAACAATGTTATGTATATAATTGTTGGGATTTCTGAATTCAAACCAACCTGATTACCTTATGAATTCTACACTACTAGAATCAGGTGAGTAATTCAACATGTCTCATGTTCATGGAAAATAAAATGGAATTGTTTGTATAATTGATTGATTGATGTTTTGATGTAACTGATGTTGATTCATGAAACTATGTAACATTCTAATTTATGTTCTCACATTTAATTTCTGAAAAAAAAATGATAGATTCACATGCTTACATTCTGAATTAACATAAGTGTTTATGAAATGATGAAATCATACATCATCCTGTTCACTCCCCAAGTATAGGGTTGTGATGTAGTAATAAACTCGGTAAGACCGAGGTCGAATCCACAGGGACTGATACCTGTACGTTTCCTGAAACTAGATAGAAATAGAATTAGACTAAGATGTGATCTAAACCAAATAGAATTTAAAGAATAATTATGGAATAATTATCTAAAACTTAAGGAATTCAGAGGAAGGAAAACTAGGAATTCAGAGGATCCACTTGTAGAGATCAGGGAGATCTTATGCCTGCATCAAGGATTATGGAATTCAAACTGAACTTACTTGATCTGGTTTTCAAGAGATGAAAGGTATATGAATTAGAATGGATTCCGTCATCTAACCATGCCCAGGAGATAAAGCAAACAACAGGATTAAACTAATTACCAACCAATCAACAATGTATGAGGATCAGGAAGGGTACTGTCATCCTACCATGCCCATGGAGCAATGATGAACAACAGGGCTTCCTGACTTCATAAACATAGAAAGGGAAAGAAATATTCAAAGCCATTGCAAACTCATTGTAATTTCAGTCACAACAGACCATTAAAGACTAATAAAAATATTCCTTATAATAATCATCAAAGAACAAATTCAGTTCATGCATTCATATTTAAAGCATAAAGTAGTCTCCCATCTCGCTACAGGCTTCACCTCTTAGCCCTAGCTAAGAGGTTTATCCAACCATGATTAGAAAAAAATCCTTAGGGTTCATAAGAATAGAAGAGATCAACAACCCAGAAAAATAAGAAAAAGAAAATCAGGCAAACACTTCCCTTTCTTCCTTCCTTCCTTCACATGCGCCAGAACGAGCACCCCCCTGACGTGCCAGCCCTCCAAAATCTTCCTCCTTCTCCACGTTTTCCCACGCTGCTCCCTGTCTCAAGCCCAAAACGTGCAGCCCAGCACCTTCACGTTCCAAAAAAGAACCTCCTCCCCCGGCTTCTCTCTCTCTCTTGCTTATAAAGTCTACTCAGTAGCGGAGAAACCTGGCTGGAGTCGGATTGTATGCTCCACAACCCCCTCTGAAAACTCCTTCCGCAAGTCTGTTTACGCAGCCCCCAAAATCAGCATCGCCCGGGCTCTGCTTGGACGCACGGCCTGCGCTGGGATGATGGTGGGCCCATATCTTGGATTTTCTCGCGAGATCAGGTCCATTCATTGGACTGTACACGGAAAACCGGTCGTACATGGACGTTTTTCGTCTATTTTGGTGTGGCCCACTTGATCTTTTTAGACCACCGTCCGAGTTGCGTTTAAACGATGAAGAACTGATCATGCAGCTCTCTTCAAATTCGCTCTCCTAGGTGTGCTTGAGCTGGGTCGTTGGAGACTTCTGAACGGTTCAGATCATTGAACCGTTCCTTGCCACGAATGCAGAACGGCCCCGATCTTCCGGTGACGTGCGAACAGAGCGTTCGCTCTTCGTGCGCTGAGATGATGGTGGGCCCCAATTAGATATCTTTTTGAGAAATCCACTCCGTCCATTATGATACTTTCAATTTTTCATTAGGGAATGGATGGTTTTGAATTGTTTTATGCGTGGCCCACAAGAGTTTTCTCACTGCCGTCCATCTGACATTTAACAGGTAGGATCTTGCAAAATCTTGCATGGTCTCGAAATATCATGTAGGTAAGGGTCGTGGCCACCTCCTGAAGTACTTGGACGGTTTGGATCATCAACATGAACAATGGGTGGGGCCCACAGGCCAAAAACGGACGGACAGCGGGTGCGCGCTGTCTCTGTTGAGGAGATGGATCGGGTCAGCGCCTGCTGACCGGTCCAGTTCTTCCGGTGCATAGCGAGTGTGCATGCACTTGTGTTCGTGCGATGTACATGTGGCTCCATTGTGATGGTTGTGAGAAATCCGTTCCATCCATCTCTTTTCTCAGATCATTTTAATAGTTGGGACCATAATTGGGGCATATCTAGGTATCAGGCGGGCCCTAAATCAGGATTTAAGAGGCTAATCCATCCGTTGGGACAGTTCCACAAGGACTGAACAGATGAAATTCGACGTGTACGGTTAATTTATGGTCCTCAGGCTACGTATGGAGTTTCGAACTGATCAGATGGTGGGAACCCTATGATCTTGCATTCTGGACACTTTTCAGGCCAGTTGAGCTTCAATTTCTCGATTTTCTTGGATTCCTGGCGTGCGTATCCGTCGATCTTGGGTCTCTGGAGTCCGTCCCATGCTTTGGTGACTTTAGAGCGTTAAGTCCATGCTTTAAGCACCCTTTTCGGTCCAGGCTCGTACATACACCCTGCATTACAAACACGATTAATCAGGCCATTAAGTGGCATCATGCGTGTAATTTTATACAACAACTGGGTCTGATATGCAATATTTGACCCTCAACACATCCATTGCATCTGCATATCGCATGGTTGATCTTGGGGGCCCTCTCTAGAAGAAATGTTGATCCTGGTAGAGCGTTATCAAATGCGGTGTCACACCCCAAACTCGAAAACCGAGCTCACAAAATTTTCGATCGCCGAATCTGGCACCAACAGCCTCCTTAGTACCCCATTCTCAACTCCTGGCACCCATATATCAGGTTCCGATCCTAGGATCCTACAAGGAGGATTTTCAATATAAATTTGTTTCATAATAAGCATAACCCACAAACAATAACCAGAACACCATCACAAAATCCACTATGATAAAAAAACTTTAAGATACAATGCATAAAAAGGAAAATACAATGATAATAATAACAAAATTCCAGAAGATCTACGACACGCTCCTCCTCCTACTCAGCTATGGTCTAGCATCACCTGCACGCATCAATGGTGCATAAGCTTATAGAAAGCTTAGAGGATGGTGAAAGTGTGTGCATAAAGTAGCAATGCAAGAATGTAATATCAGAGTAATGCGAAAACATGATGATAAGTCGATGAATACTACTAGCCGTACCAAGGCTATGCGATGCAAGGCATGAATGCTATCGGTCATACCAAGGCTATGCGATGCAAGGCATGAATGATATCGGCCATACCGAAGCTATGCAATGCAAGGCCTACATGGCCAATGTTATGTGCGAGATGCAACTTAAGCATACTAGTCCTCCTCAAGGACCACATATCAGTACAACTCATCTTTGAGATATCACCGGGGTCTAATACACTCCACACTAGTTGCCGCCTCCCTAGCCACGTAACCAAGTGATTGAAAGAGACCTCACTACCCGCCTACCAATATCGGCCCAACTTGATGGTAGCGAACCCATTTACGTGCTGGTCAAACTCAACCTAGTTATGCCCCCTCACTCATGCAGATAAGACCACACCCGCTCTCAATCGACCACGACACATTGAAAGACGCGGCCTACTGGTATACGGTCCTTATGCTCTCATGTATCCACTTGGTTTAGACGTTGAAGTCATCATCTGGTACCATCGGGTTCAGGGACTTTCACCCAGGGACATCCTTCACGCCCCATGTAAAGAGAAGATTTTCGGTGTCTAAACCTATCATCCACGATATGCCTGTGGGTGCCATGGCCCTGATGTCGCTAGGGTGTATAGTAATCACAACACACAATGTAAGATGCATGAGTCACACAATCAGTCATGCATCAATCCTACGCATATTGTGCGCTCATGTGGGACAACTCCGCCTATCAGGGAGTCCTATAAACAACCTGCCCAATAGCATATGCAATGGTCAATCACATCTCATAACAAGCATGTAGATGGTGTGTATGGGTATGTATTATGATGTTATGCTATCACATACTCATAATCGGCATCGATAATCGGCCTATATATACAAGGCGAGGTCCATAGATGGATAGTGGATTCATAATCATGAGGGTCAGTCCTCAACTATGGATATACCAATTTCGATAGCACGGATCCCTCCATCTACGGTGAGGATGAATTCTCTTCAAATCAAGGTTGGGCCTAGGTGGCCTACCTACAATCCTGAGGATCTGAAATAGGCTTCCTTCACCATACTATCACGTGGCCCGCTAGATGCCCTAGGGGGCCCAAATGAATCCTAGATGGACTCCAAAATCAAAACAATCTTACTAGCAACCAATGGGGGGCCAACATTTTGGGTTAGCCTAAGAAGAATAAATGGATCATGCAATATCAATGGGGCCCATCGATTTGGGTCAATGCACTTAGAGAAGATGAGAATAGGCCTAACAAAGGCCTAAGGGAAGGTCACAATGTGGACATTTAACTAACATTGCTCCCTAGGAGTGACCCACATAGAGCCAAACACATAGTGGGCCCATGGCCTCACACAAGGGCCTCATACACAACATAATGGGCCTCACATAAAGGGCCTAATGTACACCACGATGGGCCTCACTCATGGGCCACATATTGATCACATTGGGACTCACTCATGGGCCACACATACATCACTTTGGGCCTTACCAAATGGGTCTCATACACCACATCGGGCCCTATCATATGGGCCTCATACACATCATATTGGGCCTCACATATGGGCCTCATACACACCAGATTAGGCCTCACATATGGGCCTCATACACATCAAATTGGGCCTCACATATGGGCCTCATGCACATCAGATTGGCCCTCTCATATGGGCCTATACGCATCAGATTGGGCCTCTCATATGGGCCTCTTATACATCAGATTGGGCCTCACATATGGGCCTCATACACATCAGATTGGGCCCTATCAGATGGACGATTTGGATCAAACATGAACACTATGGTTGGCCCCACAACAAACAGATGGACGACGAGATTGAAACACATACATCATGCGGTGGGACCCACCGTCCCAACATTGGACAGTGTGTGTAACGCCTTGAAATTTGGAGGTCGAGCATAACTCAACTCTCGAGTTTCAAAACATCACTTATGCAACATATGTAATGATGAATGTATGTTGTCTATATGAGTGCATAAAACATGGAGTAGATTAAGCCAAACTGCAAACATAATCCAGGGGTAAGTGAAATCTGCAAGCAGAAGACTTAAAGAAATATATATGTATATCTACCTAAGTCCCTGAGATATGTATGCTCTGCCAGGTCATAATTACAAGTGTTTGTGTTCAAAATATAAGTATCAAAATGAAATCATCTATTACAAGGAAAAACCTAGAATCCCTGTAGATCAGGACACGGCTCACATGAACCCGCCTGAGAACTGCATGAAAGAAAACGCGTCTTCATCATCCTCATACTCCTGCTCTACCTCAGGGGTCGCACCATCATCTGCATCTAAGACAGTCTAGTTGGTGTTGAAACACCATCCCAGAATGTGGGAGTGAGTGATCAACTCAGTGGAACTATACAATAAAAGTTAACATGTTATCAAATCAATCAAGCAGTAATGATAAGGCAATACACTCAAATACATCCTAATTACTCTTGTTAATGCAAGGATGTATGTAGAAATGATGCATGCTCTCGCCTGCACTCCCTCAACGTCTTCATCTTGTGGTACGCATGACAACCTCCCGCAGTGCCCACGACGCCAAAGCACATGCAATGAGGTGCATGAACATGATTACCAAGTTGTTATTAGTCCTTTTCATACAGCAGGATTGGGAAGCTAAGGTACCTTCCTCATATCAATTTCCACACAGTAATCCATTCTAAGGTCGTCAGTCCTAGACGGTCTTATACGATCATATAGTTCTAGGTCGCTGCAAAGGGCTCATCACCAATCAATGCATGCCTATCATACCTTAGTTACTACGCTAAGGCTCATCGCCTCAATGCAGTATCAAGGTATGCTCGAGGTCACTACAAAGGACTCGTCACCAATCAATGTAGGCCGACAACACGAATATAGTGTCTCATACCACCATAATCGGCTCACGAGTCTGGTGTACTCATTGGTTACTACGGGGAGGCTCGTCACCCCAGCGTAGGCCGACAGCTCGACCACGGTGTCCCATACCACCATGCCCGGCTCATGAGTCTTAGCGGATCATAGTACAATGGTTAACGGGATTGCATCGGTAAGTTTGGTACCTTAGATTCAAACAATGGCGTCTATACATGGTGCACATCCACAGGGACAATCGAGTTACTTGACGAGCTCGACTAGCATGAGCGCACGTTGAGTTGAACGACATAGAGTGCGCAAACACTCCGTGTGGCCAAACCACTGCCGACAACCCTAATACGACTCGAGTTCGTCAAACACGTCCAACGTGGCGAAAACAACCTCGACCACGAACTCAATGTTTGTTACTGATTCCCTGGACTATTTCATAGTCCCAAACACATTCAAGTATAACAGATATTCATACTAGCAATTCAGAACAGTAATGGATCAACAATTTCTATCATACAGTATGTGAGCATTTGATGAATATCAACTTAACATGGATTTACACATAGGTAGTGCATGAACTTAAATAACAAAGAATGCAAATTGCATGTAGGAAATCATACACATCAATAAGATAGTTGAGAATCTCTTCTCAATGCCCATAAAAAGTACAATATATGACACACTTATTCATTCAAACATTTCTACAAACACTTAGGCTACATATTCCAACATACATGACGTATGTTGGTGATAACACACATTTGGACAATTCCTTTCGCCAAGGAGTTGATACACATACAACTAGCACAAATACACGACAATTAATCATGCCAAACACATGTTCATATTTCATACGTATACAATACTTTCTACATATACAAGGAATACACAAATCTCAATATAGCTCATATATATCAGGAACGTAACATAAACGCCGCATTTGGCATGTGAAATTACACCCACAATAATAATAAACCATTATCTGACATTGAAAGCCTTGAAAATCATAATCTATACGAATATAATCCGCACCTTAAACCAAAAAATGAGCAACAGATCTGATTCAGACGATAAGTCTTCGTCAACGGCGACTAGATAACCTAAGGCAGGATTTAGATTAGCTACAATAACACTAAGACTATTCTAAGCTCCAAAACAGACTAGGGTTTGATTGACTTACCCAAGAATGAACTTAGAATCGTCGGAATAACAATTCAGAAGTGATGGTTTAGGTACACAGAGTAATAGGGAAGAATCTCAAGATGATTCACCAACTTCTCTCTCACTTTCTCTCTCTTTTCCTCTCTCTCCCTTAGCTAGGGTTTAGGAAATTCGTATGAAGTTGAGAGTTAGGGTTTTAAGGTCTTTATATAGGCCTAAAATTGATAAAAATAGCCCCAGGGCCAAGGTATACTTAGGTTATAACTAGATCGTGTCTATTTCGATCCAATGGAGCACTTCTGGTGGTCCCTTTTCCACGTGTGGTCGGACTTAAGCTCAGACCATGGATCTAGGTCAGGCTGAGTTTTTGTACCGATCGAATTTATAAATCGCTCATGGCGGACCAATCTCAATTCAATGGTCACCAAAACTCGATCAGGTCCACCGGCACTACGACATGCCTGGGCCATCTTCCCTGATCCGAGGGTAAATTTGGGTCAGAATCCAACAGTCAGATTGCTTAAAATCATCGCGCAAACGACACGACTCAGATTTCATAAATCCATATTTAATTTCTCACCTTTCTCACACTCTTCACTCCAGACTCAAGCAAATCGACTCAGGATATCATCTGGACTTGATTTCTGAGGTGATTGTTAAGCCCAACAAGGTGATCATAATTGTCTAAGATCATCGCTATCGGACTTCCGACCCGCAGTCCAGGTCCGATATAAAGTTTCCAAGTACTCCCGAGAGCAACTGGATTTAGCGTTGAATCCTAGATTTCAGGGTGACATAGCGCTAACGATTCTACAGGTTTTGAGTCTTGCAGATCAAATTTAAAGTGATTGGTGCTAATTTCACAAGCAATCGAGATTAGCGCTAGTTAACCCACATAAACTTCTAAAGAATTTGAGGTAGTACTCAGGTCTTTGCACGAAATTTTTCGGGTCATTACAGTGTGGATATAGGATTCATGCATCAAGGTGGGATGCATAAGTGGACGGCATAGATGAAATACTTACAAGATGGTGGGCCCTGTGATTACACAGCAGGTGGGCCCACCATTCATGGCTGGATGGGATGAATAAAACACATATCGCAGCGGGCCCCACTTAGATGGATGGCATGGATATAAACTACATATATCATGGCTGGCCCACACAACAGGCAGATGGACAGTGTGAAGAAAAACATACATCATGGTGTGTCCCATAGTTGCACCGTCCAGATGGATGGTGTGGGGACATAATACATACAACAAGGTGGGACCACGTCCAAAATGGTTGGATGGTGTTATAAAACACATACCTCATGTGGGGTCCCACCGTCCTGAGCAAATGGACGGTGTGGATATAAAATAGATACATCAAGGTGGGTCCCATCCCACACGTGCAGCACATGTGGGGTGGGATCCACACACGCCAAATGGATGGATGGTATAACACATACCTCATGGACAGACCCACAAAACTTGTTGACGTTGACACAACAGCTGCCTGCTGCTGGACAGCTGGGCTGCTAGCCCAGCGTCCAGCGGATGGACGGTTAGATATAACAAATGCATCACACGTGGGTCCCACTGGACATGGCCCACCTAATTTAGATCAATCTAATATTGGTGTTTTCCTTCATACAGGCCTATCCAGACGGACAGGCAGCAAGCCAGTCTGCTGGACAGTCTAGCAAGGTGGGCTCTGCGGTGGACGACATAGATATAGAATACACACATCACAAGGGTCCATCAGGGTGGGCCACATGGCCCCGCAATCAGGCCGATACTTGTGATTTACCTTCATCCAAATGGCCCAAAAATGGACAGTAAGGTGGCCCCAAAAATATGAACGTCCAAAAAATCTAGATGGTGTGGATGTCCCATACATGGAACATTAGGTAGGCCACACACATCATCACCATAAAAAAATGAGAAAGAGAGAGAGAGAGAAAGAGAGAAGGAGGAAGACCCACGAAAGGGAGGGGACCCCGCTACTATGGGCCCCTCAAAAGCTCCAAACCATACATCATGATCATCATATGGGTCTCATGCAATGCATAGCCCTACACACACGCACAAAAGAAAAAAAAATCTGAGGTGGAGATACCATCCCCACCATAAAAATCAAGGTCTAAATGACCCATCAAGGCTATTGATTAAAATAAAACATCATGATGGGGTTCATGGAGAATGGCCCCATCATGGATCATGCATGCATCAAGGATGGGCTATTGGCCACATCCAAAGGATCAAATAGGATCTCCACCATTGATTGGTGAGTCCTACATGATCCTAAGCAAGAAGATCAAAGAGACATAGAAGATCCATCTTAAACATGGCACCCACCTTCAAATCTTCTTGTCCTTCTTCCACCAATAGCTTCCAATGCTTCAAGGGAGCAAGCTTCAATGGTTGAGATAAAGTATTGATGGTTGGATTGGGAGGGTTAGGGAGAGGAAGTTACTGGATTTTTTTAGGAATCCATGGCTCTTGCTAAAGAGAAATGAAGAAGAAAGAGGGAGGAAGAGAGAGATAAGAGGGAGAGAGAGATGATTGCTTTGTAAGGTAATCATAGCTAGTGTAAAGCATGCTCTCATGGGGAAGAAAAAAAGTAATTATAGGCTAGGGACTAGGGTGGCTAGGGGAGGTAGGTAGGTTAGGGTGATGATTTCTTGCTAGGGAATAATCATATCTGGGATAGGTGGGTCCCATAATCACACGATCAATGGCCAAAATTATGCGCGGCCCACATCTTATGATCTAGACATCGGATTGACGCACGAGACACAACATTGTAACCGCAGCGACGGTGTGGTCACAATGGCGTAGGTCTCGGGCTGAGTCGACTCGAGTTTATAGAATATGACTTAGGGTCGCACGCAAAATGAAATCTATAGGTCGCAGGTCTCCAGAATTCGACCGGGAGGACCACGAGATCCTACGGAATGGAATGGTCACTAGGACACAGGCCTGACATGCGGGCCATATCCATGCCTATTGAAAGGAAGCCTACCTAATGGGTGGATGTGGGTTAACGACTCCAACCTAAGTAGATAGATGATTACCCCATCTGGCGCATTCATACATCATGTGCATACATTTTTTAATTCAGTATTTTGTACTATTTTAATTGCTATGTTTATGAACCATGTTGGATTATTTCACTAAGACTAGCTAGCTTACCTTTTCATTGATAAAAAAACTATACAGATGAGCCGTTAGCAGATGATATGGTGCAGGAACCAAAAGGGGTCACTGAACCTGAACACGACTCACATTTCACGTGGCCATACTTGTCTGAAGATGCATTGGCAACATTAGACTATTCCTGAATATTTGATTTATTTACTAGGATAATTTGATTGATGTACAATGCATATTGGTATTGATTATGTGATTTTAAACAATTGTTTAAATTTATTACTTAATACATTATGAGCCTGGAATAAACATATTTATATTAAGATGTTATAACAAATGAATGATGTTTGAGATTTATATTATTTGAATGCTCTTGGAGATTTATATATGCTTGGTTGATTGGTGCTAAGCGTTATGTATGCGTGATTGGAAATCGATGGGCCTGGGTGGAACTTAGAATGAATGTAATTTCCATATCTAATTAAACCGATCAATAGATGGAATTATTACACTTTGTGTTTAAGTTACAAACTGAAATTGGAGTCTAAGGGTGCATGCTCTGTACTCGAATTTCAGGGTGTGAAATTAGGTTTCATTCATTTTTTACTTGAAAATATGGATTGATCATACAATTTAAACTTCTTGGAGCATCAATGTTCTCTGTAAACAACCAAAAATTAGGGTACTACCACTAAAAAGAACACATATATTGTAAAGCAAACAATCATATAGAAGATGAGCATATGCAAAAACTTTAGGTTGGCCCACACATAAGGTGGTCTTGCAGAAAAAAAGTATCACCAATTTAAATAAAATTTCCGACTATGTCAATTGAAGATATATGTGTGGCCTGCCTTGGTAGTTGTTAATCTTGATTTTTGCACACAATCGTCTTCACAAGGAGATCCCCTTCCCAAATGACCAATGTTCAAAAATCAAACTGATAATAAGATGATGCTGGCCATCAAATGAAAAGCTTTCAAACAAAAAATGGTCCATAGTTCACATTTAACAAGGAAAAGTCACTGATCTAACAATTAAAGTTGTCAAATCAATGTGAAATTATACAATAGTTCACCAAAGAAGGGTCAGGTTAGCCAGATGGATGATACAGTGGTTTCATCTAACCATACACTGAGTTGCATGTGTCAAACCAGAGGACTGCTAGCATGGTTTCATCCAAAAAGGGTCTTGGTTGAAGCATTTTTCCAATGATTAACATGCAAATTTCTATATAAAAAATAATTAAACATTACGAAATTGTAAAATACTGTCTTACAAACTATAACAACAATGGAGAGGCTAGCCGTAGAATATTTCATAGCAAGAATTTAAAGGATTTAAAAAGAATAATATACTTAAGAATATAAATAATTTAAAATGCATGAGGCTACATTATTTTTTCTTTTGTTTTCCTAACTTAGAAAAAAAAAAAAAAAAAAGGAAAAAAAGGAAAAAATGATATGATTATACTAACTTGAAATATGGATTAAGAGGTAAATAAAAGTGAAGAAGGGAAATAAGTCTCTCCATTGTACCTCTATCTAAGACAGAAAGTGCAAGTGCTTACAATCTCTTATGTCGATAGAGGATATCCGTCGAATCTTATGCCAATCCTATCCCTCATTTTCTTGGAGCCTTGCTTTGAATTCATCTTGCATACCCCACAACTCCAATTTCTTGAGAGTAGTCGTGTGTTGCAGTCTTTTCAGAAGCTTCTTCAATTGTTAGCAATAATTGATCCATAAATGTTAAAAGACTTGGCATAGCTCCTTCCTTCACTCTCCACTCCTCTAATTCATGCAAAGATTGAAGATGTAAGGATTCAAGTTAAGAAAACCCTTGTTCAAAGCAAATAGCCCTTGAACCAACTTTACAGGCCCAAGCCCTAGCCATATAGGAGTGAAAGATCAAGCCAAGGTAATATTAGAACATGAGCCAAAAATGAGGTAGATTAAAATTCAAGTGGACCACATTACAGGAATTAGTGGGGATGGAATCGCCCAACACTGAAACATTCCTAAGCTTACTATGATGTTTTTATACCGACTAACACATTCAGAAGTTGATTCATATAACAATAAAAATAAAACTAAAATATCAGCCTTCTAAAAAATTTTGAGTTTCCTAGGTCTCAATTGTTGGCATTTAATACCCACCATTTCCTATAGTGTGGCTTACTTGACTTTTAGATTTGCCTCATTTTTTACCTAACATGAGTTAACAAAACAACTAATGGATGGATTGGATGTTACAATGACATTACAGTGACCCTATTGAGGTTTGGGTTATAGGAACGCGTGTTACAATGCTTAGGAAATGTATCATGCCATGCACAACAACACTCGATTGATCAGCGAGTAGGATTCCAATTATAATTGCGCTATTGCAAGCACTTTGCAGATATTTTTTGGAAAAAGCTTTCCAACTACCATTACATTATCAAATGACATAGAAATCAATGGGAGAAGATAGCATTTCCAAAAGGGGTCTTGGTTGAAGCATTTGTTCAAACGATTAGCATGTAGAATTCTATATAAAAAAAATTAATTAAACACATTGCATAATTATAAAACATTCATTTTTGTGGACCCACACAACTTGGACATAGGTATATATATTTGTGGCCAGTGTCACAGGCAATTCGCTTCCCGCTTAAGGTTCTTCTTAGAATACAATGCCACCTTATGCGTAGAAAATCACAAAAGCAGAGCTAAGATAAAATATATAAAGAGAGAGAGCAATGAGAGCTCTCCGTGCATTCATCTTGTGGAGACATGGGCTATTAGAGATCCTTTGTAATCCTCCTGTAACTATAATTTTAGGTAGAAAATTTCTCAACCACCCACTTTCTGTAAATCGATCTTACCAAAGCTTGCTACAAAGGATCCTTGCTTCTAATCATGATAACACCACAATTTTGGGGAGAAAATTTCCTAACCACCCACATTTTATAATTAAACTCTACCAAAACTCGTTCAATATTATTTTAATTAAGGCATGATTGGATAATGATTATCAACACTCTCTTTCATTGTGAAGTCCTACTTACATTTATTATTCTCGAGCTTCTTTTAAAATTTTAAATTTGTTTGTACTCAATGTTTCAGTGAAAATATTCATAGTTAGATTATTTTTAAAAATATAAATTAAATTTATTTTTCTGTACATAACTTCTCACCAATAAAGTAATAGTGCACCTTTATGTACTTTGTAAATGTATAAAATATCAAATTTAATATTAGTAATACCAAGCTTATATGGTTACTTGTGATTAGAACAATATAGTGACGCGAGGAAGAGCATAAAAAGTCAAGAGAAAGACAATAATAAAAGCCTTGAAACCCCAAAATAGTTTCTTAAATCTACAAAAACAGAGATAAAACTCAAATATTTTTATTAAATAGTGCCTAATGTATACGATTTCTTAATCACACCACTAATAAAGAAAAAATAAAAGTCTATTCGAAATTATCCAAAATAGTAAAATTCTAACCCTAATATAAATCCTAATTCAACTAGAATATAATTTATCCAAAATAGTAAGTTTTACCAAAAATAAATGATCATAAAATATCTTTATTGGAGCATTCCTGGAATTATTACAATTAATCTTTAAAAAAGATGAGAATTTAAAACTCAAAAATTAAGATGTTGCAACAAAAATTGAATTTATTAAAAATAGTAATTTTTATGAAAATCACAATTTTGAACAGGAAGCGTGTATGTATATTTGGCTTTCCATCTAATAAAAGTTCTGAATACTCCATTATATTGTTCGAAGCTTGATTTCATTATGAATTCACATCACAACTCTCATAAATACAATGATTTACCTCATCATAACATTAATTAGATAAATTAAGAAAAAACCTTATAGCCTTTTCATTAAGCTTGTCATAATTTTTATCATTACATTTTACACAGTTACACATCCAAACACTCACAAATGCGTTCAATCTGGCTTCTCTTTATAAAGAAGTTTATGTAAGACCATTATATCCAGTCATAACAATATCTAGTTAATCAAGCACATTGCAGTATGCATGTATTAAACTAAATATACTCTAGGCAAATTCTTCTCATTTTTAGTAACCCAAGCAACCTCAACTATATGATGATTGCTCTTCTAATCAATTTCATTTTACCAAGGTGTTCATGGTTAAATGAATTATTTTTTTAATTTAATGTTAAAAATCCATTAAAATTATTAGACATTTCCTCCCTACCATTATCAATTCATAGAATTTTTATTTTTTGATTGAATTATTTTTCGCATGTGCTTAAAATTGTGTAAAATATTCAAGTACTTTGAATAATTGACATAAAGAATATATCATAGTATAACGTAAGAACCGATTAATAAATGATACGCAATATATTAAGTGTTATATGATTTTATTAGGCTTAGTCCTCAAACATCATTGTGGATAACTTTAAGTAGATAGTGTTATATGATTTTATTAGGCTTAGTCCTCAAACATCATTGTGGATAACTTTAAGTAGATAGTGAGTTATGGTTATAGTCTGTGTAAAAGAATGACGCGTTGACTTTGCTAATTCACATACCTCGCACATATGATTCCGACTACACTTTATAATCAGTATTCTAGTAATGAGTCTTTTTCCTAACATATCTTCAACTCTTTGAAGGTTATGGTGACCTAATTTCGATAATGTTGTTGTTTTGATTAGAGATTTTCTCAACAATAAGTTGGTTGGAAGGTGAAGATCGCATGTATGGTTTAAGTGAGTAACATATGCCGATGTTAGAAGACATGTAAATGAATTCAAAATCATTGTACTTTCATAACAATACCCTAAAAATCTTTAATCTAAACAATGACATTCATATATTTTAGTAATAATTTGATATTTAAGTAATATAAAAATGTCATTATTGTGATTTTACCACTAATAAACCAAACACAAAAATTGTCTATCAAATGCAAATGTTACAGGAAAGATAAAGTAATATGCAATCCCCACACATTTATTTTACATTACTATGATAATTCATAATCCCAATAAGCCTATATTTATAAGACATACCGTCTTAAGTAATTAAGGAAGTAGACCATAAAAATATAAGTATGAAATTAATATATAAGGATTTAAAGTCATTAATTAACAAACCATGTTTGAATGCTCAATTGAAATAAACTATAATTAATAACTTAATGAAGAGGAACTTATTTTAATTCAATTAAATTGAGCATCCAAACGCATCGAACAAGATCATCAAAGGTGAGAAATATCTTATTAAATTAAAGGCATGTTTGGATTGTGAATTACCACATTAATGTAAAGCAAATGTATAATGATTACAAAATATTTTACCATTTTCTAATAAAATTTGCCTTTAACAGTCGATTATATATTTGGTTATTGTGATAAAAATATAATAATCACATTTTTACATTACTTTAATGTCAAATCATTATCAAAATACACTGATATCATTGTTTGAATTTTGGATTTTTATACTAATGCTATGAAAAAATGCAACAATTACAAATTTCTTTACCTGTCTCCTAAATTTATACTTGATCAGTGTTTGGTTTGGCCATGGTAAAATAGTCGTGATAACACTTCTACTAACAAAACAAACATATTGAGCACTACATTTATGAGCAGATAACCTTTGTGAATCAACTTTTCATCCGGTGAAACTTGCTCCCAGAGCATAGATTTTTCATCCGGTGAAGCTTGCTCTTGGAGCATAGATATCCCAAATGAGCTAACACAACACCTATTTAGCCTATCCAATACGCCTTCACATTTGACAAGCAATCTCTCATATTGAAAGTCAACTCTCTCTTTTGTATGCTCTAAAATGACCTTGGTACTGTAAAAAAATGAAAGTAGTTTGGGAGATAAAGATTGTGTTAATGGTTAATTAAATTCGGTACTTGAATCGACATATGGTGATAAAGCGGTGGGTAATACTTTGGCATTAATAGCTCTAATTGTAGGCAATTGCTGACTATTTGAAAAAATAGAGTATTAGGGTATTACTACTTATCTTCCGTTGATTACATCATTGCAGTAGTTCTTATTCAATATTGTGAAAGTCGACGATAGCTAAGTTAGACAATTAGTTATCATTGGGACTTCCTCATGAAAGTATACTCTTATACAAAAGTTTGATTCAAAAGCTTTAAGTCTTCATTTTGCAATGTCTCATCATGAATGAGAAGTGTTAGAGTAAATAAGTATTGAAATTTTGATATTTTCTTATGATAGATCCCGACAAAATTTGATATTAAAGAATTTGGATAATTTGAAATAAGGTTTAGATATTTTTCTTTAATATCCATTATATGGATGAAATATCAAAAGGTACTTCGCCATAACGATAAGATAAACAACTCAGACATATATGTCTTATGGATTAGTGATCAAGATCATCATTACTTAAGAGACCATTCAATCATTCAGCTTAATAAGTGATACGCACAATATCACATGCATTTTTATTCTCATATGGTCAAGCTTTTAGGGGGGCCTACTATGACGTGGGTACATAATTCAAGTTGTGCATTACTTAGCTTTCTATGAGGCTTCTTGTCATAGTTTATTTATAATCCAATAATTCAAATTAGATGTTAGTTGTACCTCATCGTCCATGTTCAAAACCTTAAATCCATGAGTAGGTTCGACCTTAGTTATATTGGCCTAGTTTTTTGGGATTCCTTAATACAAGTAGGGTGCATTTCATGAAAGGATTGAATGAAATATACACAGCATGTTGAGCCCCACACTCGAACTTCTTTATTTTAATGGGGTGCCAAAAAAATTAAATCTAAGCTATTGTTGATACCTTTTATTATTCATTTATGTGGGACTAATTAAAGAGTTATGATTCATTAAAATAATGTTGAAAGAGAATGATCGTCAAAATAGAGTTAATGAGTTGTGATATTAAAACATAGTTATTTTTTTTCTTTTTTTATAGTTCCACCTCACATACATAGTTGAAGACCTTATCATATAGTGCATGTCCCATATAGAATGTGTAGTTTTTCTTTAGTGCTTTATACATCTACTATTATATAAATATCAATTAGAATTTTTTTTTTTTAAAAGCAACTATTAAATGTTAAAGTTACTGATAAAATTAAGTTACATAATTATAGTTTGATTTAATAGAATGTTCATCACCCTCAATGGTCTTGTTGGGTACTTTTAGATTCTCAATCAAATTAAATTAAAATAGTTTCAGTTCATAAAACGTAAATGAATAGAAATTTTGACAGGTCACTCCCACATTATAAATGGATGCGTGGGCCAGTTATGTTTAATTAAGATACATGGATGTTTAATTCCTCTTTGTCAAGCTATTAATTGCAATTCATTTCAATTGAACATCCAAATGTGCTTGTTGGTTAATGACTTCACATATTTGTATCTTAATTTATATTTGTATTTTTATGATTCACATTCTTGCAAGCTTCAGATGGTGTGGCTCATAAATGCAGGCTTGTTTGGATTGCAAATTATTACGTTAATACAAAGTAAATGTGTAATAGTTATAAATTAATTTATTTGCCTCTTGACAACATATACATTTGATAGTCAATTCTTGTTTTTGATTTATCGATGAAAAAATAACAATGAAAACACTATGTAACCCCCTTTTTTAATATATAATTTTTAATGATTTAAAAGAGAGATCTGTGTTCCCTCTCATCTCTCCTCTTATCTCCATTCCTCATATATCTCCTTATCTAACTAGCCCTCGTTATTAAAGGAGCATGGGAGGAAGAGTCTTACTTAGACTTAAAGAGACGAAAGAAGTGCCACAAAAAGAAAAACAAGAGAAAGAAAGAAAATACAAAAAAGATAGAGTGAGTGAGAGAGAAGCTATGGGAAAACTTAAATAAGGTTGTCACTTAATTCTCTACTATTTTTTCAATATATGATTTAATATTAATTTACACAATGGACAGATCTAATTTTTTGAACATTTATTGTATACATCTATCTCGTTTATGTGGAAAGATACACCGGTGTGCATGCTTTTAGGACTCATGTGCAGAATGTGGGCTCTTATCATAGCAGATGACAATTGATATGATATGTATGGTTTATGGGCTTTTTAAGACCTAATTACATAATGATATCAGAAATTAGATCAATCTAATACCATAATAGACCGTACTGATAATTGATCAGCTAGAGTTTTTTCTTAAATAACTAAATTATGTTAATACCGAAAAGGTATAATTCTCTATGTAAGTTGTGACTTGGCACAAGGAATCCTACTCATTTATCTTAAGACAGGTAATCAAAATCACATCGCTTTATGAATTTTTAAGATCAAAATCTATTAGAACCTTAAATCTCATGTTGATTAAATTATTGGATGGGCCATAATGATCTAAGATAGTCTTAGGCTAATAATCATGTAATGATTTTTTGATGAAAAACCACCAGATGGATGAGATCTGATCTGATCTGAATCGACTATCAAAATTCGGACATCAAATTATGATGGCATTCAGATTTGATGATCGCTCTTGCCATATGGTGGGCCGTCTTAATCAATCAATATAATTATTAGAATTATTATGATGTATGGATTGTTCAGATCAAGTTGATTAACGATCATTTATTGAAATGGATTAAGTAATGATCAATAATTAGTTTAGATCCACCAATCAAATGTAATTAAAACCTAAATCATTAAAGGGGATGAATTCTAAATTTTTTCAATTAAGATTGCCGCAAACTGTTCAAAATCATTACCTTTAATGTAAGCTCGATCAAAGTTGTTGAAAATAGTCCAGAAACCAAACTTTAGGAATTTTAAATTTTTTGATCGATTGAAAGTATGTTCGATCAATTGATGGACCTTTGATAGATCACGGTCAATTGACCAACATCTAGACAATTTTGTTACATTCTTAAAATTGATAATTTGATGTGTTAATTCATGATACATGTGATTTAGTGTATAATGTGTAAGGCCCGTATCCTAGACTGTACCGTTCCGTAAACTCTCATGTTCCTCCTCGTCAAATTTCGGCGACCCGCGACCTGTAATCAGCGTTTGTGCGCGACCTGAAGTCGCATCCTGTAAATCTGAGTTGACTCGACCCAAGAGTTATACCATTGTGACCATGCCATCGCCGTGGTTCCAACGACACGTCTTGCGCACCGATGCGATACCCAGGCTAGGAGTTGTGGGCCCACTTTTATTTCGAGAAAAACATCACGTAATGCGAATTACAAGAGAATCTCTACCATTTATCACGTCAATCAATCAATCACTAGTCAAGTAGATAACCCATCACTCCACCCATCACACCCATCCCTCTCTTACACAAGCCATCCCCAAAGTCAACTCTTCCTTACGATAACCCATCCCTCCCTCCTTACATCTCATCTCTCTCTCATTTTCTCCACCATTTTTTCCAGGCAACAAGAGAGGGTGGACGTCTAAGCTTTCCAAGAGAGAAAGAGACTAGTGTGCGGCCCACTTCCTACCCCTAAACTTCCATCTCCACCCTTCAATCCTCATCTTCCACCATTAAAGTTGAAGTTAATGAGCTAAGTAAGCCATAAAACCAAGAAGATTAGCAATCGGTGGGTGATCTTAGGATTTCCACCATTGATCTTGATGATTTGAGGGCCCACATGTGGTGGGATCCATTTGATGTATGCATTGCACGATAGGGAGGGCTCATAGTGGCAGAGCCCCTCCCCTCCACACGTCTCTCTCTCTCTCTCTCTCTCTCTCTCTCTCTCTCTCTCTCTCTCTCTCTCTCCTTCCTTGTATGTTGGCCCACCTGATGTATGTGAATCCAGGTCGTTCAGGGGCAGCGGCCCACTATGATGCATGAAATCCTCGCCGTCTGTCCAATGGGTAGGCCCTGCTGTCGGTCCGTTTGGACAGGCCTGGGCGAAGAGGGAAACCACAAATATCAGCATGATTTGATGTTGGTGGGCTAGCACGTGGACCCACCAGATGAATATGCTCATCTGCACCGTCCAACATTCTGGACGGTGGGACCCACCATTGATGTATCTATATATCCACACCGTCCAGCATTTTTTAGATGGTGGAGCCCACTGGTATGTGTGATTTGCACACCATCCAGACCCTGGATGGTGGGGCCTGCCATGATAGATGTGTTTTAATCCACACCGTGCATCTATGTGGCCAACCTTGATGATATGTGTTTTATCTAAATTGTCCATTTATATGGACGTCAGCAAGTCTGTGGATCTGATCATGAGGTATGTGTTATATCCCAACCGTCCATCTGATGAGGCATGGACCCCACCCACGTGGGACCCACCTGCTGTGGGAAAATGGATTGGCTGGTGTACCTTACACAGCTATATAACTGTTATATTAACGTCAACAAGTCTGTTGATCTGATCATGAAGTGTGTATTATATCCAGACCGTCCGTCCATTTTTATCTGGACCTGGGACCAACCCACAAGTGTTGCACATGTGGGGTGGGGCCCACCTTGAGGCATGCGTTGTATCCATACCGTCCAATCATGTGTAAAGATCGTTTTATGGCATTACAAAGAGAATGAGATAGGTCTATATCCTTACCGTCCATCTGGACGTGGGACTCCACACGTGACGTATGTATTTTATCTACACCGTCTGGTCTTGACAGTGGGACCACCATGATATATGTTTTGATCCACACCATGAATCCATGAGACCAACGTGATATATGTATTTTGTATCCACACCATTTAGTTTTTCGGACAGTAGAAGCCACCATGATATGTGTTTTATCCTCGTTGTACATCTGTTGGGGCGGGCCACCTACTGGCTGTGCAAGGTCCACCTGCTGTGAGGCCCATTATGATGTATTTGAGGCCCATGGGATGTGGTCCATTGTGATATATTTGAGGCCCATGTTTGAGGCCCAAATGTGATGTATTTGAGGCCTAAATGTGATGTATTTGAGACCCATGTTTGAGGCCCAAATGTGATGTATTTAAGGCCCATGTTTGAGGCCCAAATGTGACGTATTTGAGGCCCATGAGATATGGCCTAATGTGATGTACATGTGAGGCCCATTGCGATGTGTATGAGGCCCTTGAGCGAGGCCCATTAAGATGTATGTGAGGCCCTTGTGGGAGGTCCAACCCGATGTATATGGGCCCGATGTGATGTGTGATTCCACCATGACGTATGTAATACTGTTTATGATGCCCATTCATCTTCCTAGTTGGTTCTAAATGGGTCATGCCTTGGGAGCAATGATGGTTTAATATCCACATTGTAAGAGCAATGATGGTTAAATGTCCGCATTGTAACCCTTCCTAAGGCCCATTGTTAGGCCCATTCTCATCTTACCTTAATGGGCTAACCCAAACTGTTAGGCCCCCATAATTGTTAGGCCCATCCTTGATATGAGTAAGTCGTCTAGGCCCATCTTTGATATGAGGAGAGTACATCATCATCATATAACATGCTCAGTATGGCTTCATGATACATGCCCATACGCATCATATGTATGCTTGATACGAGGAATGATTGATCATAGCATATGCCATCGGGCGGATTGTTATGAGATTCCCTGATAGGAGGAGTTGCTGTCACACCCCAAACTCTTAAACCGGGCTCACAAAATTGTCGATCGCCGAATCCGGCGCTGACAACCTTCGTAGTATCCCATTCTCGGCTCCCGACACCAATATGCCAGATTCCGATCCTGGGATCTTACAAGGAGGATTTTTCAGTGTGAATTTTTTTTGAACGATTAATCTATTTAGGCGGTTACACATTTTGTACATGGTATCAACGTATATCAAAAAGACGAACCTGTTCGACATGTCACACATGATATGGTGCACCAACTCAATAGTAATGAAGGAAATAATAGCAAACTCTAACAGCTCTTGTATGCATCCTGAAAAGTGTAAGCCAAATGTATGAGTAAACCATAGCTTATGAGTCTACTGCGTGCCGGGAGTAAAACGCGTCTTATCAGGGCGCTCCCGTAAAGACATCCAAAATAACCATAAGAATGTTATCAACCAATCATGTTATCATAGGCCAGTAGGTTATCAATCAAGCATGTCGTATAACTATACAAGTTATCATGAACATGACATCAATAATAGGCATGTTACTCAACAAGCGACAATGAATCATTAAAATAGCCAATCATCATGAACAAGATAATCAAATTTCATTTCCTACTATATGACATACAATGGAAAGGCAATGGCAAGGCTAACGTGTAATCGTCTGAGTACAAGTACATAATAAACCAAATGTTATATGTTGAGCATGCAATGCAATATGCAAATCCTGACGAATCTATGAATATGTGGGACAAGGTCCTTCCTTCACTGTGTGCAAAGTAGCCTGCCAGTAGAGTAGCCTGTCAACCACTGGTAGCTAGCCCAGGCCCACTAGGCCCCGCCCGCATCAGCGTCTACCTATGTGTATCCGCCCACATGTGACCACAGTGACGGGGTGTCATAATATGTCATATGTAGAGGATGTAATGCAGTATGCGATGCAAAAGAAATGACAAGGCTAGAGTGTGTAGTTGGGATGATAGTATGTGGTATCGCAAGCTGTAGGGTTCATTAGAAGAGACTTTATCCAAATCAGTCTCATACCTAAATTTGTATAGCTAGACTCAATGTGATAAACTCCTGATCTCAGGTTGGTCGCGCGCCCCAACCAAAATCCTGGTTATTGTGAAGGTACACATAATGATTTGGTTGCGCACCACCAGCCCGAGTAGATAGTGAATGAATGAATGAATGAGTCAAATGCTAAGTACACAACTCTTGCTTAGTAAGTCCACATATCAGTACCGTACATCTCTAGGATCATCACTGGGGTCTAGTACAATGTTGTCAGTCATACCAAGGCTATGCGATGTAAGGTATGAATGTTATCTGCCCTACCAAGGTTATACGATGCAAGGCATGAATGTTATCTGCCGTACCAAGGCTATGTGATGAAAGGCATGAATGCTATCGGCCACACCAAGGCCATACGATGCGATGCAAGGCCTACATAGCCAATGTCATATACAAGATGCAGCTTAAGCATACCAATCCACATATCAATCTAGCTCATATCTGGAGCATCATATATTAGTACAGTTCTCTCTAGATAATCACCGAGGTCTAATATACTATACACCACATTCCTGCCCTACAATGGACACACAACCGTGCAAGCGAAAGAGACCTCACTATCCGCCTGGCCAATAGTCAGCCAATATCTATCCGGCATGTTAATAGTGGACCCATTTATGAGCTAGTCATACTCAGCCTAGTAAATGCCCCCTCCCCTCGGGCGGGTAAGGCCACACCCCGTTCCAACCGACCACGACACAGTGGAAGATGCGGCCTCTTGGTATTCGGCCCTCATGCACTCATACATCCACTCGATCTAGGCATTAGAGCATTCTCCATAGTACCATAAGGGTTTGGAGACTTTTACCTTGGGACATCCTTCGCGCCCCTGTACTTAACAAAAAATTTTGGTGTCCAATCCTTCCATCCACGCTATATCTGCGGAGGCTACAACCCTGATGTCGCTAGGACTTACAGTAATCATAATCACACAATGCAAGATGCATGAGTCACTCAGTCCAATAATGCATCAATCATACGCATACTGTGCGCTCATGTGGGACAACTCGGCTTATCAGGGAGTCCCATAAACAACCTATCTAATGGCATATGTAATGGTCAACCACATCTCATATCAAGCATGCAGATGATGCGTATGGGCATGAATCATAGTGATGATGTACTCTTCTTATATCAAGGATGGGCCTTGACGGCCTACTCATATTAAGAATGTGCCTAATAATTATGGGGGCCCAATGATTTGGGTTAACCCACTAAGAGGAGATGAGAATGGGCCTAACAATGGGCCTTAGGGAGGGTTACAATGCGGACATGTAACCACCATTGCCCTTACAATGTAGACATCTAACCATCATTGCTCCCAAGGTATGACCCATTTTAATACCAATTAAGAAGATGAATGGGCATTATAAACATCTTTACATACATCATGGTGGAATCACACATCACAATTGGGCCTCATATACATCACCTTGGGCCTCACACAAGAGCCTCACATACATCACATTGGGCCTCGCTCATGGGCTTCATATACATCACTTTGGGCCTCACACAAGGGCCTCATATACATCACATTGGGCCTCACTCATGGGCCTCATATACATCACTTTGGGCCTCACACAAGGTGTAAGACCTGTGTCCTAATCTGTACTATTCTGTTGGCTTCCGTGGTCCTTCCGGTCAAATTTCGGCAACCTTCGCACCGTATCCGGCGTTTGCGCATGATCCTAAGCCAGGTCCCGCACACCGACGTCGGCTCGATCCGAAACTTATGTCTTGGCGATCACGTCGTCGCCGCGGTTCCAACGCAGTGACTTGCGCACCAAACCGATACCCAGGCAAGAAGATGCCGATCAGCATTTATTCCGAAGAAACACCGCGCGTTGCGGATTTCGAGGGAATCTCTACACGATTAGTCCCATCAATCAACCATAAATGCAACCATACCTCAAGTACATCAACCCATTCCCTCCTTTTTCAAAAGTCCACTCTTTTTCCACCTCACCACTCCTCTTTTTCTCATTTTCAACAACAACCATACCCCTTTTCAAAAATTTCAACCCAACCCATCACCCATCACTCCATCACCTTACCTCACCCATCCATATCTTCTCTCTCCCTCATTTCTCAAAATCTCTAAGCAACCCCGAGCCTCAAACGTCCAAGCTTCCTCTCCCTCTCAAGTGTGGCCCACCTTCCATCTTCCATCTACACCCTCTCATCTCTCATCCCCACCATCAAAAGTCCATCAACCTCCATCAAAGTTGAAGCTAAGGAGCATTGGAGTCTAAGGGACTAAGAAGAAGGAAGATAAGGTGGGTGATTTGTCATTATTTTAAATTTTAGGGCCCACTTGTTGGTGGGACGCATTTGGATGTATGGATTTAATCAAGAGGGCCCATAGTGGCGGGGTTCCTCTATCTCACCGTATATCTCTCTCTATCTCTCTCTTTCTCTCTTTCTTTGCAATGGTGTGGATCCCACTAATATGTGTTACATCTACCCCGTCCATCTACATCAGACGGTGTGGCCCACTCTATTGCAGGTGATGATCTACACCATCCATTGTTTGGATGGACCCAATGTATTTATATATATATATATAAATATATGTATATATGTTATATTTTATATAATATATATAATATAATATATATAATATAATATGTATTATATATATAATATAATATATATATTATATGCATATATGTTGGTGGGCCACATCTATGTGGGACCCACCACAGCAATGTGTTTATGCATGCCGTCTAGCGTCCCTGGACGCTGGACGTTGGCAACCAGTTAAGTGTAAACTGGCATGGGCTGTACTAACTAGCTAGCCTAAGAGGAGGGAGTGGTGGGCCACTCATACAGGCCCCACCTTGATGTATATGTAAAATCCAAGCCGTCCATTTTGTTCCACATCTCATTTTAGGCGTTGAGCCGAAAAATGAAGTTGATCCCCTTCCTTAGTGGGCCATACCATAGGAAACAAGTTTCCTACCTTTGATTTACTCCCTGATGCTCTGGTACATTTGAAACAGCCCAATATTAGACTCTATGGGTTTGTATCGAGCCACAGGGACTGATGGCTGGTGTGGATCTTACTGAAGCGGGCCCCGCCTGGGAAAAACCGCAGAAAAATGAATATTCAAAAAAAAAAAAACAAACAGCAGCAGCAGCAACTGCTGCCACTGATGCCAGGCGCAAGCAGCGCCTGCGCTGGACGCTAGACGTCCCCTAGCTGTGGGCCCCACTTTGATGCGTTCGACCATCAGCACCGTGTATTTGATGGGTCCCCTCGGACCAGCCGTCCATCCAGAAACTCAGCCGAAAACAGAACTCAGGCGGGCCATACCATCTAAAATCATGTGAAGACATGCCTAAAACATATAAAAATCGTTGGTGGGGCCTACCTGAGTTTTGGATGTTGCTGAAACTTGGTCTGTACCGTCAGTTAGATGGGACCCACATAATGGGTGGGCTGGATTTGTGAACCACATTTCGGAGGGCCCCACATCCGCCCCAAGGTCCAATGACCTTATCAACAGGTTGGACGTTAAAATAAACGTCACAGTGGGCTCCCTGCCCACGTGACCGGCCCAACAGGTTAGGTGAAAAATAAACATTTCGGTGGGCCCCTTCACCACGTGGCCCTGTGAACAGGTTGTATGAAAAATAAACATTTCAGTGGGCCCTTGGTCCACACAGTCCCATCAACAGGTTGTATGGAAAATAAATATTACAGTGGGCCCTATCCAGGCCCACATGATCTTATGGATAGATTGGATAAAAAAAAAAAAATAATAATAATAATAAATACAGTGGGCTCTACCCTAGTCCACATGATCCTATGAATAGTTGGGTGGAAAATAAACATTATATTGGGCCTTAAGCTGGGTGGAAAATGAGCATTTTGGTGGGCCCCACTTATGTAAGTATTGTAAACTACACCCTCTATTAGTGTGGGCTCCATCATAATGTATGTGTTTCATCCAACTGCCCAACTGTTTTGGAGATAATTTAAGGCCCATTATGGAGCCCCATCTTCATCTATTAGTGGTCCTTGTTGAGGCCCACCTTGATTTGTATTAGGCCCATATTATGAGGCCCATTGAGGCCCACCTTGATATAGAGATGGGGCTCATGTTATGTAGCCCATTTGATGAATTTGGGTCTTTGGGTCAAGGCCCAATTAGATGTACAAAAGACCCATTACAATGTGTGATTCATGGAAGGCCATCCCTTGGGAGCAAATGTTGGTTTGATGTCCACATTGAATAGATAATGTTGGTTAAATGTCCGCATTATAACTCTCCCTAAGGCTCACTGATAGGCCCATAATTGTGGTAAGTAGGCCGTCTAGGGCCATCTCCATTATACCTAGAGCCCATCTCTTTATATATGTTTAGTATAGATCCATGATTCATGATCATTCGCACCATATGTATGCCTGATGTGAGGGTGACCGATCATAACATATACCTTTGGATAGACTGTTTATGGGCTCCCTGATAGGCGGAGTTGCCCCATATAAGTGCATGGTACATACAGGACTGTTACATGACTGATAATGTGACTCATGCACTTGCATTTGTGTGACTCATGCACTTGCATTTGTGTGATTGTAGTTACTATATGCCCTAGTGACATCAGGGCCATAGCCTCCACAGACACATCGTGGATGGCTGGGTTGGATACCAGAAATGTTTGGTTCTAGCATACGGGCGCTATAGATGTCCCTGGGTAAAAATCCCTAAACCCGATGGTACCAGAGGATGACTCCAACGTCGAGACCGAGTGGATATATGAGTGCACAAGAGCCGAATACTAGGAGGTCGCGTCTCCCACTGTGTCATGGTCGGTTGGAAAGGAGTGTGGCCTTACTCGCCCGAGGGTAGGGGGCAATACTAGGCTGAGTTTGACCAGCTCGCGAATGGGTCCACTATCGACGTGCCGGACAGGTATTGACAGACTATTGGTCAGGTGGATAGTGAGGTTTCTTACGCTCACTTGGACTGTGCGGCTAGGAGAGCGACAGTGCCATTTGGAGTGTATTGAACCCCGGTGATTATCCAGAATGAGAACTGTACTGACACATGTTGAGGATTGGCATGCTTGAGTTACATTTCACATCGCATGGCCGTGTTATGGCCGATGACATTCATATCTTGCACCGCATAGCCTTGGTACGGCTGATTACATTCATATACTCATCACCATGATTCTGCATTACTCTGACCTTGCATTTTGAGCACGCTTATATTGCGCACATACTTACACCACCCTCTAAGCTTTCTATAAGCTTATGCACGATTGATGCGTGCAGGTGACGCCAGGACACAGTCGCAGCCATAGTCTCACCGTAGTTGGACCGTGCAGACGAGCTTTGGAGTTTCTATCTTTTGCACTACATTGTATTTTCCCTTTTTGTTGCATTGTACTAAAAAGTTTTTGATTATAGTGGATTTTGTGGTGGTGTTCTTGTGGTTATTATTTGTGGGTTATGCTTTTGTTGTGCTCATTATGAATCAGACTGATGATTATAAATCCTCCTTTTAGTATCCCAGGATCGGAACCTGGTGAATGGGTGCCGGGATCCGAGAATGGGGTTCTACGGAGGCTGTCGGCGCCGGATTCGGCGATCGGGAATTTTGTGAGCCCGGTTTCTGAGTTCAGGGCGTGACATAAGGGCCTTATATACACCACTTTGGATATCAAGCATGGTGGTCAACTAGCATATTTTGTCATCATGCATATATATAGATATAGATATAGATATATATATATATATATATATATATATATATATATATATATATATATGTATGTAAAATATCATCATCATTACCATGAGGATCATTTTCACTTCATGATTAATATAAACAATGTCATAAGTGTTATAAATAATTACTCATTCATCATCAATGCATATGTTATAATTCACCATCCATTAAATCAGATTTATCATTTCAACCAACAACTCACAATCATCATTATCATGTTACAATATATGTATCATCATCTCACCCATCACTAGGTGCGTCCTACCTAGTGTGACTTCCACAATGGACTTGAACTACATGCAATGCATGGGGTCGTATAGGTCAAGTGTGAGTCCCACTTGGTGAACTAATAGGCCAACCTAAGGGCATAAATGTCCAACCAAAATGCTTTTAATGGTGTGGATCTAATTCCATAACTAAGTAGGCTCCACACATTCCACCAACTAGAAACAATGCACAATCTCAAACACAAAGGATAACATGCTAACATCTTTCATGTCATATATCATATTGGGCCTACTAGCCACATACACAACAAACCAAGAAAAAAGTTCAATTATCCAGTTTATGCATTATAAAATAGGCCTCTCTAAGCGTGGTCTACTTGACTAGAGGTTGTATATAGACACACTGCCCAGTAGGCAATGTGCCTGCCCAACGGGCTCAAGAAAGGTTACCTTTGTGGGTTTCTCATTCCCCAACGATTTCTCCTAGTGTTGGCCCTGCTTGGGCCTTAGGGTTGCATCATTTAGATAGGTCCAAGGTCACCTATATCTTAAGAGAACATTTGGATAGCAAGATCTTTCCACTAAATATTTTACAAGTTATACAACACCCATTTACAAAAAATGCCAGGTAGACCTCATTACATGAAAGGTAAGGCTCATATAAGATAGCCCATACTAGATGGCCCACATAAGGTTTTTAAGCCCAAAAATATCTGAGGGTTATTTTTAAGAGTTTAGATGCTGCATTAAATGCTTTGGGATGGTGGTAGACTCCACTGACGTGGCCCCACATAAATTTTACATCAAACAGATTTTTGGTGCAATGTTGGTTCTGGGTCATTTTAGAGTCAGATTCATGATCATGTGGGGCCTACATATGGTGAAAGAAAATAACCACCTCGTAGCTCTATGTTTGGGCTTTACAAATTATAAGGCAGGCCTCATTGGTTGGGTGAGTATAATTTATGGTGATGGCCCAAACATGGGTACTTGGAGAAACTGTTCAGAAAATATAGTGCAGAATTAGTTATGGCCCAATTTTAAGTATATCCCATGATCACAAGGGACCGCATTTCAGTGTGCTGTCAGGTGCCCTTGGTTGTACTATATATGCATTTCAAAAATTATAAGTTGGGACCAACTGGTTGTGCACACGTAGTATTTGGTATAGGGCCAAATATAAGCACTTTGATTTTCTGCACACATGCCAGACCACATTTTGGGATCCACTCCCTGATCATGTGGGGTCTAATTTGGCCCAATTAAAATATTATTTATCTATTCATTAGTGTAGGTTAGAGGTTCCAAGTGGTGGCCTACTCAAACCTCTAGCATGTGGTCCACTATAGAGGCCCAAAGTTGATACAAAACACAAATAATCAGATAGTTTCAGAAATAGGGTCAGTCACAACTTAGGGCCCAATTTCCAAATACTTAGGGAATCATTCCTAACAAAAAGGTGGGACATCCCAGCTCACTTATATAAGGATTAAACATCTCCCAAAGTGGGACCTTTAACTATAGAGTGTGGGGCCCACTACAAGGTGTCAAAGTGGGCTACATGCAATACAGTTAAGTACTTAGAAAATTTTTAGCAAACAGAAAGTGTAAAGGGAATGAAATAGATCCAATGGCAAGTGGGGCCCACATGCTAGCAAATCATAGATAAGAGACACACAAAAATATACATGGGTTTCCAAATTCGATGAACTAATAAAATGCATAAATCACAAGTGATCCCACACCCAAGTGGGTCAATAAGGGGATGAATGTTATGTACAACATATATCCAACATACACATCTAGCTGCACATAAAATATATTGATCAAATCTCTATGATCAGATTCTCTGTAGGAAAATCCGATCTAATGGAAGAATTAGTAATACATCATTTAGGCTATATATAGGTTTCCAACCATATAAAGCCTTGGATCCATCTCGACCACACATAGAAATTCAAGATTTGTCCTTACAGAGGTATCTATCAGTCCAGAATTTTCTAAATTTTATCATAAAAGAATCTGACCATAAGGACCATACATATGATTATTAACTATCTCAAGTAAGTTAAGAACAAATATCAAATACATCTAACCGTTGGAATCACAGATATGGCTCAAAAAAGAATGGTCATAATAAGCTCCCAATTACATCTTTCGTATAAGGCCAAGATCTCAGCCGTCCGAAATTCGATTGAGGCTTATTATATACCATTATAAAGCTGGTTCAATTTTCTACGAATCTAATTGAACATATATTTTTAATACATTCATTAAAAGAGTTAAAAATGGGTCCATTTAGGCAAATCAAAATTCTGCATGTACCACTGGACAACAGCCAAGTAAACTTGATGTTACAGATGATTGGACCGCTGGATGGCTACGAAATTTAGTCCAGAGTTAGCTCATATTGTGATTCATAATACAGTTTCAACTCTGATCTTATCATGATTGATTTTATATGATTTTTAGAACTTTCTGTCCAGAAACAAAAACAGGATTACAAATGAAGGGTGTAGATATGATGTTCATCATAGTCGACTATACTGACATGGGCCACTTTGCTGACCACCATAGATATAAATACATGCACACAAGAACTCTACACTAATGGCGCCCACACATATCAAGAAAAATAAAAATAAAAAGGAAGAAAGAGGAGGATGAGGAAGATGGAATGAGGGGTGTAGACTCACTTCAATGGATGGATGGTTAGATGATAATGTGTGGTCCACTCCCTCTTGATTAATGGTGGGCCAAACCTTGGCCCTACTCTCTCTCAATCTCTCTTAAAATATCAGAATTTTTCTAAATATAGGAAAAGAATAAGTGCAAAAGAGCTCTTACTCTTATATAGGGAATTGGGGGTTGATGTGGCAAAATGATGTGGCAAGTTCATGAGATCCCATTGGTGCTAAAAGTGAGGTGGAATGTGATGTATGGTATGGGTAGTGGATGGATGAGGTGGATGGTGCTAAGCATGCATTGGCCAAGGTGGAAGAAATCTATACATGCATTGGGTAATGGATGATAAGGGTTATGAGTTGTAAGTGATGCATGGTGGATGATGAAGTGGAGTGTTGCAATTGGTTATTTGAAGTGATGTGGCACAAATCAAGACATGCATTGGATGCATGTATAGGATGAGGTGGACATGGGTCATGATTAGTTTCTAAGGCATAAGGAGAGAGCTAATGATGGGTTTTGGGAGAGAATCCAATTTTATCTTATAGTGTTTGTCTTAATTTACTAGCTACTTACTTTGTCATGTAGCAATTATCCTGTTTGTTGATAATTTCCATGTTCTAAAAGTGGGCTTTAGGCCCACATGGGCTCAAGTCCAATGGGCCTAGTCTAATAAAGGTTGCTTGTGTTATTAGATACATAATTTGGGCATTACATTCGATGGGTCATATCTCACTAACGGAGCGTCGGATTGATGCATGGTTTTCACCATTGTGACCGCAATGACGATGCGCTCCACATGATAGAGGTCTCAAGATCATCCGAAATAAATCACTTTGGTGAGTTTTTTAGGTGCACTAGGGTACAATGTATGGTCTATCAACGATGCGAGTTAGGACGCGTGTACATACGAGCAGTGTTGCAAAAGACCGGGATCTCACAAATGCCCACATGAGCGTGCGATATGTGCAAGATTGTTGTATGACTAAGAGCGGATTCATGCATCTTGTATTTGTGTGACATGACTATTATATACCCTAGCAACATCAAGGTCGTAACCTCCACAGGCATATCGTGGATGGAAGGATTGGACACTGAAAATCTTTCTCTACATGGGGTGTGATAAATGTCCCTGGATGAAATTCCCTAAACCTTATGGTACCAGGAGGTTGCTCCAACGTCTAGACTGAGTGGATGCATGAGCGCCAAGTGTCGAATACCAGGAGGCCGTGCTTCCCACTGTCTTGGTTGGTTGGAAGGGGGGCGGCCTTACCCGCCCGAGAGGAGGGGATAAAGTTAGGCTGAGTTTGACTAGCTCAAGGAATGGGTCCGCTATCGATGATTTGGGCCCGATATTGGTAGGTGGATAGTGAGGTCTCTTCCACTTACCTTATTGCGCGCGATGGAGCGACAATCTGGTTTGAAGTGTACTAGACCCCGGTGATATTCCAGAGTTGAGCTATATTAATAGGTGGATTCAGATAAGGACTGACATACTTGCATTGGATCTCGTATATGACATTTGGCTACGTAGGCTTCACATCGCATGACCTCGGTATGGCCGATAACATTCATGCCTTGCATCGCATGGCCTCGGTATAGCCGATAACATTCATGCCTTGCATCACATAGGCTTGGTACGGCTGATAGCATTCATGGACTTACCAGCATGTTTTCACATTACTCTGAAATTACTTATTCGGCACTTAGTTTATGCACACACTTACACCACCCTCTAAGCTTTCTATAAGCTTATGCATGACCGTTGCGTGTACGTGACATTGGATCGCAACAGTACTGAGGCAGGAGCTTGTGGCAGATCATCTTGAAGCTTTTGTCTGTCTTTGTATTTCCCTTTTCCTCATTGTACTCAAAGTTTTTGATATAGTGGATATGTGGTGATGTTGTTTTGTGACTTAGTTATGCTCCTTTACAAAAAAAAATTATATTAAAAATCCTCCAAGGATCGAAATCTGGCATATGGATACCGGGAGCTAAGAATGGGGTACTATGGAGGCTGTCAGCGCCAGATTCGGCGATCGAAAATTTTGTGAGCCCGGTTTTCGAGTTTGGAGCGTGACATAATAGGCCACTAATGGGTTATTTTTAAGGTAGCTAATCACTTATGATTGATCAAGTGGGCCCTATATCGATTTAAGATAATTAAAACCCTATTGTTAAGGGTTAGGTCCAAAGGGATTTAATCAAATAATAAATAATACTTTATGTAAACTCCACCATGGGATCTAGATTAATTAAAGGCCTGCCCCACCAAGTGAATCAGTAAGACCAATCAATAATTTAATTTGTGATTTTAAGAAATTTTAATTAAAATCAAACCGATTGTTTTACGGAATTATCTCCATGGCACCAAGGTGAGTGATCCCAATGTGTTTCCCCTCCATTGAGTTAAAATACATAGATTGTTTGATATATTTTTATGCTTACCAGATATCATTGTTATGTTCTCTCATTCAATTTGAATAAACGTATAATTTGAAGCTGGATTGTTGTAGTATGAATTGTGTGGTTTGATATAATATGTTAATATAATTAATTATATGAGTTATTGTGTTGATACATTTTTCTTCTGATTTTCCTATAATGTCACTTATAAGTTTAATGTTATATTAATATTAATGGATAATATGGACTACATTGCTTCAAATTTGAGAATCGAAATGATCATATAACACATGATTCGTGACTACCTTGTTATGATTGTGCATCATTGCATGCACAACACATGTTGAATTTTTTAGGGATCTTCCTAAATGGTATACATGGTAGAATCGTTTCTGAATGCCCATTATACTAATGGAAGCCTACTCAAGGAGTAGATGCAGGCCTTACCCATGTTTACCAAAATGGCAGAAGCCTGCTAAAAGGGTAAATGCAGGTTGACGGGTTTACAACTTAAGAAAGTGCATAGTTTCTCGCTTGATGCATTCACGCATTCATGCATTTACACAACATTTACATTTTTTCATTTATATTGTTATATGACTATTTGTGCTTGATTTTTAATTTATGCGAATAGTCGTGTCAGGACTTCTCACTAGGCCTGGTCAACTTACCTTGTATTAATGTAAAATCGTACAGATGTGATCGATGATGGGCCACTGGCTCAAAAACAGAAAGACACAATCGAGCCATAAAAGGATCCACGGGACATGTGGCCCTACTCAACAACGGAAGAAGATGCTGCTTTGGACCAACCATGATTATTACTTACAGTTTTCATCGGATGACCTTATGATGCTATTTATTTAATTGAATTTTGTCAAACATGAATTATTTGTTGATTGGATTGATTATTTAACGTCTAGTTACTTTAAGAGCCCACATGGGAGGGTCCTTAGATTAATAATAAATAATTGGAATGGATGGTTGATTTCTAGCATTTGAAATGTGGTCGAGTATGCATGGAACCTGAATTCTACGTAAGTAATGCTGGTTGTGAAATTCTATGTAAACATATTAACTAAACCCTATACACTTAGTGTATAAGTCACGACGCGGATCTCTAGTCTACATTGCACACTAGGTACTCGAAATTTGGGTTGTGACTAGGGGTGTTAATGGGCCGGGCTCGGGCCTAAAAAAAATAGAATTTTAAATAGGGCTTGCTTGATAGCTTGACCTGAAACAGTTCAAAATTTGGGCTGACACCTACCCCAAGCTCGTCCCGTTGACAACCATAGTCATGACACGTTGTTACTTTAATGTTAAATCATCGCTAAATTTCAATGATGATATTATTTGTGTTACGGTTTAATTAAACAAGATGTTCCACGTGTTAATAAATGACCTGTAATCGGTTAAATACGTGCAATTAAGATAATGCCAATTGTGTTAGAGTCATACTGAACTCTAGTTCAACTGAACTCTTGTGACCTTGGGTGTCAAATCAGCTGTAGGATCAAACCTGTGAAGATTAATCTAACTGTCCAGCCACCAATGTTGTGGCGATCAAACAATTTAGAAGGGGAGGGTTATTCCTTCTAAAGGTGATCTTTTTGCATTCAACTAAAGACTTTTTTTCCAAAGGTGATCGCGATCCCTAGGTTTCTCAGTAATACAGTAATGCAGTAAAATAATTAAAAATAAAAGTTGATCACAAAATTTTATTGATTTATTATGAAGATCAGTATAATTATTATGAACATAAAATAAACAGAGAATATAAATAAAGATAGATAGCTACAATTGCATGTGTGGACAAACAACCAAAGTGGATGGCCAGCATGATGTGACAGGGGTGATCGACTAAATATGGACTCTGTTGATTGGAATATGATGATGGTAGGTTTTGTATATTTATACTATTTTTAAGCATACCACAATGATAGCGCTATGGGACTTATCAGATATGTGGAATAGGCCCACTGATCACGCTGTGCATAAGACATGGAGATCAAGGGGTTGGATGGCTTACCTAACTAAGACACCATAGAAGACCAATAGGAAACCAATGCTCAGATCTTCCTCTCCTTCACACCTTTCTGCAGAGCAATAAATGGCACTCGAATGTCTACCTTTGTGTAGGATCAGGGACCCAGCTCTCTCTTATATAGAGTATGTGGAGATGAGAGTTTGAAACCCACAACTCTCTCTCCCACGCCCCGCATTGTCGCATCCTAGTTCAACTCAAATTGTTGTCTACATAAAACAGTTATAGCATTCCAGCCCTAATACGCACTGCTGCGCAAATAGGTTGCGCAGCGGATCACCTGAAGTGGGGCCCACTGGTTTACTCAATCCATAGTCCAATTGATAGGACAATCCAGACCGTTGATCAGCAAGGCCCACCATATAGAGTTCTTACATTCTCCCACTTGGGCCTCATTAAGCAATATCAATGATTGTCATATAAAAAACTGTTGAAAACAAGTTTTGATTTTAAGAAAACATTCAAATGGTTAACAAATGAATTTGTTGGACAATACGAGTAATGTTATTCAATCTAGTCCATCAAGACTGTCAGTACCGAAACGCGATAGTCATCACAACATTTGGTTTAGCCGAAGTGAGGCTAATCGCGATCACAAGTACTTCAATCGTAACGACATAGATCAGGAACTAGGAAATGTGGTATAAGAATTACACACTCAGTGTGATGATATGTGTCTATCCTAAGGTCCTAAAGCTTTTACATGTCTCCAACGAGACACGGCTGTAGTTCTACTTACTCAAAATTTACGCATATATATATATAGAGAAGCATAAATAAATCTTTATATCAAAATCATAAAAAAAAACCAACTGTATAAAATGAGATCTCTAAATGTTTGTGAAAATTAAAAATATGCTCAAACTCTCACTAACTGAAAACATTTGTGGGATCTATGATTCCCATGGATGTCATATGTTCATGAAAAGGTGTAATAAGGAGCCCTTTAGTGAGCAAATCTGCAATCATCTGCTTAGTGCTGATGAATTCCAGGGACACCTGAAGATTCTAAAATCTTTCCTTTACAACAAAATATTTGATATCGATGTGCCTCAACCTTAATGAATGTTTATTATTACTAGAGAAGGAAATAGCAGCTGAATTATCGTAAAATATTCTTAATGGTTTCGGAATATGCTCTAGTACCTGCAAACCTGAGAAGAAACTCTGTAACCATAGTGCCTGATTAGATGTCTCGTGGCAGGCAATAAATTCAGCTTCCATAGTGAATGAGGTTGTGGTAAACTGTTTCACATTTTTTCACGATATAGCTCCTCCAACCACCATGAAAATGTAGCCTGAGGTAGACTTCTTAGTGTTAACGCAGCCTGCGAAGTCTGCGTTTGAATATCCGATTAACTCCAACCGATTAGATCTTCTGTATGTGAGTCCGAAGTCTTTCGTTCTCTGTAGATATCATAATACTTTCTTTGCAGCTATCTAATGTTGCATTCCTGGATTAGATAGGTATTTACTCAATATTTCAACAACAAAGGCAATGTCCAGTCTCATACAGACTTGAGCATACATGATGCTCCCTATTACTGATGCGTACGAAAATTCCTTCATTCGATTCTTTTCCAAATCATTCTTTGGACACTGAAATAGGCCAAACTTGTCACCCTTCACAATGAGTGACTGTCCGAGAGTACAATTTTGCATGTCATACCTTTCGAGTACCCTAGTAATATAGGCCCTCTGTGACAGGCTACGTAGTCCAAGTGATCTGTCACGGCGAATCTCAATTCCAATGATGTAAGAAGCTTCACCAAGATCTTTCATTTCAAATCTTTAAGATAAGAATTTCTTAGTGTCACCCAATATCTTGATATCACTGTAAGCCAACAGAATGTCATCAACATACAAAATCATCATAACGAACTTACTCCCACTGATTTTAATGTAGATACATTCATCTACAGTATTTTCTACAAAGCCATATGAGTAAATTACTTCATGAAACTTTAGGTACCACTGTCAAGATGCCTGTTTCAACCCATTTATGGATTTCTTTAGTTTGCAAACCAAGTGTTCTGAGACATTGGCCACAAAACCTTCAGGCTACAACATGTATACATTCTCATTCAGATCCCATTGAGAAATGTTGTCTTTACATCCATCTGATGTCACTCGAAATCTATATGAGCTACAAGAGTCATTATAATCCTGAATGAGTCTTTCTTAGATACTGGTAAGAAAGTCTCCTTAAAGTCAATGCTCTCACGTTGGTTAAAACCATTGGCAACAAGTCTAGCTTTATACCTTTCGACATTACCCTTGCAGTCTCGTTTGGTTTTAAATATTTATTTACAACCAATCGACCTTATTTCAGTGGGCAACTCTACAAGATCCTACACTTTATTGTCCTGCATGGATTTCAACTCATCTTTCATAGCATCAAACTAACGAGAAGGATCAACACTTTGTTTGACTTGTGTAAATGATTCACGATCCTTTTCCACCCCTACGTCAAAGTCGTGCTTCTATAAGTACACAATGTAATCATCTCGATTTACAGGTCTTCTCTCTCTTTCAGATCTTCTCAATGGCTCTTCTTGTTGAGTGTGATCTTTATTTTACTCATCAGTGGTTGGTATATGAGGTTCTACGTGATGTTCTGTAGTGACTGTAGAATCGACTGTATCATTAATATCCACGTGATCTTGATTGACTATGATTGGAGTCACAGTCCTTTGTTTCTCAAATACAAAATTTCTTATGTTCGTACTCCCACTGTTTTCAGTGTCCTCAATGAATCTGGCATTCTCAGTCTCAACAATCCTGATAGAGTGGGAAGGATAGTAGAATCGATAGCCCTTTGATCTTTCTAGGTATCCAATGAAGAAACAACTTACACTTCTAGGATCAAGCTTCTTTTCATGCCGGTTATAAATTTTGACCTCAGTAAGACAACCCCAAACATGTAGATATCGGAGACTTGGTTTTCTCTCATTCCACAACTCAAAAGGAGTTTTGCTTACTACTTTGCTGGGGACCTGGTTTAGTATGTGAACTGCAGTTTTGATCGCATCACCCCACAGTGATTCTGGCAATGTAGAATTACTAATCATGCTACGCACCATATCCATAAGAGTGCGATTACGCCTCTCAGCCACACCATTCTGTTCTGGAGTACCAGGAATAGTGTACTAGGCAACAATGCCACAATCCTACAAATATCTAACAAATGGCCCTGGATTGCATCCTGATTCGTCATATTTGCCATAGTATTCACCCCCACGATTAGATCTGACAACTTTAATCCCTTTATCGAGTTGATTTTTGACTTTGGCCTTATAGATTTTAAAAGCATCCAGAACATCTGATTTCTCATTAATAAGGTAGAGGTACCCGAAACAAGAGTAGTCATCTATAAAAGTAATAAAATATTTGTGTCCACTCTATGAAGCTGTAAAGAATGGTCTACAAATGTCTGTATGTATCACCTCTAATAGACCTACACTTCTGGTTGCACCTTTTTTTCTAGTTCTAGTTTGTTTTCCTTTTATGCAATCAATGCACACTTTATACTCAGAGAAGTTTAGAGAATGCAAAATTCATTCTCGCATAAGCCTGTCTAATCTCTCATGAGATATATGACATAGCCACCTGTGCCACAACATGGAGGAATTCGCATAGTCTAGCCTTCGCTTGGATCCCACTTTATTTCCATGCAAGGTATTAATATTATAGACGTGAGAGACAATAAAGTCTAACTGGTATAAGTTGTTTACTATAGAGTCAGTTCCAACTTTAATCGAATTAAAGTAAATACTAAAGCTTTTATTTCCAAAGTGGAATGAATATCCCAACTTATTCAAACAAGAAATTGAAACTAAATTGCGTCTTATAGACGACACACAAAATATATTTACTAAATCTAAAAAATAATCAGACTTCAACTTAAGCTTATAGACTCCAATTGCCTCCACGTCAACCTTGACACCATTGCCTACGTATACTGAGTACTTTGCATTAGTTCGTGGCCTGGCTTGTAGTAATTCCTACATAGAAGTTCATATGTGAATAGTAGTTCCCGAATCCATCCACAAGGAATCCGCTGACACTTCGGTCAAATTAGATTCAAAATAGACAAGAACATAATGATTACCTTTCTTTATGAGCCAATTCTTAAACCCTTCGCAATATTTCTTTAGATGACCCATCTTTTTGCAAAAGAAGCACGGTTTGCCTTTAACTCGTTTGCGTTTAGTTTCATTTCCAGATTGATTCTCATGTTTCCAAATGGATGACTAGAGGATCCATTATTAAAACTTTATTTCCATTTTCTTTTACCTTTATTCCCTTACCCATGCCCTTAACCTGAAGTCGCCATATTAACATTTTGAACTTTGACCATCTACATGATCCTATCTTCTTCTTGGACGCACTGAGTGATAAGTTCATCCAATGTCCATATGCCCTTTAGAGTGTTATATTACCAGGAACGTGCCGAATTGGGGAGGAAGGTTATTCATGATCAAATGAACCAATTGATCATCAGTGAGTACAAGCCCTAGAGAACGGATCTTAGAAACAACCTCAATTTGCTCTACAATGTATTCACGGATATTTCCTTTTCCATCGTAGGATGAGTGAGTCAATTTATTCAAAAGAATGCCCACTTCAGACTTATCAGATTTCTTGAATCGCTTTCCCATTTCAGTCAGGAAAGCCTTGACCTTGTCTGTTTCAGGCATGACACCTTTCATCGATTTAGAAATTGAATACTTTATGACTTTCAGGCATGTATCATTTTATTTAAATCATGCCTCTCATCATTTATATTCTCCTTCAGTGGCATTATCGGATGGTTTTGACAGTTCTGGTGCTATGAGGGCAAGATCTAATTGTAGGCAGCCTAGTACAACTTCAATGGCGTTCTTCCATTGATCATAATTAGACCCATTTAAGGTAGGGACTTGATGCGTATTAATTGGAATTGAGGCTGAAATAGAAGAAATGCATATATACTCACATTAGTTCATTATTTCACATAGCAATTTCGTGAATATAAACAAAATATCAAGCAAAGTTAATCAATTCAGTTGCTAAGGGAGGCATATCATCCAAGATGACGATGGGCCCAACCATCACATCCTGGTGAGAATCTGTTACATCATCAACATTCCTCCTGTGGGTGGTAATAATAACATGCCAGTGATCCTCCTGAACATGAAGCTAAGTGGTGTTAGTCACGTAGATTTAAGACACTCAACACCTGTGGGTGAGATGAGTCTTTCAGCTTTACATTACCAACATCATCTACTTCACCCGTTTACGTGACTGCTAAACGGTAATCTTCTGTGTTTTTATTATCGTATGTATGAAAACATGAACGCAACTGTATGCAATCCTCTTAATCTCAATGTTACAAGTCTATACTTGTAAAATTTTCATCGATTGAGGTCACTATGGTGGCTAATACAACCGAATCTAATATTACAAATATAGACTTCGGATCGCGATTATAATCCTGCCTCTTAATGGATTATATCTCAATGAGTCTGACGCGGCCCATAAGATGGTCAGTATTGATCATTGGAACATATAGGGACCTTAAAATGAAACATACGTATAGGTTTCACATTATATATTCTAATGGTCTATATCAACTTCCAAGGATGGATAATGGGCTATAACTAGGCCAAATTAAGACTCCGCTTGATAAATGAACATTACAATTCTAACCCTTGACATTCACATGATAGATAGAATCATTTAACTGGATGTGTAGAGCCATGCATAGGTGTCCATATGATAGACAAATCAGGTCATATATTTTACATCCATATCCTGAAAGTTTGTATCTGTATGGATATCTAACAAATGAGTCAGAACTGTGAATGTTTGATATCACACACTATAAATTAAGATCTTTATATGTATAATCACATAGCCTTAATAGGGCCCAAAGGTAACTGGAGTGTGTTCACGAAATCGGATTGAAATTCGATGATTTAAAAGATTCAGGCCCAGTCAAGGACTCATGCCATGAGGTGATCAGCTCTAAGATCCAATACAGGCCCAAATATTAGGCCCAATCTAGATCTGGAAATTTGGTATAGGCCTAATCCAGACCTGGAAATCCAATATGGGCCCAAGGTTCAAGCCCATTCCAGATCTGGAGAATTCAATATAGGCCAACGGATCAGGCCCATCCCAGATCTGAAAAGATCTAATATATAGGCCCATAAATCAAGCCCATTCACATTCTAAACGGGCCCAGTTCAGGTGTCAGGCCCAGTACGGTGGATCCAGTACATGAAATGGGCCCTGAATGCAAGCCAGGCCCAACTGAAGGCGGATCCCAAACGCAATTTGGATCCATGTCTCGGGTCCTGAAAGTGGACCCATCAGATCGAAATCGGGTCCGCTGGCCTAACAACATAAGAGTCGGTTTTCGACCTGTGCAAAAGACCTGTTGCGGTAGAGGAGTTTTGTCGAAAGCATGGCTAGCATCGAGCTCCTCCGATCGTGTCAATGGCTGCCGGATCCAGAGAGCATGGATCCGGCGATCAAAGGGAGAGAAGATGGGCAGAAGGATTCCTTCACATGGTTAGTCAATGACAAAAGAGGGTTTCCACAACATGGATGCCCAAAACACGACCAAGGTGCGTTTCCTATCACCCACAACGCTCCCATCTCTAAATTTTGAAAATCAAAATCCCTAATAGATGATCGGATTTGGGAATTGAATCCTGAAATTTCCAATATCTGGATTTTGGGTTTTGAAATGAGAAATCCCCAATATAGATCTAGGATCGAAAATCCCGGTTTGTTTGAAATTCCTAATTAGGGATTAGGGATTTGGAAACCCTGATGTAAAAAGGATATGGGTTTGCAGATTAAAATCCCAATTTTGACATGAGATTTGAATTTCTAAAGCCCTAATACAGATATGGGATTCGAATTTCGAAAGCCCTAATGCATGGATTTGGGAATCAGAAATCCCTAATTGCTATATATGGGGATTCAAATCCCTAATTATAAACAAAATTCGAAATCCTAATTTGCTTGATTTGGGAATTTGAATATCTGATTTTGAATATGAATCTTCAATGTATGAATCTGAATCTAATCAATTCATACCTCTGCACAGTGGCTCTGATACCAACTGTGGGACTTATCAGATATGCGGAATGAGCCCACTGATCACGCTGTGCATAGGACATGGAGATCAAAAGGTCGGATGGCTTACCTAACTGAGACGTCATAGAAGACCAATAAGAAGCCAATGCTCATATCTTCCTCTCCTTCACACCTTTCTACAAAGCAATAGATTAGACTCAGATGTCTGCCGTTGTGTAGGATCGGGGACCCAGCTCTCTCTTATATAGAGTATGTGGAGATGAGAGTTTGAAACTCATCACAACTCTCTCTCCCACGCTCCACATTGCCGCATCCCAGTTCAACTAAAATTGTTGTCTGCGTAGGACAGCTATAGCATTCCAACCCTAATACGCACTACTGCGCAAATAGACTGCGCAGCGGATCACCCGAGGTGGAGCCTACTAGTTTACTCAATCACATAGTCCAACTGATAGGATAATCCAGACCGTTGATCAGTAAGGCCCACCACATAGAGTTCTTACCAACGCTAGATATTAGTGATCTAAACTATGTCAAGCTCCAAACATTCTACAGTAGGGACTGGATAGAAGTGGAGAGATCTAAAGCTAAAACTAAGACAAGACAAAATTATGTTATGAGAGATTATGTGTGATGGCTCAGTTAGTGCTCGAAGCTCTTTATCACATGTTATTTATATAGACTTGGCAGGCCATGCGTAGAATTCCCCATTGTAAGAGATTTGGATAGTCAATTATGTAAATCTCCTTAATTCTCTACGTAAGTATAAGCTGTTGTATTATGCCACGCAATAAACCTCTTGCTATTTCTATCAAGCAATATTTGTAAGAAAATTTACTAAAGTCTGGAAATGATTATACTTTTTCTTCTTACATAGTTGAATTTTGACAAGACTAACATTTAATGTCTAGGGATGGACTTGGTTAGATTGGAATTTGCTTTTAAAGAGTTACTCTTTATAGAATTATGTCATTTAACATTTTAGATGTATACATCTCTAACTCCCCTTGAAGTCCATCCACACTATGTATGGTACGACTGGTATACAGTACCTTCTAAACTGTTCGGTCTATTCGTGATTGGCAACGTATAAATAATATGAAATATTCATTGTAAAAGTAATACTTTAAAAAAGTACAATAATTACAAATTTGTTTACATATTTCTTAAATACTTTGGTTACTATAAAAGTTTATAATTGGCAAAACAAACAAAAGTAACTCATATGTTGGTAGTAATTTACATATTCAATGTGCGTCCACATGTGCCAACGTGCTTAGTGCTTATGTGAACTATTCATTCCTATTCTTTGGCTATTTACCAAATAACAATCAATACAGAAGAGTCTGTCCACGTAAGCGGCTTATCTGGTCAAGCATGGATAGACACATGAATGTGTTCAAGAAGTTTCATTTAATCATAACCATGATGGTAACCAAATGAACCCTAATAGGCAGCTAGCCTGATAGTGGACTAGTCCAGGTTCGTTATTGTGGTTCCTACTCGATGAAAGGTCCCCGTTGAGCCGTCATTGATTGATTAGTGGACCCGGATTGCATGGTGAGCTAGCCCAATACTGGTAGCTACCTCGTGTCAAGACTTCTTTGGGGCCCACTGTGATTACGTATTTTATCCACACTGTCCATCCATTTGCCAGCTCATTTTTTAGCAAGAGCCAAAATGAAGCATATTAAGTGGACCACACCGACGTCCACCATGAAACCTTCCTACAACCCGCAATGATGCTTATTTGTCATCCGATCTGTTTATATATCACACGGACAGGTACGAAGGTAAAACACAAATGTGAGGCGTTAAACTCCTATTTGTATACTGTCATGTGGCCACTTGAGGTTTGAGATGCTTCAATTATGGCCTTATATCCTTAATATGATTTGGAAAAATAGATGGACAACGTGGATAAAAAGCATACATCATAATGAGCCCCTAGGATCCACCACGCAATCCGCATTCTTCATTAGCATAGCCCCACCCGTGTTCTGAGTTTCGCGGCACTTCTCCGCCGAAACAAGGAAAAGGGGCATTTGTATAATTCGCCAACTTGCAGCCTCACTCCAACTGGAAGCGGATTGGCTGGTGTACCACACATCAACGATATAGCTGGCGTGCGTACGTGTAGTGCGAAGACGAGCGCTGACCCTGAACAAGCTCCGAGTTGTACGAACGGTTCAAAGGAAATCAAAGTTACGTGGCCCCAAAATGATGTATTTATTACATCCACACTGCTCATCCATTTGTGGAGATCATTTTAGAGTATGAGCAAAAAAAATGAATCACCTGCAAACAGCAGCATGGATAGTGATTTCACTGTTAAAACATTTGTAGTGCCCGCCATAACATTTATTTTCCATCCAATCTGTTAATAAGGTCAAATACCTTGATGAAGAAATATCATATTGATCTAAAACTTCTATGACCCCGAAAGGGTTTCAATGGTAAATGTTCAATCCCCCACTTCATTTTTCAGTGTGGTCCAAGATCTGTCTTATTTTTAGTCACAAGCATTATGGCGAGCTCGCCAAATGGATGGACGATTTGAATATAACATATACCTTATGATGGGACCCACAGAACTTGCTGACGTCTGCCAATCTGCTTCCACTTCAACTCTCGTGTTCTTCTTTTTTCTAGGGCAAGGCTAGTCTTGTCTCTTGAAGTTTGAATCCCTTGCCGTCGGAATTTCCCACCAAATCTCCCATCTTTCCAGGTAATTCAATCCCTGCCTTCCCTTCTTTCCCGTATAGCTACAACATTGCATGCCAGCTTTCACATACAACGTTTTTACACACACCTCGAATCAGATCATCGGCTGTCCATCGATTTCGATTGTGCAGCCCATCTGATGAACGGACCATCCTGGCTCTCACCCCTTTTGATTCTTCATGATGTGGCCCACTGTTTTCACGGTGCGGATGTAATACACAGGCAATGCACAGGCAAGAAAGAAAACGTTGTATGTAGAAATGCACAAACAGTGATGTATGATGATCCAATCTTCTCACATTTTCTTTCCCTAAAATGCATATTTTTATTTATTTTACTATTATTTTTTTTAAATAGATGGATGTATCATAAATCTCTGAAGACCGTCGATCGAAATAAGAAAAGCAAAAATAAAGGGAAAAAAAAAAAAACTTGCTTACAGCATCTGGATACATGGTGGGTTGGCGGAGGCACATATAACACTCTATAATCCTTTGTGTCAGCAATAGCCCATGGTGTGGCTTGCTGAATACATGTGGCTCTATGTGAAAGTTTAGAATGTAGGTACGGCCCATTCACCAAAAGCTAATGAAAGTCTCGAACACGAGACCTCTCCGCTCTGATATCAATTTGATAAGGATAATTAATCACTTGATCTAGAAGCTACAGATAAAGTATGGCAAATTAATCCATGTATCTCATAGCTCAGTCCCCGAATCCATGGGTTAAGTTATCGGCCGAACCCTTCTCGTGGGCTCCAAATCTATGAGTTTCGCCTCACACATGCCACCCGCCTCACACGGGCCCTAAATTCATGAGTTCTGTGAGCCACCCACCCCGAGTGTACCTCTATATCCCACAGACCACCCCACTCGAGCCCGGTGTGAAAATACCTTTACATTAGATATTTTTAGTTTTGGTGCAAGGGCAATTCACATGAGATCCTTGACATCGATTGTTTGCGTCACTAAACCATATAGCATGCCCATATGTACAAACTGAAAATCAGAGTAGTCTTCAAACTCTTGGTGCTGGTATCATATCATACCTTGTTTAAAAAGTGTTCAAAGTTATCTATAATTTGTTGTGTAAAATTTCACATGCTCATAGATCTGTGAATCTGCTTTGCGATGTACATGATGCGCAAGAGGAATTATTGGGTCCTGATCCTCAAGAAATAACATTTCCGTGAATCTTCCGAATTGATGCATGTGGGGCCAGTGGTTCGGTGATCCATATTCTAGACTGTTGAGCTGATGTACTCAAGAGCCTTAAAAGAAATAAAAGGGCCCCAGGGTTGATAAGGGATTCGCAAAAAATACCCCAGATTCAGAAGATCCAAATACTTTGATCTCTGTCATTTTTTTCCCTATTGAACGTGGACTGTTGTGGCATTCTGTCTCTTGACTATCTATTTGTAGGGAGGTTTTGGTGGAATCTCCCCTTCATGTTGGGTCCATCAGATCAATGGTTTGGATTACTGAACCATTGACCCTGAAGGTATGTTATTGGGAGCCTTACCGAGCCATATATTTTCCCAAGGCTCAATACAACATGATTCCACACTCAATGGCATTATTGCTCGACTAAGTCCTTGTTTTTCATGCTTTCTGATGTGATCTAAGAAGTTTCATGGATTTAATGGTGGTTGAGTAACATGGATTCTTGCTGCAGGGCACTTTCCTTTTCTAAAGAGGGCGTTAGGTCTATCTTCAGATATAGTTCCGCGGCCTTTTTATCGTCATCTACAAGAGTCCGTAATACTTATTCCCTTATGGCCTGCAACACATGTTTTATTTATTGATATGGGTCTATGGAGTCTGGATCCTGTTATTTGTCAAACATAGATCCTCTTATTGCTCCCTTTCCATTGGTCTACATCACTTCTTTACTTTTTATATATAAAAAAAAATCGGCTCGTTAGAAATAGGTTTTTTGATATTTTAAAATATTATATATATATATATATATATATATATATATATATATATATATATATATATATATATATATATAACCCAACGGAAAGAAAGGAGTTTGGATCCTTAACTGAAAGAAAGAGTTTTTGGAGCCGCCTGCACTCCCTGCTCTCCCTCTTCTCTCTCACCTTCTCTCCCATCTTTTCCTATTCTCTCTTAAGATTTCTGTTAGGTCCAGACTCATGCAATGACAAGGTTATCTATGTGGTCATGGATGTATGCCAATATAGAACAGGTATGTAGGATTGTTCCCATTCATTAAGTGATGTAATCATCTATAATCAATGTAAAATGCTTGTTACCAGCCACAAAAGTTTCGATTATCCCATTGTTTCCAATGGTGTAGTCTACCTTCGGCTTGGCCATTCTTCAATTTCTACTTGTTGGGAGCACTGCACAAAAACCTTAGGATCTCGCCTCCCAAAAACACCAGAATTATAAGATATAATAAAGCAATGAAATAAATCAAAGCATAAACCACACGACACAAAGGGATTTTACGTGGAAAATCCTCAAAAAGGTAAAAAACCACGAGACCTAGTCCAGAGCAACAATTCACTATGAAGTAGAATGTTACAACCGATCACAAGCACACACCACTTGGATCAAACCTCATTCACTCACGCAGGAGTGGATGAACAATAAGGGAATAAAGAAAACGGAGAGATCACACCGATCATGAGGACGTAGAAGTGTTGAGACGTCGACTGCGCAGTAGATCACCTCTACGAGCAGAACCTTCCCTTCCACAAGCTTCCTCTCTCTCTTTTCTCTCTCTCTCTCTCTCACCTTGGCTGTGAAAGCACCTTAGCCAATAGCGTTGGAAAGCATTCTCAATGCCCTAAAAAAGCCCTTGGGACCCCTATTTATAGTTTAGGAAACTCTTTTCTGTACCTCTGCAAAAACTGCCTCAAATTTACGCAGTCCGCACCAAATCCGGACACAATCTACGTAACCCTTGACTAGTCGAGCTGAGCCCTCGACTGGTTGAGCAGCCCACTCGACCGGTCAAGCCTGACCCTTGACTGGTCGAGCCCCAGGAATTCCAAAACAAATAGCTCGCTGGACTTTGAGTCGAGCGCTGCTCGACTGGTCGAGCGGGCCACTCAACCGGTCAAGCAGTGCCCTCGACTGATCAAGCAGCGCAGTAATGCTAAGATTTTTGGCATCTGATCCGCACTACATCTCCTCTGAACTGAGAAGGAAAATCCCATCAAATCTCTCCCATTTTGACTCAGGAGGAATTTGTCTTCTTCAAGCCAGCCAGGTTTCTACAAACCTCAAACTTGCCCTTGAGCAATGCCTTAGTCATCATGTCTAACCCATTGTCGTCATTGTGGACCTTCTCAAGCTGTAACATCTTTTGTTCCAAAGTATCCCTGATCCAGTGATACCAAATCTCTATGTGCTTCAACTTGGAGTGCTGACTTAGATTCTTGCTCAAGTGTATAACACTTTGACTATAGTAATAGACCACGTGTTGATCCTACTTCAGGATAAGTTCCTTCAGGAACCTCTTCATCCAAAGCATCTCTTTACATGCCTCTGTGACCGCAATGTACTCGACCTCTGTCGTTAACAATGCTACGACTTTCTGTAGGTTACTCTGCCAAGAGACCGCTCTCCCTACAAATGTGAACATGAACTCCAATGTAGACTTCCTGGAGTCTATGTCACCTGCCATATCTGCATCTGTATAGCCTTCTAACGTAAGTTTTTCGTCACCATAGCATAGGCTCAACTTGATGAGCATCTTAGATACCGCAGTATCCACTTCACTGCTGCCTAATATTCTTTGCCAGGATTAGTAAGATACCGGCTAACAACACCAACCGCATATGTTATTTCTGGGCACGTACACACCATAGCATACATCAAACTTCCTACCACTGATGTGTAGGGTATCTTCTCATCTCATCCACCTCTGCCTTCGTCTTTGGACACTGCTTGTCGCTCAATTTGAAGTGACCATTCAATGGAGTATTGACCGGTTTCGCTGCATTCATATTGAATTGCTTTAGGATTTTCTCAATATACTGCTCTTGTGACAACCAAAGCTTTTTACTGCTTCTGTCATGGTTATCTCCATTCATATGATCGGTTTAGCTGGGCCCAAGTCTTTCATTGCAAATGACTTGTCCAACTCCTATTTCAGCTTGTCGATCTTCTTGATGACTTTACCCATGATGAGCATATCATCAACGTATAATAGCAGAACTAAGAAATCACCATCTGAGAACTGGTGCGTAAACATATAGTGGTCCGACTCAGTTCTGTCATATCCATGCTTTAACATGAATGAATCGAACTTCTTGTACCATTATCGTGGAGCTTGTTTCAGCTCATACAAGCTCTTCCTTGGCTTACACACCATATGCTATTTGCCCTTGACTTCGAACCCCTCTGGTTGGTGCATGTAGATCTCTTCTTCCAGGTCACCATGGAGAAATGTAGTTTTAACATCTAACTGCTCTATCTCCAGATCCATGCTAGCCGCCAACCCAAGCAATACCCGTATGGATGTCATCTTCACCACTGGTGAGAATATCTCCTTGAAGTCTATATCTTTCCTTTGACCAAACCCTTTCACCACAAGTCTGGCCTTAAACCTCGTCTGTGAATTCTTTTGCTCAATCTTCTTTCTGAACACCCACTTGTTGCGTAGAGTTTTCTTTCCCTTAGGCAATTTCACCATATCATAGGTGTGGTTCTTATGCAAGGATTTCATTTTCTCTTATATAGCTTTCAACCACTCCCCCTTATGCTCATCGACTAGGGCCTCAGAATAATCTTTTGACTCTTCCCCATCAATGAGCATAATATACTCATGCGGCGAGTACCTCTTCAACGGATGTCTGTCTTTGGATGACCTCCTCACCTGTGGCTCAACAGGTGGATCAAGTGGGGGCTGCTCTCTCGGTCCATCTTCTGTAGGAACTCCCTTGTCCTTTACACCTTGTTGTACTCCCCCATTATCAGGCACCACAGGATGAATAACCGGATCCATGTCCTCTAGCTCACCTGAACTAGGTTGGGTCTTCTCTGGCTTACAAATGTCTTCTATACATTAATCTTCAATGAAAACCACATCTCTGCTCCTGACGAGCTTCTTCTCGGTCGGATCCAACAATCTGTAATCGAAATTTTCATCACTATACCCCAAGAAAACACATTGCCTGATCTTTATATCGAGCTTAGACTGCTCATCCTTTGGTATATGAACGGATGCCTGCATCTAAACACCCTGAGATGACTGTACGATGGATCTTGTCCAGTCCACACCTTCTCAGGTACTTCTCCATTCAACGGGGCTGATGGAGACCTGTTTATCAAATACTCTGCCGTGAGCATTGCTTCTCCCTAGAATGTCTTAGGAAACTTTGCACCGGATAACATGCATCTGATTCTCTCTATAATGGTATGATTCATTCGCTCAGCCACACCATTATGCTAGGGGGTCGTAGGAACCATTTATTCATGCCGTATACCAAAGGACTTACAATACTCATGGAAGTCACCAATGTATTCACTACCATTGTTAGTGCGGATGCACTTTAATGATCTGTATGTCTCTCTCTCGACCATAGTATGAAACATTTTAAACACACCAAAGACATTGTCCTTGGATTTCAAAGAATAAACTCAAACCCTCCTAGATGTATCATCTATAAAAGTGATAAAATACAATGCCTCACTCAAGGTTTTTATCCTCATAGGACTACAAACATCAGAATAAACCAAATTTAATGCATGCAATTTATTAACATGAGAAGCAGATTTAACAAATGAAACTCTATACTGTTTCCCTGATAAACGTCAATATAGGTTTTGAGAGATATACCTATCACGTCTGGAATGAGCCGCTTCTTAGCTAGTAGATGAAGCCATTTTTCAGTCATGTGGCCTAGACGCCTATGCCGCATATCAGTAGTGAATCTTCCACCGCGTTTAACCCACCCTTACACACACTGACACTTACTTTGTAAAGGGTGCAACACTTCTTCCCTCTGGCTGTGATCAATGAACCCTTGATAAGCTTCCAATGCCCACTAACAAATCGGCTTTCATAGCCATTATCATCCAACCTTCCCGTCGAAATCAAGTTGAGGCGAAGGTCTGGAATGTGCCTCACATCTCTAAGAACCAATGTGCAACCCACATCGGTCTTCACACAAATATCACCAACCCCTACGATCTTTGATACGCCAGAATTTCTCATCTTCACAGTCTTATAGTCACTTGACTTGTATCTTGTGAAGAAATCCCTGCGTGAAGTTGCATGAAACGAGGCTCCCAAGTCTATCACCTAGTCGGTGTCCTGACTCGTAGCCGTGAGACAAACATCATAATCTACTGAAAGAATAACTATAACTCGCCATCTGAAGCGACCACAGTGGAATCTGATTCATCTTCCTTCTCCTTTCCTTCTCCTTTCTTGTCATTCTTCTTCTTACGACATTTATGCTTATAGTGGCCCTTCTTGCCACAATTCTAGCATTCAACATCTTTCCTGGTACTCGACTTGCCTCTTGATTTGTCTCGAGTCTTCCCGCCCTTTTTGTTCTTTCCTCTCTCCCATTCTTGTGTCACAAGGGCCTCTTGTTGAGTAGGCCCCTGAGACTTCCTCCTTGTCTCCTCATTGAAGAGACAACTAGTTACCTGTTCCATGGACAACTTTTGTAACACCTCGGTTCCCGGAACCCGAGTACACTACTCGTTTTCCAAAAACCCGAGCGCTAACCTTTAAATATTCCAAATTTCACGTATATTTTTATTTATTTATTTATTTATTTATTTATCAGAGTTAATAAACTAGCGGGACAAAAATAAATCAAGTATAAGAGGGAGTCCAAATATACATAACCAAAGTTTCAAGTGGTTACCCAAAAACTTATACAAACCAATGTCTTAACTTCTACAAACATAACAATATAAATTAAAACACAAATAAAGTCGGGAATGGAGAGTCGTAAGATCATCTAGCTCCTCTCATTCCACCTGAACGCCAGCGTACGCATCATCTGCATCTCCTGCACACTGAATACAGTTCGATAGCGTCAATGGCTATCTAGTGAGGTATACCCCCCAAAATTTATCGCATTATCAAGATAATTAAGCGTAGTTATCAGAAACAGTATATAACAAATATTACACAATGATTTTCATGGGAATCAGATAAGGTTCATCAGATATGTATTCATTGAATAAATCACACAAAATAATCTTGTTTAAATGCATGGATGCATGCACATGCTCACAGACCTGGGGATGCACATCCAGCTGGTAAAAAGTCACCCAAGGAGAACTAGTCACCCGGAAAAGACCATACAGACCGCCCGCGGTAGATTAACTACATGGAAAAGACCATGTAGACCGCCCGCGGTAGATTAATTACCTAGAAAAGGTCATATAAACCGTCCGCGGTAAATGAACTACCTGGAAAAGGCCATGTAAACCACCCGCAGTAGATAACCTACCTGGAAAAGACCATAATAATATATAGATCGCCTAAGGAGGACTAGTCACCTGAAAAAGTATACAAAGGTATGCCCAAGGAGGACTAACTACCCGGAATATACCATAATATATGCCATGAAAATGCATGATTAGCCCAACCATTATTAATCTAATTTCAAATAATCAATTTAAGAAAGCTTAAAGGTCACTATGGGGGGTTTGTCACCCAGCATAGGCCGACAGCTCAGGTATAGTTTCCCATTCCACTATCCCTAGGTTATGAGACTAACAAACATAATGTTTTAAAGGTAACCTATTCAACTAGTGGCCAATTATAGTTCTATAAGTGGGACTTACCATCGTAAAGTTATACAGAGTCCATCAATTAAAACCACATGAGGCAATTGTTCCTTAAAAGCCGCAAGGGCCAAATATTCTATTTAATAGTGCTATAAGAAGGGATTATTCCCCCAAAAGCCACATAGGCATAAATGGTCCACAAAATGATAAGTCTACAACGAAAATTTATTTAATCCATAATACAGGTGGCCACTAGTTCAAGAATTTCCTAAAAACACTATCAAGTAATCATGGATGATAAACTATATCATGTATAATAATATCGGGATTCACATGCACATCTAAAGCATACATTTCACATTAGATTAGAGGCATTTAATTCACATTGAATCTAAATCACCAATTATCTTAAGGAATCAAAATTCATAAAAGCAATTCATTACATTAACCAATTAATGACATAAATGCGCAAAGAAAAATAGCAGGGCTAATTATCAGGATGTGGAAAAAGCTGAAGGGTGATCCTCACCTTTCAAGAGTTGGTTCATCTCCTGGTAATGCTAGAGATAGTTGTACACACCCTAGGATCAAGATCTAACAAAAATTAGAATGCTTTGAGTAGTTAGATTACAATGTAACAAAATTACATGGTTAGGATTAAAGTTCAATGTTTAGATCATGTAAATTTTAGGGCTTTATCCAACAATCTAAATCTAAGTATAGGTCTTAGAACTTGAATTCTAACTTTTTGCGTATGGATAAGATAATATTACTAATGATACTTTGCGAATTAGTGTTAATTTCCCAACAATATCTAATATCGTAAAAATATGAGTTTAATACATGTTATAAATGATATTAAAATTAGTAATGATAAAACAAAATTTTAATAAGAACTAATATTAATAATTATACTAACTCAAATTAGAAATGGCAATATTATCTAATAATGATAATGATAATAATTTTAATAGCAATTAATTATTCTAATGATAATGATAACACTATAATAATAACAAAAGGATAACAAGAGGTGAACATCAACTTACCAAGTTGCAAAACTCAACCCGACAGGGTTTGACTCGTCAATGAAACAGTGGGTCGACTCACTGAGTCAACTCAGCTTGACTCTCTCACCTTCTCTAAATCCTTTTCTTTTGCTCTTTTTCCTTTCTTCTTTCCTTCCCTTTCTTCCTTTCCTCCTCTTTTTTCTTTCTTTCTTCCTGCTGGAATACATCCAGTACTGCACGCCCAAGCCGATTTGACTCAGATCCAGTCTGACTAAGTCAACTCAGTGCGGTTCGAACGGTAGGACAGGGATGCCCACGCCCATGCTCCTCTTCTCCCTCACTTCTTCTTCTCCTTCCTTCTGATTTTTCCTCATCCTCTTTTCTTTCTTTTCTTCTTCTGTAGAGTCTAGCAACTCGGCCCGACGCAAGACTCAGTCCGAGTTGGGCTGGTGCAACAAAAAGTTAACGGCCAGATGGGTCGCTCGAGCCTGATCTCTCTCTTCTCTTTCTCTGGTTTCTCCCTCTATCTTCTTTTCCCCCCTCCTGTTAAAAGACACCCAACAGTAGCCTCCTTGAGCTGACCTGCCTCAGTTCCAGTCGAGCTGAATCGACCCAGCGCGGCACGAACAGACGGCGCTCCCCTCTTGCCTTTCCTCACTCTCTTTAAATCTTTCCTTTCTGGGAAAGGGTTTATTCTAGATGGTTCGAATCGTAACTAATCAGAGGATTAGTTATGATCTTTAGTCATTTAATATGTGATGTTTTGAAATGGCGAAATGTAATCCTGATTGCAAGGCTGTGATCGGTGGTGATGGACGATATTCTGGCATCATGGTCCTCCATATGGACGAGCTTGATCAGAGAATGGGCCCCATCACAAGTGATGGGTATCCATGGTTGAATGGAGAAGATGACCTCCTCTATAATGGCGGATTCTCTACCGTCGGTTAATCTACTAATCTGGCACGTATAGATGGTGTGGATTTGGTCCTAGAACACTATGGGACGCACCGTTTGGAGAGGCTTAAATAAAAACTCGGTGGGTTCCGAGATTTTCGGCCGTGACTAAAAACTCGTGCAGTTACGAGTTTCTCGTGAGAACTCCGATTATAGCGAGATAATCTCGTCTGTTGCCCTAGAACGGGCGTTGGGGATTGATTGGAAGGCTTCTAGAAGTAAATCAAGGGCTGCGATTGTGCCAGCAAATGCATAGCGGAGATTCTTTCCGTAATTTCAAGCTAAAGGAAAGAAACGACGGGTTTAATGCCCTAAAACCTAGGGTTTAGATTCGCTGAGGTGGAGGGCTAGGATGCAAAGAGGCAGCTGTATGCGGATTGCCAACGTGGAAAGAATGGTTTCCCTTTTCGGAAATACTTGTGCACGAACCTGATTGTGCCAGAATTTGTGTTCACACACGTACAATTTAACATGTGAAACAGTAATGGGATTTGTCGAAATTGGATTTCGTGCTGGATGGACGGTTTGGATCATCAATTTGATCATGATTGTGGTCCATGGATGATGCCAGATACGGCTGCTCGTTTAAACGCCTCACGAGCGGGAAAAAGAGAGAGATCTCTCATTCTATAGGAAAACACGGGTCAAAATCCATTTGACCGTGCTAGTGGGTTCGATGCACTGAGGGTGTATGCACGTATCATACACGTGCAGATGCAGTGGGGCTCATATGAATGTCTTTGACAAAACCAAACCATTAGTTCCTTTTGCAAGACCATATTAGGGTAGAGTATTGAAGATGAGACAGATCCAAAATTTAGATGGGCCATTTTATTTTATTTTTGTGATTTAACTGACGATTTCCATCGATCTGATGATCGGATCATTCTAAAATTGAACGTTAATGGTCAAAATGGTCCCAAGGGCCCCTTAGTTGGAAATCAATGGTTGGATTACTGATAAGATGGTCTAATATGCATTTATAATTTTAAATATTTTTGTTACAATATTCTTAATAACGCTATTATTATTATTATTATTATTAAATTTATTATTATTATATTTTTAATCACTGAATATTTATATTATGATGGTTATGTCTTTAGGAGTCATATTATAGGCTTTTTCAAACTAATTTATCTAATTATTTATTTATTACACTTATTTTATTTTATTTCAGATTGACGGTTAGATGTGATGATACAAATAACATATGTTATTAACCATAAAATTTGCTATTTGAGTGGCTCACAAGACTTTGTAACTACTGAGATGAAGATCTACGGTGGATCTCCTAAATTAACGATCAGATGACGTAATCTTTGAATGAAGATTACCCTTAATGGTCAGTTTAGGCTATAATGAAGGTAAATGTTCAAATAAGCTAGGTTTACACTTATACTAAGTTAGGTTACAAGGTAACACCCGAGTACTAAAAAGTACGGGGTGTTACACCTTTCCATCTGGAGTGGAGTTACTTAGAGACACCACCAATGTCTCTCAACTATCAGGCAATGAGCTAAGCAATAGCAAAGCTTGTAGTTCATCATCCAGGACCATCTTCATAGCAGAGAGTTAGTTCAATATGTTGCTGACCCGATTCATGTGCTCAGCCACAGAACCACCATCTTTGAACTTGAGATTCATAAGTCATCTTATTAGAAAAATCTTATTGCCGGCTGTCTTCCTCTCATACAAACCTTACAATTTCAGTCATAGGCTAACGACTGAAGTCTTCGTAGACACATTGTGGAATACGGAATTGTCCAGCCATTTTCTAATAAACCCCACCGCCTTCCGGTCTAACTTCTTTTAATCATCATTTGACATATCCTTTGTCTTTACTGATCTGCCTAAAATTGGAGCAGACAAGTCCTTACAATAAAGATAGTCCTCCATCTTAGCCTTTCATATGGTCCAATTAGAACTATTGAGACTGATCATCCTTGATGAGTTACCTTCCATAATTCAGATCTGATCCCACTCCATTCAACCAACCTGAACGCTCTGATACCACTTTGTTGGGAGCGCTGCACAAAAACCTTAGGACCTCGCCTCCCAAAAACACCAGAATTATAGGATAAATAAAACAATGAAATAAATCAAAGCATAAACCACACGACACAAAGGGATTTTACATGGAAAACCCTCAAAGAGGTAAAAAACCATAGGACCTACTCCAGAGCAACAATTCACTATGAAGTAGAACATTACAACCAATCGCAAGCATACACTACTTAAATCAAACCTCCTTCACTCATGCAGGAGTGGATGAACAATAAGAGAATAAAGAAAACGGAAAGATCTCACCGATCACGAGGACATGGAAGCATTGAGACGTTGACTGCACAGTAGATCACCTCTACAAGCAGAACCTTCCCTTCCACAAGCTCTCTCTCTCTCTCTCTCTCTCTCTCTCTCTCTCTCTCACCTTAACCATGAAAATACCTTAGCACAATAGCTTTAGAAAGTCTTCTCAATGCCCTAGAAAGCCCTAGGGACCCCTATTTATAGTTTAGGAAACTCCTTTCCACACCTCTGCGAAAATCGCCTTAAATTTACGCAGTCTACACCAAATCCGAACACAATCTGCGTAATCCTTGACTAGTCGAGTCGGGCCCTCGATTAGTCGAGCAGCCCACTCAACCGGTCGAGCCTGACCCTCGACTAGTCGAGCCCCACAGAATTTCTAAACAAATAGCTTGCTGGACTTTGAGTCAAGCACCACTCAAATGGTCGAGCGGCCCACTCGACCGGTTAAGCAATGCCCTGACTGGTCGAGCAACGTAGTAATGCCAAGATTTGTGGCATCCGATCCGCACCACATCTCCTCTGAGCTGAGGAGGAAAACCCCATCACTACTCATGCCATGAAAAAAACCTGAAAAATGGATGGATGACGTGGATAAGACACATACATCATAGTGGGCCCATAGAGTTTACTCAGTGCAATTGGTGCTCATTGAGATGAATGGTCTTATGAAAACTGTATAAAGAACATGGGGTCCTCTGTACAATTCCATCCAATCCACTCAATTGTTGCACCACATCTGGATGAATGGATTCTCACAAAATTAGGACATCGCTGGTTAGCTGCGATCTCGATCCAATAGGTGGGTGCAATCTCTGACTGTGAGGCCCACTTTGTTATATATGCTGTATATCTATATTGTCTATCTAATTTGCTAACTCATTGAAAAACATGGGCAAAAAAATATAGGTATGGATCTTAAGTGGATAACAATGGTGGTATTAAACAATCATCATTGAAAGCTTCCTATGGTCTAAATGGTTATTTCTCATCCGAACCATTGGTGGATCTTATAGGAGGTGCAAATTGGGTATTGCCCCCACCAAGACCTACCCAGAGATGGACAGTCTTATCAGGAGCTTTATCGACCACACTGTGATTGATCATTCTAGAGCATTCATTAGGCCATTCAAAACTCCAGTGGCCCACAGATTATATATAATTTAGGGATGATTTTCGTCAATTGCTCCTGATGGTGACGCCTTAGATTTATTTAAAGTATTTTTAGATATATTTGAAGTGTTTTATGTTAGATGAGGGGTTATATATGTTTTACGTAGCTTTTTTATTTTAATCATAACCCTCATGTTAAATTTCTCTTAACATTATAAGTCAATGGAAAATAGAGGTCTTATGGCTTTTTACACGTCATGCCTGGTGGGTTCTATGCTTCAATCACGACATAATATAGACATCGACTCAGAAATGAAAATTGGTATAGATGATCCTGTAAATGCTATTGTTTAAACCTAGCACCTGTTGTGTTGTCAAATTTTGTTGTGCCAAACCATTTAGTATTTGTTTCATGCTTTGAGTTGAAGTGATCAGGTTCGTACATTTTAAAGTTCTCTGAATCTTCATCGAACTTGCCTACATCCTTAAGCTGAAGTGAAGCGTGTTGAAGTTCATGGTTTCAAGGTCAAATTCAAGAACTCAAGCGTAACTCAAGTTCAAGTTTGAAATTCAAATATTATACGTTAAAGACTCAAGAACTCAAGCGTAACTCAAGTTTAAGTTTGAAGTTCAAATATTGTACGTTAAAGACTCAAGAACTCAAGCGTAACTCAAGCTCAAGTTCAAGAGATCGAACTCAAGCTTCAAGTACCACAAGATATCAAGATTCGGAAGCGAATGATGTTTCATTTGTTCCTACTCACAAACAGGTTTGGATAACCCTAGATTAACCATACACTGTGTCATATTCATTGCATATTCTTTTTGGGTCATTTCGTGTGTTTATAGGTCATTTTTTCGACCAGTCTTAGACCTTGTTTGATGATCGGTTTAAGAGTTTTCTCAACCAGTCCAAGGTTTCTTGTGAATTTTTGAAAGTTTTTGTTAGACCCTCGACCAGTCGTGGACACTGCTCGACCAATCGAGTGAACAATGCTCGACCAGTCATGCAAGCTCGACTCAAAGTCCAGCAAGCTTTTCTGGTCCCACTCAACCAGTCGAGTGCAGTGCTCGACCAGTCGAGCAGGCAACTCGACCAGTCGAGTAACGACCTTATCTTATTACGCCAGAAAAAATTGAAATTTTGTTGGTCCTTCCACCGGTCAAACAGACCTTTAGACCAGTCGAGAAAACAGTATTTTCACCTATAAATAGAGCACGAATTTCAGATTTTAATCATTCATTAAAGTGAAATCAAAACACCACTCTGAGAGATAAGTTTGTGATATTTTTAAGCTATATTATGCTCATTTAATATTCTCTTTAATTAGATTTTGTTATTTGATTTTAATATTTTTATTTCAATCTTACTTTAAGAAGGGACTTGTGATTTCCCCTTTCTTAAGATCAAAATCAAATCAAGCTAGCCCAAGTTGATTTAATTAAAAATCATTTTGAACTAGAACATTTTCATCTGTGAGATTGCACATTGAACATCTTCATCTACATCGGATCGGTTCTACCGGGCTTTTTCAAAGGAGAATTTCCAAATAAGTACATTTACATTTTGTATATCTTTTTCTCTTTTTTTTTTTGAGGTTGTGTCAGAAAAATCTCTTCTTGGTTTGTCTGAGATAATCCAGGAAATCTTAAAGTATAGGGTTTTTGGAATTATGTAAGCCCAATCAAAGACACAATTGTGAAGGTTTTAAGGTGACCCTTTGAAAACCTTTTTTCATAGTGAACGCTAATATCCCGAGGGAGTGGATATTAAGAGGGGAGTAGTTGTGTGGCTGTTTTCTACTAGTTGATGTACACACAAGCGAATCACTATAATTTCTGGAGTTGTGGTGGATGATTGAATGTGCCTATGTGTGTGAATGTTGTAATTTATTTTCAGCATTTGTGGTGAATGGTGTAATTTATTTTATGCACTTGTGGGAATGTTATAATAACTTAGTTTATTTCCTTTGCCTCTTTATTGGTTTGGGTTTTTGATACTTACAAACATTCTAGTAAGGTTGTCCTGTTATAAGCCTTTGGTTTTTTGTGTTAGGTTGTCCTTAGAATTAAGTTTGTATCAACTTCTCAAGACTAGTACATTTGATGTTGCTATTTACTTATGCTTCTTTATTATTTAATTATGCTATCATTCTCTAAATTCTGCATTTATTTTTAAATTTGGCATAGTCCTATTCACCCCCGTTCTAGGATGTATAGCTCGGCCTTTTCAAGTGGTATCAGAGCCTAATAGCTTCTTTTTATTTGGATTCAATTCCTAAGCAAATCGATCTGAGCTTATAAGATGTCAAATTTTGATAGCCTCTCAATCACTAGGCTTCCACTTTTTGATGGCTCCAATTATACCTATTGGAAAGATAGAATGAGGATCTTTTTAAGGTCCATAAATGAGAGCATGTGGCAAGCCACAGTGACTAGATGGGCCCCTCCTACCACTAAAGTTCTAGGCACTGATGGAACCAAATCTATGAAAGCTGCACCTTACTTTTCTTAGACCACACTTCAAAAAAATGAAAGTAGTGCCAATGCAAAGGCTTTAAATGCAATCACTTATGCACTATCACCAGATGAATTCAAAAGAATTATATCTTGTGATTCTACAAAGAAAGCCTGGGACATTCTAGAAATGACACACGAGGGTACAGCTACTGTCAAGAAATCTAAACTTCAAATCCTCACCACTCGGTTTGAGAAGATAAGTATGGAAGAAAGTAAAAATTTCATGGACTTCTATACTAAATTAAATAACATAGTCAACTCTATGTGGGGTTTTGGTGATAGTATCCCAAAGCAAAGTCTGTGCAAAGATACTATGCTCATTACCTGAAAGGTTTAATTCAAAGGTCACCGCCATTCAGGAACTTCATGATACGGATAATATAAGGGTTGAAGAGCTGGTTAGTTCTTTACAAACCTACGAGTTAAACTTTAAAGCTCCTAAAGGTAAGTCCATCGCCTTTAAGTCTTCTAAAAATACTTCTTATGAAAATGTTAGTAATTTTGATTTTAAAAACTCTGAAGATGATATGGCACTATTAGGCAAGAAGTTTTATAAGATTTTCAAAAATAAAAAGAGGGTAGATTTTTAAAAATCTTCTGAAAAGAAAAGAACTAGATCTAAAAATTGGAAATCTATTAAAGACAGCCAATGTTTCAACTTCCATGAATACGGGCATCTGGCAAACAAATGTCCAAAGATGGACAAATCTAAAAAGAAAAGCATGTTAGACACATGGGATGAATCGTCTTGCTCTGAAGCCTCTTATGAGTCAGATGATTCTGAACCTGAGTCTACTAATGAGGTCAAAGCCCTAATGACTTTAGCTAAATTCACTTTCTCAGATAGTTGTGATTCAACTAGTGAAGAAAATTTGAGAAGTGATCCTGAAAATGATGAAGATTTATAAAATGCCTATGATGCCCTATACAGGGAAAGTTATAAGATAGCTATAAAATTAAAACTTCAAAAAGAAAAGTTTTTAAAATTAAAAGAAAATTTTGATAATCTAGTCTTAGAAAGATCACATTTTTCAGATTGTTTTGAAAAAGCTAAGTGACATTTAGATTTTAAAACTTCCCAAATTGAAAACCTAAAATTTGAAAATGAGAAACTAAAACTAGAAGTCTCTTCTCTCTTGAGTATGAAAGATACTAGGAGGTATGCCTAGGGAGATCCTAAACTAGAAAGGCTACTAACCGGATCAAGGAAATGTGGCAATCGATCTGGTCTGGGCTACGATAAAAATACACCTCCTAAAAGCAAGTCCACTCCTCCTAAGTTTGTTAAAGGGGAGTCCTCTAACTCAAAAGGAAAAAGTCTAAATCAAAATAGTTTTAAAAATTCTAAAACTTTTCAGGCTATGAAACCTAAAAACAATCATATCAATTATAGAAATCAAAATCATAACCCCTTAGCTGAGAAAATTGTGGATCTACTTAAGGAGCTTCTAAAATCTAACTTGAATGGTAGAACATACAACAACTACAAGCACAGAAAGACCAACTATACTCCAAAACTCAAAACAATAATGAAATGGGTTCCTAAAGTTGCTTGTTTGGTTGCCCACACCGCTTTTAAGGCTTCAAGTCAATCAAAGTGGTACCTAGATAGTGGATGTTCTAGACACATGACAGGTGACAAAGACTTGTTCACCAATCTTAAAGATATGACTGATGGCTTAGTCACATTTGGTTATGATAGCAATTGCAGGATTATTGGCCAAGGTACGGTTCAACTCTTTAATCTTCCTCTATTTGAGAATGTGTTGTTTGTAAAGGGCCTTAAGCATAATCTCTTAAGCATTTTTCAAATTTGTGATAACAAACATAGCGTGAAATTCACCAAGGGAGTGATATTTCTAATGATAATGGTTCTGTGATATTAACTGATCGCAGAACATCTGAGAACTGCTATATACTTAGTGACTCAAGCTCATCTAAATTATCGTGCTACATGGTCCAAACCGATGAGACCGAACTATGGCATAAACACCTAGGACATGTACACTACCTGATCTTTATAGACTAAGAAAAAATGAAGTAATAAGATGTCTACCCAAGTTAAAGAAATTGGATAAATTTTATGACAAATGCCAGATTAGAAAACAAACTAGGAGTACTCACAAGAAAGTGAACTCCAATGCCACATCCAAACCTCTTGAACTCCTCCACATGGATCTCATTGGACCAATTGAAATGGAGAGTCGAGATGGTAAGAAATATATTCTGGTAATAGTAGATGACTTTACCAGGTATACATGGGTAGTTTTCATGAGAGAGAAATGTAAGACTCTCGATGAAGTGAAAAGGGTACTCAAGTATATCCAAACTGAAAAGGAATCATATGTAACCAAAATCCATAGTGATCATGGTTCTGAATTTGATAATAGCAGTTTTGAGAAGTTCTGTAGCGATCATGGAATATCGCATGAGTATTCTGCACCTAAGACACCTCAACAGAATGGGGTAGTTGAAAGGAAAAATAGAGCACTTCAAGAAATGGCCAATGTAATGTTAAATAATATGAAACTTCCTAAAAATCTTTGGGCTAAAGATGTGATCACAGTGTGTTATATTACTAATCGTGTCTATACTAGAAAGTTTAATAATAAGACTGCATATGAACTATGGTTCAATAAGAAGCCTACTGTTAAATACTTTTAAGTTTTTGGCAGCAAGTGTTATATTTTACATGACCAGGAAAATTTGGAAAAATTCGACATTAAAAGTGACGAGGGTATTTTCCTAGGATATGCGCTAAATAGTCAAGCTTATAATGTTCTCAACAAGAGGACGGGTGTAATTTAAGAATCCATTAATGTGGTTATAGATGATCACTTGAATACACCTGTCTCAAGTTCAGAAGATGATGAAGTCTCTTTATTTGATAAACCAGACTCTTCATCTAGTCAAAATTAAACTGTACTACAGTCAATTAAAGACATCCAACTGATCAAATCCTTGGGAATCCTCTTACTAGTGTGTGCACTCATAAACAATTATAAAACATTTGTAATTATGTGTGCTTCACATCCCAGATTGAGCCGGCTAATATAAAAGAAGCTCTTGCTGATGAAAATTGAATTGTAGCTATACAAGATGAACTTAATCAATTCGTAAGGAATGATGTATGGTGCTTAGTTCCTAAACCTAATGATAAATACATTATTGGAACTAAATGGATATTTAAAAATAAGTCTGATGAACTTGATAATATTATAAGAAACAAAGCTAGACTAGTTGTACAAGGGCACACTCAGATAGAAGGCATCGATTATGATGAAAACTTTGCCCCAGTAGCTCATCTTAAATCTATTAGACTGTTTATATCCATTACTTGTTACAAAAAGTTCAAAATTTATCAAATGGATGTTAAGAGTGTGTTTTTGAACAGTGATTTGCATGAGGAAGTATATGTTGAATAACCTAAGGGTTTTGAAGACCCTCAACATACTGATCATGTTTATCACCTGAAAAAAGGTACTCGATGGATTGAGACAAGCTCCCAGGGCATGATATGATAAATTGACTAAGTTTTTACTAAGTCATAACTTTATAATGGGGAGTGTTGATAAGACATTTTTTGTTAAGAAACACAATGATCACATATTGATAGTATAGATTTATGTTGATGACATTATCTATGGATCTGCCTGTTCTGACATGACTGTTGAGTTTGCAGATTTAATGAAATCCAAATTTGAAATGAGCATGGTTGGAGAACTGAACTATTTCTTAGGTTTACAAGTAAAACAGCTTCCCGATGGGTTCTTTATCTCGCAAACCAAATATGCTCTAAATTTGGTTTAAAAATTTGGCTTTGAAAGTGGTACAAATTTTGATACTCGTATGAGTACGACACTTAAACTCTCTAAGGATTCGACAGGTAAAAGTGTAGATCATAAGTTTTATCGCAGCATGATAGGTAGTTTATTATACTTAACTGCGAGCCGACCTGATATTGCATTCAGCGTAGGAATTTGTGCTAGATATCAATTAGACCCTAAAGAGTCACCTGATTGAGGTAAAGCACATTTTAAGATATGTCGCAAGTTCGGCCAAACTTGGCCTTTGGTATCCTCATGATACTAATGTTTAATTAGCTAGTTATTCGGATGCTGATTGGGCTGGTAATATTGATGATCGCAAGTCTACCAGCAGTGGATGTTTTTATATCGAGAACTGCCTAGTTTCGTGGCATAGTAAGAAACAGAGTTCCATATCTCTTTCCACAGCTGAGGCTGAGTATATTGCAACTGGTAATGCATGTACCCAGCTTGTGTGGATGAAATGGATATTAAGTGATTACGAATTTGCACAAGATACTATGGTTTTGTATTGTGACAATTCTAGCACAATTAACATTTCTAAAAATCCAATTCAGCATTCACGAACTAAGCATATTGACATTATATATCATTGTATTCGTGAATTGGTAGAAGATAAGATTATTTCTGTGGATTATATTTAGACTGAAAATCAACTTGCAGACATATTTACAAAACCTCTTGACAGAAACAGATTTGCTTAGTTAAAATTGGATATGGGTATGTGCACTATGATATGAATTGCATTTGTTTGTTTGTACTATAATGCAAGTTTTTATTTTTATTTTTACAAATTTTTTAATTTCAAAAATATGAAAAATTGCCGAAATTTTGAGATGCAAGACCAATCGAGTACACACTCGATCAGTCATGGCACAACCAGTTAAGTATGTACTCGACCAGTCGAGCCGCTTGGGTTTAGGGCTTTTTATTGTGCAAAAAGCTTTCATCTTCCCCAACCAACCCTACTACGATCGGTCGAACCCACCTTCGATTCCTTCATGGTTAGTGCATCTTTTTTTTTTTTTTTTTTAATTTCCTTGTAGATTTGAGTTCTTTGCTCTTCCATTTTCTTATTTTTGTAGTTTATTTCAAGGATTATGGTGATTTGTTAGGTTTTCTAGTTAAAAATTTGATTTCCTTGTAACCCTTCTTTTCTTTCTTGCATTGCTTGTATTCCTTGTCTTTCTTGTGTAATAGATAGTAGAAATAAGAAGAAAGGTTCTCGTGGTCCTTCTTCTTCTCGTTCCGCTCCAATCACGGTGCGCCATCTTCGGTCACCCGAAGAAGACCCTAAATATGTGCAAGATATTCGTTTTCGCAACGTGATTGTTGAACAGACGGTCAACACTAATCATTTAGAACATTTGTTATTGTTCCCCTCCTTCAAGTTGTGGGATGGGATAACATTTTAAATTGGGGCGGTCCGGCATACCGTTCCATTGCGCAGGCCATGTTTGCTTGCATAAGTGACTTCTCTACTGAGAATCTAACTTTTACAATTACTACCAGAGAAGGTCCTATTAATGTGGACCATCACTTAATATCTAGATTAATGGATCTTCCAATTATGATGACGGGACTCCTATTTCTACTCTTGTAGTAAAACCTTCTGAGTTTGAGAAAAGAATACTCACTAAAGTGTTATACAACATGAATGCGGAATGGAGTTTCGGGAATGCGCTCAGTTCCAAATTTATGTTACTCAGATACAGGATTCTCCATCATATTTTCATCTCTAATCTCTATCCTAGGTTTGATAACAAGACTAAGCTCACTACTTTCATGGCTCACGTCCTTCACTCTATTATTACTGGTGTCTCTATATGTCTTCCATCTCTTATCTGTTATATCATTATTCAATTTCGTCTTCATCTGGGTCATAGTGATATTCCATTTGCCTATCTTATGACTGTCTTAGCCACCCATAGTCTTGTGGCTATGCCTGTTGGAGAATCTCCCATTAACCATCTTCCATTCAACAACTCGAACATAAATAAGATGAATCTGAGGTTGGCTCCTGGCCAAGTTGATGTGGGTGTTGGTGGAGCTACTGAAGCAACTGAAGAGGAGGATGTTTTGCCTCCAGATGATGTAAATATAGATGACTTATTTGATGAGAATGAGCCAGACTTAGCGACTGATCTAGATTTTTAGCCTTCTGACATTGATGAACGTTTACGATCCCTTGAGGAAAAGGTAGAGGGTCTGCATGTGTTCCAAGAAACTCAATTCAAATACATGCGCAAATATCTTAGGCGTATTAACAAGGGACTACATCAGATAGATTCTTCTATTCCTACTCCTTCATCTGGATCTTGTATGTTGAGATATTACTTGTACATGATTTTACTTTTTATGTAGACATGATATTGTGTATTTCGTTGTTATTTTGATTATCATGGTGATACTATTTCCTATCTCATTTCATTTACTTCTCTTATATTTATCTTGCTTTCCTTTGTCTTTTTGTGACAAAAAGGGGGAGAATTTGTTGAGATGTGTGATTGTGAAATGTGGAATATGGAGTGTAGTATGTATGGAAATTGTTCTGCAGATCACCTCTCCTCGATTGAGGGGGAGTAATGGAATGTGGGGAGATGTGTCTGTTAATCATTTGTTACTCAAATGGTGCATGATTCTCTATTATGCATGTATGGTGCATAATTCTTTATTATGCATAATTTTATTTATTTGGTTTTGTCACAAATTTGACAAAGGGGGAGATTTTAAATGCTATTGTGTAAACCTAGCACCCGTTGGGTTATCAAATTTTGTTGTGCCAAATCATTTAGTATTTGTATCATGCTTTGAGTTGAAGTGATCAGGTTCACACATTTTAAAGTTCTCTGGATCTTCATCAAACTTGCCTACATCCTTAAGTTGAAGTGAAGCGTGTTGAAGTTCATAGTTTCAGGCTCAAATTCAAGAACTCAAGCATAACTCAAGATCAAGTTTAAAGTTCAAATATTGTACATTAAAGACTCAAGAGCTCAAGTGTAACTCAAGCTCAAGTTCAAGAGATCGAACTCAAGCTTCAAGTATCACAAGATATCAAGATTCGGAAGAGAATGATGTTTCATTTATTCCTACTCACAAACAGGTTTGGATAACCCTAGATTGACCCTAGACTGCGTCAAATTCATTGCATATTCTTTGTGGGTCATTTTGTGTGTTTATAGGTCATTTTCTCAACTAGTCTTAAACCTTGTTCGACTAATCCAAGTACTGGCTCGACTAGTTCAAGAGTTTTCTCGACCAATCTAAGGTTTGTTGTGAATTTTCAAAAAATTTTCTTGAACCCTCGACCAGTCGTCGAGACTGCTTGAATAGTCGAGGGAACAGTGCTCGACCAATCATGCAGGTTCGACTCAAAGTCTAGCACGCTTTTCTAGTCCCACTAGACTAGTCGAGTAGGCCACTCGACTAATCGAGCAAGCCACTCGACTAATCGAGTAACGACCTTATCTTACCGCGCCAAAAAAATTCGAAATTTTGTTGGTCCTTCGACCAGTCGAGAGAACAATATTTTCACCTATAAATAGAGCACGAATTTCAAAGTTTAATCATTCATTAAAGCGAAATCAAGACACCACTCTGAGAGATAAGTTTGTGATATTTTTAAGCTATATTGTGCTCATTTAATATTCTTTTTAATTAGCTTTTGTTATTTGATTTTGAGATCTTTATTCTAATCTTACTTTAAGAAGGGACTTGTGATTTCCCCTTTCTTGAGATCAAAATCAAATCAAACTAGCCCAAGTTGATTTAATTAAAAATCATTTAGAACTAGACCTTTTTCATCTGTGAGACTAGACATTGAACATCTTCGTCTACATCGGATCGGTTCTATCAGGCTTCTTCAATGGAGAATTTTCAGATAAGTACATTTTCATTTTGTATATCTTTTTTTATTTATTTTTGAGGTTGTGCCAGAAAAATCTCTTCTTAGTTTGTCTGAGGTAATCCAGGAAATCTCAGAGTGTGGGGTTTTTGGAATTGTGTAAGCCCAATCAAAGACACAATTGTGAAGGTTTTAAGGTAAACCTTTGAAAACCTTTTTTCATAGTGAACGCTAATATCCCGAGGAAGTGGATATTATGAGTGGAGTAGTTGTGTGGTTGTTTTCTAATAGTTGGTGTACACACAAGCGAACCACTATAATTTCTGGAGTTGTGGTGGATAATTGAATGTGCCAATGTTGTAATTTATTTTCAGCATTTGTGGTGAATGGTGTAATTTATTTTATGCACTTGTGGGAATGTTGTAATAACTTAGTTTATTTCCTTTGCTATTTCCTTTATCTCTTTATTGGTTTGGGTTTTTGATACTTACAAATGTTTTAGTAAGGTTGTCCTGCCATAAGCCTTTGGTTTTTGGTGTTAGGTTGTCTTTAGAACTAAGTTTGTATCAACCTCTCAAAACTAGTACATTTGAGGTTGTTATTTACTTATGCTTCTTTATTATTTAATTGTGCTATCATTCTTTAAATTTTGCATTTAATTGTGCTATCATTCTTTAAATTCTGCATTTATTTTTTAATTTGGTATAGTCCTATTCACCCCCCCCCCCCCCCAAGGACGTATAGCTCGGCCTTTGAAGATCCAAACATAGATGAGAAGGTATCAAATACAAAAATTGGTATAAAGTTTAAAACAGAGAAAGATGCATATGATTTCTATAATACTTTTGGAAGGAAATTCAGTTTCAGTATTCGAAAGTATAGTATAAATAAAGATAAAAAGACAGGTGTATTGAAAATGAGAGATTTTGTTTGTTCCAAAGAAGGTAAACATTTATTTGATAAATGTGATGTTAATATGAAGCATCATCGGTGTCACGCCCCAGACTCGGTAACCGGACTCACAGGAAACCCAATAGCCGGTTCTGGCCGCGACAGCCTCCGTTGTACCCCATTCTCGGCTCCTGAGGTAGGTTTCGATCTTGGGATCCTACAAGGAGGATTTCCAATCATACCTAAGATCACAGCAAGTAAAATCTTGAAAATAACAAAGGAACACATCACAAAATTTACTATAATTTTGAACTTTTACAAGCTTTCATAAGGTCCAAAAGGACATACACAAAATAATAGAAGAAGGAGAGAAAATTCTGCAACACCGAGGTCCTCAAGCTCAACTCTAATCCATGCTCTGCCACTACGATGCCTACTTAGGGTCTCCTGCACGCATCAATCGTGCATAAGCTTATAGAAACATAGAGGGTAGTGAAAGTGTGTGACAATAGTTCGCAGAAGAATAAATAGGAGGTACAGGAAGGGAAGCATGTTCAATGACAATATCGCTAGCCTTATCAAGGCTTGTCATGAATACGATGCAATGAGTACTGGGCGTCTTACCAAGGTGATGCATAAAGGGGCTTATACAGGTGATGCGAATGCAATGCAAGTGATGTCAGTGGTCATATCTAATCCGCATATCAAGTACATTTCCAATCATAAGGAAATCATCCGGGTCCAGTACACTGCTGGATGAATACCGCTCTACAGACCCGCACAGTCAAACGAGCGTAAGAGACGTCACTACCCGCCTGTGGACAACTAATCACCAGCAAGGCCTGACGGTAGTGGACCTATTTATGAGCTGGTCAGACTCCACCTAGTAATGCCTCCTCACATCAGGCGAGTAAGGCCACACCCCTACCCAACCGACTACACGACAGTGGGAGTCGCGGCCTAACGGTATAAGACCCTCGTGTGCACAGAATTTTCACTCAGTCATGGCGTTAGAGCAGATCCTTGGTACCATGGAAGTTTTAGAAATGTCACCCATGCGCATCCTATACACCCGGTATGCTCAAATAATATTTTTGGTGTCCACACATATGGCCATCCGCGAACGTCCCTGTGGAGGCAAGGCCCTGGTGAAGCAAGGGTGGTATCATCATGAAATGCGATGCCAATGCATGAGTCACGCAAACAAATCATGCACTAGCTTCAAGCACTCGATGTGTACAAGAGGAGAAACTTCATCCCTCTATAACCACCACACAATGCAATCAATTCACACGGATGATGCATATGGGTCACAATGATGTAAGAGCGATACCTGTAGAATATACTCCTCCTTCTCAAGGAGGAACAAGGTCTAGATACATAGACAGGTACTTTAAGGAGAAGTGAAGTCCTCTAGTGGGGGTCTAATACTTTGGGTTGGCCCACAAGCTTAGAGGGTTATAAACCCAAGAAAGAAGCAGTCTTAATCAAAGGCCCAAGGTGGGCCTTCAACCACCTATAGGAACCTTATGGGCCTACCTTAGGGCCACCAAGGAGGACATCCAATCTCAACTGGGTCCCAAAAGGCAGCCCGCTATGCATATAAAGTAAAGTCCAAGGCACAAGCAATCGATGGCCTAGTGGCCCATACACTAAGCCCAATACATAAGCAAGATGGTGGGCCCTCAAGCAAGGTTTGGGCCCAACCATAAAGATTATAAGACTACTCATTGTTGTGAGCCTAATGGGCAACTCATTATTCCAACATATGGGTAACCCTTATATTTAAAACAAGTAAGTTGGGTCTCACATCTCGGCCCAAGTATGGATTTATTTTAATGGGCAAGCAAGGGCCTAATACTTGAATATTGGCCCATAAAACTCATCACAATGGCTTAAATAAATATAGGCCCCAAGGGTCTAATGGGCTTATCAAGAGTTTCAAGATAATGGGCCTAGGAAAACCCAACAAATAACTAAGAAGACTAGTCCAAAAACCCAATTGGAATGGGCCTTAAATGTACACTAATTAAGCCCAAAAATCTAACTAAAATGGGGCAAGATATGTGTAATAATGTCCCCAAAATTGGAGGACCATGCTACCTCAAAACGTTCATTTATGGGCAACAATCATGGGCCTATTGTTGAAATTCCAGCCCACCCACAATCTGAGCTTACTGGAAATTCCAAAACAATTAATTCATAAATTTATTTTAGTTCTTGGTGACCCATACATGTCACAGGGGGGTCCACCAGATGAAGGGAGTGGATTTAACACAAATCGGATGGGTCATGCTGCTGGACTGGATGTCCAACAGCAGCCCAATGGGCTAGGCGTCCCATGTGTAGGCAACTCTATGAGCCTGGGTATTTGGCCCAAAAACTCATCCAATAGGCCCCAATTGAATGCTACTGAAGGGGAGGATGATCAAGTCCCCTATGGACCCCACATGGATGAATGGTGGGATATACAACACATTAAGGGCGTGTTTGGATTCACGTTTTCGTTGTATTGTATTGTATCCGGTACTATTCACGTATACGTTAGGCGATATTCAGAATACATCCAGCGGAGACGTGCCACTAACCAATGTTTGGATAGGACATATTACTTTAGCATGTATACAATTTCATGTCAGATCAATGTTTGGAAACAATCGGATAAGGGTCACACGATATATATATACGTGCGTGTAGTGGGGCTCACTCACTGTTCCATTGAATGATCTGAGCCGTTCATTCACTACAGAGGGTGGGCATTACCCTTACCTAGGTGTCCTTTTGTTTCTATGCAAACTATTGTAGAATCTCAACCGTTAAACATGAAATGGACGGCGGAGTAAACACCCTCATGGGCCACGCTAATTTCACTCCAAAAGCACTCCCTTCCGGATGGTTTTTCATCCTAAATCCAATGGAAAGAGTGGATTTTCCAACAAGCTTCAATAAGTGGGCCACCAAACTTCACAAAGTCGACGTACGTCGACTCTGTTGCGAAAAATGAAGTTTCGTCTTTTCGTTGCGGGCCACCATCATGCAGTGAAAGGTGGATTTAAACCGTTCATCAGGTAGAGAGAAAAAAACCCATCAAAAATATGTTGACCTATCATGGCCATGTACTTCCTCATGATCGCTACAATGGTCAAAAGAAGATCGTTTGGCTATTGTTTCAGCTTGATTGTCTCAGTGGGCCACATCATCGGCTGATCAAAGCTCACCATTCATGGTTTAAATCTCGAGAGGAAGATGATGGACGATGTGGATTTGTCAAAAGAAGGCCATACTGGGCATTATCAACAACACAGTGAAAGAAGAAAATGCTTTCTTCCTGTTTACATCTGACTGAACGTCCGGCCGGTTGCGCGGTACAATCCCATCGATGATGTAAAGTGGTTCTCGGGCGTATTCGCGCGTGTTGAATGCATCGCCCACCGTTCGTTTCCAAACGAGGGACATGTCCCATCAATCCCACTAAAATGATACTATACACTCGAAACTATGAATCCAAACACGCCCTAAGGTGGGCCCACAAAGTGGCCTGGACGGTCAGCCAAGGCTGGATGCCCCAGCCTGGGCGTCCCAGCCTGGTGGGCTAATTCAGGCCGCACCACAGATGGTACAGGTGATCAATGTTCCTAAACATTTTCAGAGTGGTACTTCCATGGGTGGCCCACACCTCCACAAAATTTCGTGATTTTTGGATACTCGAAAGTATTTTAATTAATTTAAAGAAAACATTCTGTCTAGAAAATCTATCTGATCTGGACGTCCCAACGTGGTGGTCCGGTCTAGCCTTTTCCACGGTGTGCATAAGGGTCCGTTGGCCCCAAAAATTGGTATATGGGTCCTAACATGGGTGGAACATACCTCTAAAAAATTTTAATTTTTTTTGAAATAGGAAAGTGTTTATTTAAAATTAAAGAAAACTGCCTGTCTAAAAATCTGGTTAGTGTAGATTTTTGGCTAGCCCTGATCTGAGCTCCCAATGGGGTGGACAAAAGGCTTCTAAAAATTGGGGGAAATAGTTTTTAAGTCCCCTCACATGTGTACCATAGGGTGAGGTTCACAAAAATGGCCCAACAATGCAAAAATTATTTTATAATTTAGGATTTTCAAACTGTCATGTTGCTGAAACAATGCAGAAAATCCAGATTGTCCACCTCACTTGGACCACACCTTTGGGACCTCAATGAAGGTCAGATGGGGCTGAAATTTGGGGGACATCAAGATGAGATCCCCACCTTTCAGAAAATTACATTTGATGAGTAGTAAAGGTCCCTCAAACAGTCCCAAAATCTAGTCCAAAATCAACCAGAAATTGTCCAGAAAATTCTGGACAGTAGTATATACTTGGATTAAATTAAATGTATGAGTTAATTAAAAAAGGGATTAATGCTCAACAATACAAGTGGGGTCCACATAGATGGACCACAAAAATTTTAGATCCATTCCCAATCAAGAATCTCCAAGAAAATCAAGCATTTGGTGTCATCCAACCCATGCATACAACATGCATAGGGACGTCCCACCTAGTGGGCCTGGATGTCCCAAAAATCTGAGGGTTTGGGATGTTTGTGGCACATCAGTGGGCCACCAATCATCAGGAGAAAAATAGAGGAAAGAAATAGAGAGAAAGAGAGAGAGGGAGAGAGTTCAACTGCCATAGGGGAGGATTCCGGTACTATGAATCCTCCACCATTACAATCACACATACATCCTTCATATATTATGCATGCATGTGATCTCACAATCCAAAGAAGTTGCTGATGCTATCCTAACATGCATACAATGGTCTAGATGACCAAACAAAAATCCTATATCAAAGAAATCCATCATGGTGGGTCTGTGGAGAATGGCCTTTGGCCTCTCATTATGGAGTGATGTATGACCTTCACCATTGATTGGTGGGTCCTACATATTACCAAATGTTTTAGAAAGGAAATGCAAGAAGAAAAGAAGGAAGAAGCTTGATATACATCACCCACCTTCAAGATCTTCTTCCAAACTTCAAGGGCTAGCTCCCAAGCTCTAAAGGAAGCAAGATCAATGGGTGAGATGGGTTTTCAATGGAGGGATTGAGAGGAAAAATGAGGAGAAGGGGCTAGAAAATAAAAGAAGTCCCACCTCTGGCAAGAGAAAGAGAGAATAGGAAAGGGAGAAATGAGAGAAAGAGAGAGAGAGAGAGGTTGTAAGAGTGCAATCATCACTCTCTCTCCTAGATAAGAGAAAAATCATCATAGCCTATGGTGATATAAACTATATTGCTAGGCTAGAGTAGGGATGGGTAGTGTGTGAGTGGTGGGTGGTGTAGGATATGGGGGTTTAGGTAGTGTATGGGTGGTGTGTGTTGGAATTTGCATAAAAGAGGGTGACCACCTTGAAAAACATGCTCTCCACACTAGATGGGCCACATGATCATGATCAAAGGCTATAAATGAGATGCACACAACTTATGATCCACACATCAGATGGATGCACAAGACGCATCGTCGGAACTGCAACAACAATGTGAACAAGATGACATAGGTTTCAGCTCGATCCAAGTTGGGTCTAGATGACCGGACTTAAGGATGACCGTAAACACTATCCGAGAGTCGCGGGTCACCGGGATTCGACCGGTAGGACCGTGGGAATAAGAGAAACGAAATGCACACTTATACACACACATGCGTACACATGCACTCGGGTCGGGTCTTACAATCCTCCCCACCAATAAAGAAATTTCATCCTCAAAATTGACCAATTCCAGGATAAAATGAAAGGCAAAATACCACCATCATATAGCAATCATCAAAGAGAAGATAATACAAACAATCATACATCAATCAATCATCAAACAAATGGAGATAACGCTCTCTAATCTCAGCCTCGCCTTTCCAAGACGCCTCGTCCTCTAAATGATGACCCCACTGCACGTTCACCAAGGGAATGACCTTGGTCCTGAGGAACTACTCCTTCCGATCAAGAATACGAATCGACTACTCAATGTAGGAAACATCCTCATGGACCTTGAGTGGCTGCCAATCAATACAGGGATAGTGTCTGACCCACATTTCTGCAACATAGAAACATGGAATACGTCGTGAATCGCGGACAACTCAGGAGGTAAGGCAAGCCTATAGGCTACAGCGCCCATGCGCTCGGTAATCTCAAAAGGTTCAATGAATCTTGGGGTAAGCTTGCCTTTCACACCAAAATGAACCACGCATTTCATAGGCGAGACCTTCAGATATACCATGTCCCTGACTGCGAACTCGAGGAGTCGACGCCGGCGATCAGTAAAACTCTTCTGCCAGCTCTGAGCTGTGCGCATCCTCTGCCTGATAACATCAATAACCTCCAACGGCTGCTGCATAAGCTTAGGACCTAAGAGATGACGCTCCCCAACGTCGGTCCAACAGCTAGGAGATCTGCACAGTCTACCATAAAGTGCCTCAAAAGGAGCCATGCCGATAGTCGTCTTATACCTATTGTTGTACGTGAACTCGGCGAGGTGCAAATGCTCATCCCAACTACCCATAAAGTCAATCACACAAGCTCTGAGCATGTCCTCAAGAATCTACGGATGATAAGCGGTGCTAAGACGCAAGGTGGCCCCCATCTCCTGCTAGAAACTCCTCCAAAACTGAGACGTAAATCTGGAGTCTCGATCTGAAACGATCGAAACTGGGATGTTGTGCAGTCTCACTATCTCCTCAATGAACACCTTTACAAACCAATCCATCAACCAGGAGGCACGCACTGGAATGAAATGAGCCAACTTCGTCAGATGATCGACAATAACACAGATGGTATCGTGACCGCGCTGAGTCTTCGGCAAACTTATGATGAAGTCCATCGTATGTTCTCCCACTTCCACTCTGGAATGCTCAATGGCTGCAAGGGACCAAGGGGTCTCTAGTGATCAGCCTTGACACGCTTGCATGTGTCACATTCGGCCATAAAACTTGCAATCTGGTATTTCATCCCCTGCCAAAAATACTGCCTCCTCATATCACGATACATCTTCATGGAGCCCGGGTGAATAGTAAATCTCGATTGGTGTACCTTGGTCATCAGATCACGACGTAACTCTAGCACGTCCGGGATACACAATCGACCTTTGAAGCGTAATCCAACATCGGAACCAATCTACCAGTCTGACTGCTCCACGGATGTGGCCTCTACTCGGTACTCCTGAAGTGACTTGTCCGTCTGCTGAGCCTCGATCACCCTAGCCACCAAAGAGGGTTGAATTGACAAGCTCGAAAGCTGAACGATAGAAGAATGTAGACAAAACTCAAAGTCATACTCTGAAACATCCTTAATCATCTGCCACTCTTGCACCATCATTTGTGCCACCAGGCCTCGTGGCTGATGGCTGAGCGCGTCCGCCACCACGTTCGCCTTGCTCGGGTGGTACTAAAGATTAAAATCATAGTCCTTCAATAGCTCCATCCATCGCCTCTGACGCAGGTTTAAATCAGACTGTGAAAATAGATACTTCAAGCTCTTATGATCCGAGAAGAGCTCAAACCTGACCCCATATAGATAATGCCTCCACACCTTCAGTGTGAAGACAACCGCTACAAGCTCTAAATCGTGGGTGGGGTAGTTCAGCTCATGGACCTTGAGTTAGCACGAGGCATACGCTACTGGCTTCCTGTATTGCATCAGGACAGTACCCAAGCCAACTCTAGAGGGATCAGTGAACACAACAAAATCCTCACTCCCATCAGGAAGAGTGAGAACATGAGCAGATGTGAGGTGGTCCTTTAACTCCGTAAATGCCTCCTCGCAGGTGTCACTCCAGACGAACTCGAGCCCTTCTATGTCAACCGGGTCCGCGATGCAGCAATATGGGAGAAATTCTCGATAAACCGTCGGTAATATCCCGCTAGACCAAGGAAGCTGTGGATCTCGGACGCATTCGTGGGCTGGACCCACTAACGCACTGCAACCACCTTCTAGGGGTCCACAGCAACACCCTCCCTCATCACCACGTGACCGAGGAACTTCACCTCCTCCTGCCAAAACTCACACATCTTCAACTTCACATACAACTAGTGGGTATGGAGGGTTTCAAACACAATCTGCAGGTGCTCAACATGGTCCTCCCGGGTCCTCGAGTATACAAGAATATCATCAATGAATACCACCACGAACTGATAAAGGAACGGACGAAAGACCTCGTTCATCAGCTGCATGAATACGGCGGGCACATTGGTCAATCCAAATGACATGACTAGAAACTTGAAGTGACCATAGCATGTCCGGAAAGCCGTCTTCGGAATGTCCTCCTCTCGGACCCGAATCTGATGGTAACTGGAGCGCAAGTTTATCTAGAAAAAATACTGTGTACCCTGCAACTGGTCGAACAGATCACAATTCGGGGAAGCGGGTATCGGTTCTTGATGGTGATTCTGTTGAGCTCACGATAGTCTACACAGAGTCGTAATGAGTCATCCTTCTTTTTCACAAACAATACCGAGGCTCCCCAAGGCGAACTGCTGGGACGAATGAAACCTAACTCTCAGAGCTCATCCAACTGCTCATGTAGTTCCCTCAACTCCAACGGTGCCATCCGGTAGGGGGCCTTTGAGATAGGCGTAGTACCGGGCACTAAATCAATCTGAAACTCTACCTGCCGACGCGGTGACAAACCCAGGATCTCCTAGAACACATCTAAGTACTCACAAACAACTGGTAGCTACTCAATGCACCCTGCCACAGAATCCTTGACGACAGAAGCCAAGAAACTAGATAACGGCTCTCCCCTGGGCTCGGCAACAAACTGAAATACTGGCAAGCTAGGAATGTGAAATGTAACTGTCCTCGCGACACAGTCCAAGATGGCACAATATCCTCAAGCCAATCCATACCCAGAATAACGTCAAAATCTGTCATCGGCTTCACGAATAGATCGGCAGGAAGGAACATCTCACCCATTAACACTAGGAAAGAAAGGCAGCGACGGGTCAACACGACGGACTTCCCCACAGGAGTCGAAACTACGAACGCCTCAAACACGAACTCTGATGGAATATCGGTCGATCGGCAAAACTGCTTGGCCACAAAAGAATGGGAGGCACCAAAATCAAATATAACATGGGTAACGCAAGTAGAAACAAAAAGAATACCCTCAACAACTCCGCCAGTAGATGACTGTGGGTCCTAGCTTGGCGCCTGCTTCGTGGAATAAAATTGACCCTAAGCTGGTAGGGGAAGCAAACCAGAAGACTGCAAATCCTGAGTCTGTGCCTGCTGAGCTGCAATACACACTCGACCCAGTGACTAGACCTGCGGATATCCCCTCTACGGCTATTGCTGTCTCTGCTGGGGAGGTCTACCTGGCTGCGTCTACTACTGAGGAGGAGCCCTAGGAGCGGTGGCTGGAAACTACCTTCGTTGCTACTGCTGCTGTTGCTGAGGAGGATGAGGAGGAGGCAACTACGATGGCCTCTGCTGCTATAAGGGGAGAGGACAACCACGCCTCTGATGCCCGACCTATCCACAACCGAAGTAAACACCAAAAAAGGGCCCAGAAGATGAAGCGGCTGGTGGTGCTGATGATGATGAAGCTACTATCTAAGTTGTAGGCTGTCTAAACTCTGATCGGCCCCTCCATCTCTGCTGACGGTGCTACTTAGAACTGTCGGCTGGTGCTCTTCTCTTCCAATCTCCAGTGGAACTCTGCTCTCTCGATCTCTGGGTCATAGCTCATTCCTCCTCATAGACCAATGTCCGATGAACAACCTGATCGAATGTCTCCAAACAATATCCCACCACACGGCTACGAAGGGTAGGATGCATGCCAGTCACAAAACGACGAGCCCTCATCTTCTCATCACTGGTGAGATGAGGAGCAAATCTAGACAAGGACAAGAAATGGACCTCATACTGGGATACCGACAAATTACCCTGAACTAGGGTCTCAAACTCTATCATCCTCTGAATTTGAACATGCTTGGGGAAGAATTTCTAGTCGAAATGGACCACGAATTCCTCCCAAGTCCAAACAAAATCTGGCCAGCCATCTTGGACACGGACGACCACCAATAACAGGCCTCACCCTGAAGAAGATAAGTCGCAGGGGATATCCTCTGAATGGTTGGACACTACACAGTGTCGAAAATCCTCGTGATCTCAGTGCGCCATGCCTCGGCGGCAGATGGGTCGGGATCACCCCTAAATCTCGGAGGGTCATGCTGTCTAAACTCTTGAAAAATAGCGCTAGCGCGTGGTAAATCACTCTGATCGGAAACTGGAGCAGCTGCAGGCTGACGAGTCTGCAACGCGATAGCAACAAGCTGCATCAGCTGCTGAAAATGCTCGACACCTATAGGCACTATCGAAAAAGCAGGAGCGGCACTCACCTCGGGTGGAGGCACGGTGTGGCTAATGTAGCAAGAGCCTCTGTAACCGGAACAGTAGGCTGAGAAGGGGGGATCAGTGGGTGAACTGGAGCAACTGGAGGTACAGACACTACAGGCTCAACAGGTGCTACAGGAGGAATAAGCTGAATCGAGACCTCGGGAATCAGATCCACTACGATGGGAGCGGGATGCGCTCGAGTAGAACGGGTATCTCGGGTGTCTCGTCCATGGGCACCACGACCACGGGTGCCATGTCTAAGCGGCATCATCTACAAAATAACGACAACGCATGGAATCAGGAAATCACAAGCTCAATACGGAGCGAAAAGAAGGATCTCAGGACACTACTTGTCCTATGCCCTTAGCAGACATGCGATGTTATCTCGAATTATTCCAGAATTACTTCCTAGGCTCTGATACCAACTTATGTCATGCGCCAGACTCAGTAACCGGACTCACAGGAAACCCGATAGCCGGTTCTGGCCGCAACAGCCTCCGTAGTACCCCATTCTCAGCTCCTGAGGCAAGTTTCGATCCTACGATCTTACAAGGAGGATTTTCATAATAGTATAGTCATTTCCAATACGAGTATATCCAAGATCACAGCAAGTAAAATATCGAAAATAACAAAGGAACACATCGCAAAATTCACTATAAATTTGAACTTTTACAAGCTTTCATAAGGTCCAAAAGGACATACATAAGATAATAGAAGAAGGAGAGAAAAGTCTGCAACACCGGGGTCCTCAAGCTCAACTTTAATCCAAGCTCTGCCGCTACAACCCCTGCATAGGGTCTCCTGCACGCATCAATCATGCATAAGCTTATAGAAGCTTAGAGGGTGGTAAAAGTGTGTGACAATAGTACAGAGAAGAATAATAGGAGGTATAGTATGGGAAACATGCTCAATGACAATATCGCTAGCCTTATCAAGGCTTATCATGAATACGATGCAATAAGTACTGGGCGCCTTACCAAGGCGATGCATAAAGGAGCTTATACAGCCGATGCGAATGCGATGCAAGTGATGTCATTGCTCATATCCAATTCGCATATCAAGTACATTTCCAATCATAACGAAATCACCGAGGCCTAGTACACTTCTGGATGACTGCCGCTCTACAGCCCGCACAATCAAATGAGCGTAAGAGACCTCACTACCTGCCTGTGGACAGCCAATCACCAGCAAGGTCTGAAGGTAGTGGACCCATTTACGAGCTGGTCAGACTCTGCCTAGTAATGCCTCTTTACATCAGGTGAGTAAGGCCACACCCCTACCCAACCAACTACACGACAGTGGGAGTCGCAGCTTAACAGTATAAGGTCGTCATGCGCTCATAGTTTTCACTCCGTCACAGTGTTGGGACAGATCCTTGGTACCATGGAAGTTTTGAGAATTTCACCCATGAGCATCCTATGCACCCGGTATGCTCAAGTAATATTTTCGGTGTCCACACATACGGCCATCCACGAACATCCCTGTGAAGGCAAGGCCCTGGTGAAACAAGGGCGGTAACATCATGAAATGTGATGCCAATGCATGAGTCACCCAAACAAATCATGTACTAGCTTCAAGCACTCGATGTGCATAAGGGGAGAAACTCCATCCCTCTATGACCATCACACAATACAATCAATTCACACGGATGATGCATATGGGTCACAATGATGTAAGAGCGTTACCTGTAGAAAATACTCCTTCCCAAGGAGGGACAAGGTTTAGATACATAGACAGGTACTCTAAGGAAAAGTGAAGTTCTCTAGTGGGGGCTTAATACTTTGGGGTGGCTTACAAGCTTAGAGGGTTATAAACCCAAGGAAGAAGTAGTCCTAATCAAGGGCCCAAGGTGGGCCTTCAACCACCTATAGGAACCCTATGGGCCTACCTTAGGGCCACCAAGGAGGACATCCAACCTCAAGTGGGTCCCAAAAGGTAGCCCGCTATGCATATAAAGTAAAGTCCAAGGCCCAAGCAATCCATGGCCTAGTGAGCCATACACTAAGCCCAACACAAGTAAGATGGTGGGCCCTCAAGTAAGGTTTGTGCCTAACCGTAAAGATCATAAGACTACTCATTGTGGTGGGCCTAATGGGCAGCCCTTTATTCCAACATATGGGTAACCCTTATATTTAAAACAAGTAAGTTGGGCCTCACATCTTGGCCCAAGTATGGATTTATTTTAATAGGCAAGCAAGGGCCCAACTACTTGAATATTTGCCCATAAAACCCATCATAATGGCATAAATAAATATAGGCCCCAAGGGTCCAATGGGCCTATCAAGAGTTTCAAGATAATGGGCCTAGGAAAACCCAACAAATAACTAAGAAGACTAGTCCAATAAAAACCCAATTGGAATGCGCCTTAAATATGCACTAATTAAGCCCAAAAATCTAACTAAAATGGGGTAAGATATGTGTAATAATGTTCCCAAATTTGGTGGACCATGCTGCCGCAAAAAATTCATTTATGGGCAGCGATCATGGGCCTATTACTGAAATTCCAGCCCACCCACAATCTAGGCTTGTTGGAAATTCCAAAATAATTAATTCATAAATTATTTTGGTTCTTGGTGACCCATACATGTCACAGGGGGATCCACCAGATGAAGGGAGTAGATTTAACACAAAAATCAGATGGGCCATGCTACTGGACTGGACGTCCAGTAGCAGCCCAATGGGCTGGGCGTCCCATGTGTAGGCAGCTCTATGGGCCTGGGTATTTGGCCCAAAAACTCATCCAATGGGCCACAATTGAATGCTACTGAAGGGGAGAATGATCAAGTCCCCTATGGACCCCACATGGATGAATGGTGGGATATACAATATATTAAGGTGGGCCCACAAAGTTACCTAGACGGCCAGTCAAGGCTGGATGCCCCAGCTTGGGCATCCTAGCCTGGTGGGACACTCCAGGCCGCACCATGGATGGTATAGGGGCCCGATAGCCTTGAAACTTTTCAAGATGGTATTTCCATGGGTGGGCCACACCTCCACAAAAGTTTGTGATTTTTAGATACTCAGAAGTATTTTAATTAATTTAAAGAAAACAATCTGTCCAGATAATCTGTCTGATCTGGATGTCCCAACGTGGTGGGCCGGTCCAGCCCTTGCCACAGTATGCACAGGGATCCGTTGGGCCCAAAAATTAGTAGTTGGGTCCTACCATGGGTGGGCCATACTTCTAAAAAATTTCAGATTTTTTTGAAATAGGAAAGAAAACCGTCTGCCCAAAATTCTGGTTAGTATAGATTTTTGGTTGGCCCTGATCTGAGCTCCCAATGGGGTGGACTAAAGGCCTCTAAAATTGGAAAAAAATAGTTTTTATGTCCTCTCATATGTGTACCACAGGATGGGGTCTACAAAAGTGGCCCACCAATGCAAAAATTATTTTATAATCTTGGATTTACAAACTATCATGTTACTAAAACAGTGCAGAAAATTCAGTCTGTCCACCTCACTTGGACCTCAATTAAGGTCAGATGGGGCTGAAATTTATGGGACATCAAGATGAGATCCTCACCTTTCAGAAAAGTATATTTGATGGGTAGTAAAAGTCCCTTAAATAGTCTCAAAATCTGGTCCAAAATCAACCAGAAACTGTCCAAAAAATTCTGGGCAGCAGCATATACTTGCATTAAATTAAATGTATGAGTTAATTAAAAAATGGATTAATGCTCAACAATACAAGTGGGGTCCACATAGATGGACCACAAAAATTTCAGATCCATTCCCAATCAAGAATCTCCAAGAAAATCAGGCATTTAGGGTCATCCAACCCATGCGTGCAACATGCATAGGGACGTCCCACCTAGTGGGCCTGGACGTCCCAAAAATCTGAGGGTTTGGGATGTTTGTGGCACATCAGTGGGCCACCAATCATCAGGAAAAAAAATAGAGGAAAGAAATAGAGAGAAAGAGAGAGAGAGAGAGAGATCAACTACCATAGGGGAGGATTCCGGTACTATGAATCCTCCACCATTACAATCACACATACATCCTTCATATATCATGCATGCATGTGATCTTACAATCTAAAGAAGTTGCTGATGCTATCCTAACATGCATACAATGGTCTAGATGACCAAACAAAAATCCTAGATCAAAGAAATCCATTATGGTGGGTCCGTGGAGAATGACCCATCATAGAAACGTACATGCATGAAATAGGACTTTGGCCTCTCATCATGGAGTAATGTATGACGTCCAGCATTGATTGGTGAGTCCTACATAGTACCAAATGTTTTAGAAAGGAAATGCAAGAAGAAAAGAAGGGAGAAGCTTGATATACATCACCCACCTTCAAGATCTTCTTCCAAACTTCAAGGGCTAGCTCCCAAGCTCCAAAGGAAGCAAGATCAATGGGTGAGATGGGTTTTCAATGGAGGGATTGAGAGGAGAAGGGAGGAGAAGGGGCTAAAAAATGAAAGAAGTCCCACCTCTTGCAAGGGAAAGAGAGAGAATAGGAAAGGGAGAAATGAGAGGGAAAGAGAGAGAGAGAGAGGTTATAAGAGTGCAATCATCACTCTCTCTCCTAGATAAGAGAAAAATCATCATAGCCTATGGTGATATAAACTATGTTGCTAGGCTAGAGTAGGGATGGATAGTGTGTGGGTGGTGGGTGGTGTAGGATATGGGGGTTTAGGTAGTGTGTGGGTGTTGGGTGGTGTAGGATATGGGGGTTTAGGTAGTGTATGGGCGGTGTGTGTTGAAAGCTGCACAAAAAAGGGTGGCCACCTTGAAAAACATGCTCTCCATACTAGGTGGACCATATGATCATAATCAAAGGCTATAAATGAGATTCACACAACTTATAATCCACACATCAGATGGACGCACAAGACGCGGCGTCGAAACCGCAACAACGATGCGAACAAGATGGCAAAGGTTTCGGCTCGATCCAAGTCGAGTCTACATGACCGGACTTAAGGATGACTGCAAATACTATCCGAGGGTCGCGGGTCATCGGGATTCGACCGGTAGGACTGCGGGAACAAGAGAAACGAAATGTACACTCATACACATATATGCACACAAACACACTCGGGTCGGGTCTTACAATCAGGATGAAATAAGAACATATTGTGAGGTACATATGGAAATTAAATTGGGAGTTTAAGGTAAATATTGTGTTACTGATCTTAAAATTGATCACAATCATATTCTTGCATCTCCTAAACAAGCTCATTTGTTCAGATCACAACAAAAATTTACTCAAGAAGTAGTTGCCGATAACTGTGATAATTCAGGTATAAAGCCAAAAGCTACATTTGATTTCATGATTAGACAAGTCGGTGGTCAACAAACTGTTGGATATAATTTAGTAGATTAGAAGAATTATTTACAGACGAAAAGGGTGAAAGTAATGAAAAAATTTGATGACGAAGGTCTTTTGATATTTTTCAAAAGAGAGCAAGCTGAAGATCCAATGTTCTTTTATTCTATTCAATTTGATGCTAAAGACTGTATCAACAACATTTTTTGGGCAGATGGAAGAATGATTTTAGATTATGAACATTTTGGAGATGTGATTTGCTTTGACATGACGTATAAAACAAATGAGTATGTACTACCATTTGCACTATTCATCGGTGTTAATCATCATAGACATAAGAAGTCTAGAATCACCATCTTTGGGGTTGCGCTCCTCTACTATGAAACAATCAATTCTTTCAGATGGTTATTTAAAACTTTCTGTGATGCAATGTGTAGAAAAAAATATCAAACCATTCTCACATATCAGGATAAGGCTATGTCAAATGCGATCAAGACAACGTTACAACGAACATTTCACCGTATTTGTGTATGGCATATGTTTCAGAACACGTGCAAACATCTAAGTCATCTATTTTGTTTTTCCAAGTCATTTGACAATGATTTTAGTAGATGTGTGTATGATTTTGATGAAAAACATGAATTTCTTCAGGCGTGAGAAAGAATGATTATGAAATATAATCTTACAGATAATATATGGTTACAACAGTTATTCAATGAAAAAGAGAAGTGGCCATTAGTATATGGAAAGAACACTTTTTGTGCAAATATGAAGAGCACCCAGCATTGTAAAAGTTTAAATAAGAATTTAAAGAGATACTTACATCCTGCCCAAAATATAATCAAATTTTTTGAACATTTCAAACGATTGATGGATGATAAACAAAATGCAGAATTAGAAGCCAATTTTAAAATGACCCAAAGTTCACCAATTGTGACTTTTCTTATTAGTACCTAAAGCACACAGCTAGTGTATATATACCAACAATTTTCAAATTATTTCATGCAAAATTTAGCGATAGCCTTGATAAATAGTGGAAAAAGTAGATGAGTTCTGTACGGTAAGAAAATATCAAGTTTTGAATAGAAGAAATTATAGTCTTCACATTGTTACCGTTAACTTAATGGATGAATCCATCACTTCTATCTGTAGAAAGTTTGAATTCATGGGTATTTTGTATTCTCATGTATTAAAAGCTACAAATCATACCCTCACAAATATCTCGACTAAGTACATCTTGAAAAGGTGGACTCGAGAAGCTGCTTCAATTTCATTCCCCTCATTAAGTAGTGGATGTGACTCAAATGACAAAAGCAAGAAATCACAATCCCAGCATTACAATAGTTTAGTTTGCAACTTTATAAAACTGACAACAATATGTTGTGAAAGTGAAGAAGCATTTGAATGTGCTTCCAAGCATTTAGAGTGGATGTTGGAAGAATTGAAAAAGATATTGAAAGAAAAATAGAATGAAAAAGAACCATCATCACATGTTGAAAGCCTAAGTAATGAAAAAATGCGTTCAAGTTTATCGAGTAAAATTTGATGTTGATGATGTGCAACAAAGAAGCGAAATCATTAAAAAATTAAAAAACTAAAAAATTAAAAAAAATTAAAAAAAAAAAAAACTCATGAGAAAGCAATGGAAAGTTACAGTATTAAAAGAAAAAGCATTAAAATCATTGAAATAAGAGAAAAAGCTCATGAAATTAAAAGAAATGAGAATTTTCATGGTAGACGTAGAATTAAGAGTAGTTTGGAGAAATGAAAATCAAAGAGACATCAACAGAAAGAATAAAGAGATACATTAAATCCAGTCCATCCTAATAAATAGCTAAATAGCTCGCATTAGTACGCTCTAATGTTCAATCTTCATTTGCTCAGGTAGCATTTCAATTACCCTTAGAGCAATGAAAAATTATTTTATAATGAAATTGAAATTTTGTAATGAAACTTGTACATAACATTAGGGAAACAATAATGTTGGGCCACTCCCCATGACCACATACTATACACTGGAAGCACATATTCAACCACAACTCTCTCCTTCCTGGTGTCAACCATAGCTATTTCCTTCCATGGATCAACCACATCCATTTATCCAGCATGAAGTTGATTCAAATTTTCATATGCTTGATAATTTCAACTTTACTCAATTACTCCACGTAATGAATAACATTTAAGGAAAGATGATATACTTTAGTTTTGTAAAATGAAAATGTACGCATATGTATTTTGTAAACTTAGGTATTTTAGTAATTAAAAAAGTAGTTGTTATTCAAATTGAACTTTGATTTCATTGATTGTGCTATATCGTAATGAAATTAACTCGAAATTTATGGAATGTTGACTGTACAGTATCTCATTACATATAGTGCATTCTAATAATCCGTGGTAAGTAGTAATTCAATATTTGGAATAGAGGAACAACGACCTTTATCACAATAGAATATGGTAAGGTTCATCATATATGATATTTTCTTAAACCGTTTTCAGATTTTTTTTAAAATATATTAACCCCTAAGTATAATCACATACTCTATCCTCATCACACCCTTATGTGTAATCACATCACACTTCCTTATAATGCACAACACATCGTCAAGTGTAAGCTAATCACACTCTCTACTATCCATATCACATCCTCAAGTTTAACCTCAACACACTTCATCACCACTATCATACTGTCAAGTGTAATGGGATCGCTATATATGAAAATCACTTCTCATCCCAAAGTTGGACCAACTTATACTCTCATCAACCACATCGCAGTCTCAATGGTAATCCCATCACATATTCTAACTCAGATATATACTCCAACCACATCACATTCTTAAGTGTAACCAGCTCACACACATATTCATTTTCATTACACTCCTGAATGTAAATGTATCACAATTTCTTAAAATGCATATCATATCTCCAAGTGCAACCTAATCACACTATCATTAAAACCCTATCATCTTTGTCTTCGAACCTTTTTACATTCTCATGTACAATGTAAATATATACACTTCCAAGTGTATAACCCAAATATACAAAATGTGGATTAAATATGTAATGATATGTTGCTTTCATTCATTTTTTACAGGTATTGCTTTAAATTAGGAATTGTGTGTTGTTATGAACGGAATCTTCATGAGAGTGAACTTCATTTTGAATTATATGCTATATAAGGGTAATTCAGTTGTGGATGGGCTTGTGCAAATAAGAAGTTCAAGCAATAGCAACTCATTCGTTATATGCCGCGGGAGGGTAATTTGGTTGTACCAAGGATCATTGTTCAAGTCGAATGATGTTCAGATTTTGGCATATTTGAAGAACTCAGAATAGCTATATATTTTTTTCTATTTATAACAAATGTATATTTTATATTATATACGTGTCTTATACGATATGTGGGGTCTTTTTTTTCATGGGGCCTGTCCTAGTTCATGTACATTTTGTGCCTTTTAGGTGCATTATACGATACGCGAGAAAGGTGAACCCCATTTCTTTTTTTATGGGGCCCGCTTGAATTGATGTACATTTTGTGTTGTTTAGGTGCATTATATGATAGGTGAGGTGTGTTTCTTTTTTATAGGTCTACAAGAATTCATGTACAGTAATTTTTAAAAATGATAAAATTACATATTAAAATTTCACTTATGGATGTAATGGAATGTTGTCCACATATTGAAATTTCACTTTTGAGATTTGATAACGATGAAGGAAGTTGAAGTCATGCAAGTGACAAGTTTGAAAATTGTTGGAGGCTCTTGAGGCTCTTCAAATGACTCGCTGCTTACTTTTGATGATTTACAAACACAACATACTTTATAATGAATATCACATCTCCAAGCTTAGGTATTAAATTGCAGTTTGTCACGCCTCAAACCCGGAAATCAGATTCACAGGAATCCCGATCACCGAATCCGATGCCGACAACCTCCATAGTACCCCATTCTCGGCTCCTAGCATCCATACACCAGATTCCGATCCTGGGATCTTACAAGGAGAATTTTTTTGTACATTTAACTCGTAATAAGTATAACCACAAGATTACCCAATTCACAAAGGCAATATCATCATCACATATCCACTAATATAATCATTTGAGTACAATGCTGAAAGGAAAATACATGAATCGAAAATCAAGCTCCAGAAGACTGCTCCACGCTCCAAGCTCAACACTACTGCAACCTAACATCACCTGCACGCATCTATCGTGCATAAGCTTATAGAAAGCTTAGAGGGTGGTGTAAGTGTGTACACAAGGTAAGTGCCAAGTATTCAATACAATGCCATCACTATGCAATACTGAAAATACTGGCAATCCATAATCGTACAATATCGGAATAAGCAGAAATACTGACAAGATCATGAATTATATGATAACAAAATAAAAGAAAATACAGACAAGTACATGAGTCAATTAATATCAGAATACGCAATATAGAACAACTATGCAAATGATGAGTCATAAAGAGCCAAATATCTGATGCCGAGGATGCGATATAATATGCAAATCCTGATGAGTTCACGAATAGCGTCAGCCATATCTAGACCATATAAATGCAGAAACACAGTAACCCAAAATGCAATATGCCGCGAATGTAATGCAATATGCTGGAGTGTGAAGTCGGGATAGTACGTAGTATCACAGGCTATGGGGTCCATCACAAGGGATTTCTATCCAAACTAGTCCCATACCTAAATTTGGATAGTCAGACTCAATGTGGTAAACTCCTCATCTCAGGTTAGTCGCGCTCCCCAACCGAAATTCTGGCCATTGCGAAGGTACACGTAACAAATAGTTACGCACAACCAGCCTGAGTGGATAGTGAATGAATGAATAAATGAGTATGCAACTCCTGCTCAATAAGTCCACATATTAGTACTGTTCATCTCTAGGATTATCACTGGGGTTTAGTATACTCCAAATGACATTGCCGCTCTCCCAGCCCACAGTCCAAGTGAGCGTAAGAAACCTCATTATCTGCCTGGTCAATAGTCTGTCAATACCTATTTGGCACGTCGATAGTAGACCCATTCACGAGCTGGTCAAACTCAGCCTAGTAATGCCCCCTACGCTCGGGCGGGTAAGGCCACACCCCCTCCCAACCGACCACGACACAGTGGGAGACGCGGCCTCCTGGTATTCGGCACTCGGGCGCTTATGTATCCACTCGGTCTTGACGTTGAGGCGTCCTCTGGTACTAAGAGGGTTTAGGGATTTTCACCCAGGGCCATTTATGGCAGGCCGATGCTAAAACGAATTTTCGGTGTCCCGTCTGGCTAACCACGATATACCTATGGAGGCTACGACCCTGATGTCGCTAGGGCGTACAGTAATCATGATGCAAGATGCATGAGTCATATGAACCAGCCATGCATCAATCTTGTGTATATCGTGCGCTCATGTGAGATAACCTCTGCCTATCATGGAGTCTCATAACAACATGCCTAATGACATATGCAATAATTAACCACATCTATAACAAGCATGCAGATGATGCGTATGGGCATGTATCATGATGCTATGCTGTCACATACTCATAATCGATATCAATAACCAGCATCGACAATCGACCTCGACAATGTGGACATTTAACCAACATTGCCCTCAAGGAATGACCCACATAGATCCTAACATATAGTGGACCCATGGCCTCACACAAGGGCCGAATATACAACATCATGGGCCTCACTCAAGAGTTTAATACACATCACAATGGGCCTTTCACATGGGCCTAACATACATCACAATGGGCTCCATCGCCTGGCCCTCAAATGCATCATAATGGGCCTCATCACATAGGCCTTGATACTAGGCCTTGACAATCGGAATCGGCCTCGACAAATCGAAATCAACTTATACAATCGGCCTCGACAATCAAAATTGGCCTATACAATCGGCCTCGACAAATTGGAATCGGCCTCGACAAATTGGAATCGGCCTCGATACTTGGCCTCGACAATTGGAATTGATCGATAATCGGAATCAGCAAATCGGTCACGCCAATCGGCAATCAGTCACGACAATCGAAATCGATCGATAATCAGAATCGGCAAATTGGTCATGTCAATAGGCAATCGGTCACGACAATCGAAATCGATCGATAATCAGAATCGGTAAATCAGCCTCAATAATCGGGATCGATCGATAATCAGAATTAGCAAATCGGTCATGACAATTGGGATCGATTGATAATCAGAATCGACAAATCGGTCACACGACAATCGGGATCAATCGATAATCAGAGTCGGCAAATTGATCACGATACTCAGAATCGATAATCGGCCACGACAATCGAGATCGATCGATAATCAGAATCGGCAAACCAGTTACGACAATCGGGATCGATCGATAATCAGAATTGGCAAATCGGTCATGACAATCGGGATCGATCGATAATCAGAATCAGCAAATCGGTCACGACAATCGAGATCAATCGATAATCAGAATTGGCAAATCGGTCACGACAATCGGGATCGATCGATAATCAGAGTCGGCAAATCGGTCACATCAGTCGGAATCGGCAATCGGTCATAACAACCGGAATCGATCGATAATCAGAGTCGGCAAATCAGTCACGATACTCGGAATCGACAATCGGGATCAATCGATGATCGTTCTAACAAAGGGCCTAACAAAAGGTCACATATATGGACATTTAACCATCATCGCCCATCAATGTGGTTATTTAACCAACATTGCTCCCAAGAAATGGCCCACATAGAGCTAAGTGTACAGTGGGCCCATGGCCTCACACAAGGGCCTGATATACTTCACAATGGGCCTCGTCCCACGACCTAATGCACACCACAATAAGCCTCACTAAATGAGCCATAAATACACAACAGGTGAGCCCTGCACATGGGCCTCAGATACATCACACGGGCTACAACCCATGGGCCTAATACATGTCATAATGGGCCTTACCCATAGGCCACGAATAGATCATAATGGACCTCATCATATGGGCCATGAATACATCACTTTGGGCCTCATCAATGGGCTACAAATATATCACATTGGGCTCCATCATATGGGCCGCAATTACATCACTGTGGATCACACAAATAGACGGTATAGATATACAATACATACATCACGGCGGGCCGCACGGATGGACGACATAGATATATACAATTCATAGATCATGACGGGCCACACGAATGGACAGCATACATACATCATAGTGGGCCGCATACACGGACGTAATATACATCACCAAGGGCCACGACCCCTGGCCCTCAATTGCATCATAATGGGCTACGACCCATGGGCCTCAATTACATCACAATGGGCTACACGACCCATGGGCCTCAATATACATCAAATGGGCCACATCAATGGGCCACACCAATGGGCCATAAATAAGCAACAAGTGGGCCCCGTTCATGGGCCAAAGATACATCATGATGGGCCTCATCACAATGGGCCTTATGTACATTACATCAAGGTGGGGCAGGACAACACTATCCAAACGATCCAGCACCGTCCAGAACGTCCAGACATTCTGGACAGTGAGGATCAAAATATATATCATTGCTGGCCAGCTGGTAAAATAGATGGACAGCTTGGATGAAATATACATCAAAGGTGGGTCCACGTCCATGGACGGGACAGAGTGGATAGAACACTTAGATCAAGGTGGGTCCCATACACTATATTTTATCTACACCATTCATCTATTTTTAGAGATCATTTTAGAGCATTCCCCAAAACTGAATCATATCAAAAAATCATCTGGACCATACCATAAATAACAGTGGTGATAATGATCTCCACCGTTAAAATCCCCAAAGGGGCCCACCATAGCATTTATTTTCCATCCAATTTGTCCACACAGTCACAAAGACCTGGTTTTAAACAAAATATATCATTTTAATCCAAAACTTCCGTAACCAGGAAGGGTTTCAATGGTATACGTTCAATCCCCTACTGCTTTTGTTGTGTGGACCACTTGATAGTTAGATCTGTCTTATTTTTAATCTCCGTCCTTAGGACGAGTTCACCAAATGGATGGATGGTATGGATGTAACACATACATCGTCCAGTGGGTCCCATGGAATTGCAGACGTAATACAGCAGCTATACCGCTAGTATGTGATAGACCAGCCAACCTGCTTCCCACCGTCCATGGATTGGACGGTGAGGATACAACACATCATCTTAGTGAGCCCTACGTACTGGAAGGGTTTTTCTAGGTGGGCCCCACCTCCAGTGACCACACGTGTCACCAAGGTGGGCCTAGCACGGATGTACAGGGTGGATCAAAACCCCTACATCAAGGTAGAATCCCACAGGGGGTACATCAAGGTAGAATCCCATGGGGGGCCAGCAGCGTGGATAAAACACTTAGATCACGGTGGATTCCACATCCTCAGATGGACGGTGAGGATGCCACATGGATACACCAGGGGCCCACCGTCTTGGACGGCAGGTATAAAACCCATATATCATAGCGGATGCCACCGTCCAGATATTGGACGGTGAGGATATAACATATATATCATGGGTGGGCGGTTGGATGAGATTCATCCTACAGTGGTGAGTCCCGTCTGGATGGTGAGGATCTGACCTCACATCAGCTGCTATGCAGCTGCAGTAGGTACGGTGGGTCCCACGTGGAAGTGGCCCACCAAACATATATTGATATATTAATATAATATTAATATAATATATAATATTTATATCATCAGTCCAGCGTCCAGCAGCAGGGATGTTGGACGGTCTGCATACTAATTCAAATCACTATCAAGGTGGGACCACGTGGTGGCCCACCAGATATATATACAATATATCTTATATTATATATATTATACATATACTATATATATAAAAAAAGGGGGTGGGTCAGCCAATCAGCGTCCATCACACGTCCTGCATTGGACGGTGTGGACAATCCCATATCAAGGTGGGCTCCACCGTATGGACGGTAGATGGGTGGATGGAATGCATACATCTGGTGGGTCCACACGTGTGGCCCACCGGCTTGTATCAAGCTGATATTTGTAGTTTCCCTTCATCCAGGCTGTCCACGCGGCAGCAAGGTGCCCCGGACAGCGTGAGTAAAATGGATCCATCACGATGAGTCCCACCATTTGGACGGCATGTGGTCCCACTAGACAGCGTGGATCATCCATCAAGGTGGGCCACACACCTCATCATCAACGTAAATAATAAATAAATAAAATAAAAGAAAGAGAGAGAAGGAGAGAGAAAGAAGCGTGATTAGTGGAGGGACCCCGCCACTATGGGTCCCTCTCCAATCAATGCAAACATCAAGGTGGGTCTCACCATTTATGAGCCCTCTAATCAAAAAAATCACCCACCTTAGATCTTCTTGGACTTCTTCTTCTGTCAATGCATGCTAGAGATCCAATGGATGGACTTCAACGGTTGAGATCGATTTAGGATGGTGGAGATGGAAGGTAAGAAGGTGGGCCACACAAGCTCTATCCATGGAGCTTGCTTGGACGTTGGAGTCTCATGAGGTTTGCTTGGAAATGAGAGAGAGAGGAGTGGTGAGGTGGGGTGATGGGATGAGATGGCATGGTGTTTGTTGACTTGAGATAAGAAATGAATGAGATGGGTATAGGTTATGTAAGAGAGAGTTGACTTGGGGAATGGGTGAGGGATAGGCTTGGTAAGGTTGTGTACTTGACATTTATTGATGGGTTGATGTGACCTATCGTAGAGATTCTCTCGGAATCCGCAATGCACGGCGTTTTATCGAAAAATACGCGGGCCCACATCTGGCCCGGGTATCGGATCGATGCACGAGTGGCGGCGTTGGAACCGCAGCAACGGCGCGATCGTTAGGGTACAAGTTTCGAGTCGAGCTGACTCCGATATGTTCGACTCATCTTAAGATCGCGCGCAAATGTCGGATACAGGTCGAGGGTCGCCGAAATTCGACCGGGAGGACTGCGAAAGCCTACAAAACGATACGGGCTAGGATACGGGTCTCACACAGTTGATGCAGGTTGAGGCTAATGTTTGTTAAGATACTAATATGGAATGGTTCTCAGCAAAATGGTAAGCTAAATAGTCCTCCTGGTAGTTAAAGATGCAAGTAACCACAGGAAGGTACAAGTTCTTGAAAATTTATGAATGAACTTTATTGTTTAGTAATCACAATAACCTCGACTGTGAATGGAATAAAACCCACTTTCGATATTTACTTTATTGCATTGTATTGTCATAATTCAATTCAACATCCAAACATGATATTTTATTCATCAACTAACATGACCCCTTGTTTAACTAAATTTTGTCACTTGAATCTACATAGGTAACTACTACTTTTGCTTTATCACCTAACAATTTCTTCTTCTTCTCTTTTTAAAGTTTTTACTAATTTCTTTTACTATTTCTTTTGAGGGTTTTAAATGAATGAAAATTGAAAACTGGATATAGAAAAATAAATTATAATCTTGGTCAAAATAAACAACCCTATCACATTCTTAAGCAGAACCACATCACACTATCACACAACCATATCATATCCTGGAGTACAACCCCATCACATCGTCCATCAACCGTATCACATTTCTAAGTGAAATCACTTCACACTCACACAACCATATCATATCCTCAAGTGTAATCTCATCATATAGTCTATTAACTGTATCACATTCTCAAGTGGATCCGCTATATCATACTGTCACACAACCATATCATATCTTTAGGTGCAACCTCATCACATAGTTAATAAAGTGTTTCACATTGTCAAGTGGAACCACATCACACTATCACACAACTATATCATATGCATCCTCAAGTGCAACGTCATCACATAGTCCATCAACCGTATCACATTCTCAAGTGGAATCATATCACAATATCACACAACCATATCATGTGCTTCTCACATAGTCCATCAACCAGATCATATTCTCAAGTGTAACCACATCACATTATCACATAACCATATCATATCCTCAAGTGCAACCTCATCACATCATATCACGTTCTCAAGCGGATATACCTCATCACACAATCATATCATATCCTCAAGTGCAACCTCATCACATAGTCCATCAGCTGTTTTGCATTCTCAAGTGCAACCTCATTACACTATTACACTATCATACCACATCCTCAAATGTAATTCCATCACATCGTTCATAAACCGTATCACATTCCTAAGTGGACTCACATCACGTTCATGCAACCACATATCATATCTTTAAGTGTAACCTCATCACATAGTCCTTAAACTGTATCACATTCTCAAGTGTAACCTCATCACACTGTCGCACTACAATATCATATCATCAAGTGTAACCTCATCACATAGTCCATCAACTATATCATATTTTCAAGCATAACCTGATCACAATCACACAACCATATCATATCCCCAAGTACAACGTCATCACATAGTCTATCAACCATATCACATTCTCAAGTAAAGCCACATCACACTCACAGAACAATATCATATCCTCAAGTGCAAAAAGTCCATCAACCATATCACATTATTCAATTTGGAACCACTATCACACAATCATACCATATCCTAATGTGCAACCTAATCACATAGTTCATCAATTATATCATATTCTCAAGTGTAACCACATCATGCTATCACACAATCATATCATATCCTCAAGTGCAACCTCATCACCTAGTTCATCAACTGTATCATAGTCTCAACTAGAACCACATCACACTCTCACACAACCATATCATATGCATCGTCAAGTGCAACCTCATCACATAGTACGACAACCATATCACATTCTCAAGTGGAACCAGATTACACTGTTACACAACCATATCATATCCTCAAGTGTAACGTCATCACATATTCTTTCAAACATATCACATTTCAAGTTGAACCACTTCACACTATCACACAAATATATCATCATATCCTCAAGTGTAACCCATCACATAGTCCATCAACTGCATCACATTCTTTAGTGTAACATCATCATACTGTGATAATACTATATCATATCCTCAAGTATAATCTCATCACATAGTTCATTAACTGTATCACATTCTCAAGTATAACTTCATCACACTATCACACTCTCATATCATATCCTCAAGCGTAATCTCATCACATAGCACTATATGAAAAACGACCTTCATCAATGGTCAAAAACGTTGATAAAAGAAAAAAAAAATGTCGGTGAAGGTTATCCATATAGACCTACCTAGAGCTGTACACGAGCAGAGTAAGCTCGGTTACTCGCTCGACTCGACTCAACTCGACTCGACATGAGTTTGAGCTGAGGATAAGCATGAGTTTGATACTCATTTTGATTACGAGTAGAGTACGAGCTGGGCAATACTCGACTTAGTACTCAACTCGTACTGTGCGGTGTTGATTTATTATTATTAGTTTTTTGTATAAATTATTAATATATTTTAAAAATTGATATCATATATTGCTAATATATATCAGAAATTGTTAATATATGTTAATATAGCTAATATATGTTAATATATGTTAATATAACTAATATGTGTTAATATAGAAATTGTTAATATGTTAATATAGAAATTGTCAATATGTTAATATATGTCAGAAATTGTTAATATGTTAATATATGTTAATATAGCTAATATATGTTAAAATTGTTAATATATGTTAATACAAATAATATATGTTAAATTTGTTGCTCGAAAACCCTGCCGAATTGGGCTCAAATTCGGACTCGGACTCGAACTTGACTCGAAAACTCGGACTCGACTCGGCTTGATTTCCGCTCGTACTCAACTCGTACTCGGACGAGTAGATCACGAGCAAGGAATCCATGCTCGATGCCCGAGCAGAGTCAAGTACGAGTAGGACTCGGGCAGGGCGAGCCGAGCATGAGCTGGGCAATACTCGGCTCAACTCGACTCGTGTACAGCTCTAGACCTATCGAATCACCATGTTTGGCCTAATGAACAACCAGTAAAATGCTCCCAACCAAAACGTTGGTATATGTGCTTGTTGCCGATATATATATATATATATATATATATATATATTAATTCCATCTTGTTGTTTATATTTGATTCAAACTTGTATTTTTATTTTTTTTACATGTTTATAACCTAAAAAAAGTTGCATAACACAATTAAAGGAGATTGGCCTCAAGTCTTCACACCCAATCACAAGAGTCTAAGATGTAATACTTAAAACTACCAACAATGAGAACTTCTACACAAATGATGAAACAAATCCATATATATATATATATATATATATATATATATATATATATATATATATATATATATATATATATATATATATATATATATATATAGACACACACACAATCCAATCATTGCGCTACCTATAAAAATAGTTTTGATAGCCCAAAACCAAACATCCGAAAGCAACCCATACTACTAAACTTGCTCCTTTTTTTGCAACAAAAACATAAGCATGTACCTATTCTGATATAGATTTTACTCTCTTACATGGCAGCTGCTATTTCTTTCATTTATATTTGGAAATTTTCCAACCTTATAAAAAAACACTAAAAACTATTTATCTTACCTGCATTGGGACGCTTTCTAATAATCCAATTCATTAATCTCAACTGGTTATTAGTTCAAATACACATTTCATGAGCTACCATGCAAACATCATACTAAACTTGCTCCTACAAACACAAGAACATGCCTTTTGGAAGTGAATTTCCTTTTCTTGCTATGGAGCATTCACTTGGAATTGTAATAGCAGTGCATCTGTAAGGGAGAGTGAGTTAAAAGTAGATCAATTTGAATAGCCAAGTAGCTTGATAAATATGATAATAATTACTCACCCCAAAATACCTCTAAAAGTTAATTTGGGAAAATAAAAGTTTCAATGCACATATGAAACCCGATTAGCAGATTCAAAATTCCAATTCCAACCCAATTTAGAAATCATTCACCAATTACTTGTTACAAGACATGATTTGGGAAAAGATATTGTATTTTCTCTTGAGCCACACACAACCCATATTTATGCTAGAATGGAGGAAAAATAAAAATAGAAACAATGAAGAAGAAGGAAGATACAGATGAGCTGGAATGCAGTAAAACGAAGATATAGATAAGTTGGAATGGGTGAACTCATATCACGAGTCCGACAGGTTCGGCATCGGACTCGTTACTTTAACACTCCCCCTCAAGCTGAGTCGGAAGATATTTGAAAGGCCAAGCTTGGAAGTGATTGTGTCATGCTAGTCATGTGAAAGAGGTTTAGTGAAAACATCTGCTAGTTGGTCCTCAAGGCGAACATGTGGAGTTACAATTTCATGAGACTTAATTTTCTCTCGAATAAAATGGCATTCCACCTCAATATGCTTTGTGCGCTCATGGAAGACCGGATTGCTAGAAATGTAAATGGCAGCCTGATTATCACACGTCATCTGCATAGGTATAGATGGAGAGAAGCCAAGATTAGTCAGGAATTTCTTCAGCCAAAGTAACTCACAAGTGGTATGGGCCATAGCCCTGTATTCGGCCTCAACACTGGATCGAGCAACAACCGGCTGCTTCTTACTGTTCCAAGTAACCAAATTTTCCCCTCACAAACGACCAGTAACTGGTTGCAGATTTCCAATCATCTTTGGCACCGGCCCAGTCTGTATTAGAAAAAGCGAAAATAGACAAGTGTCTATGTTTGGAATAAAGAAGGCCCTTACCAGGAGAGCCTTTGAGATAACAGAGAACACGATAGGCAACATCCAAATGGGCAGCCTGTGGTGAGTGCATAAGCTGACTAAGTACACTCACAGCATGAGAAATATTGGGTCTTGTAATAGTCAGGTAAATAAGTTGGCCAATGAGTCACTGATAAGGACCAGGATGAGAGAGAGACTCACCATGGAGAGAGGTGAGCTGATGATTGACTTCAAGAGGAGTAGCAATAGGTTTACAGCCCGGCATGCATGTCTCATTGAGTAAGTTTAGTGTATATTTTCTCTGACATAAGAAAATACCATAGCGAGAACGAGCAATCTCAATGCCGAAAAAATAATGCAAGGAGCCCAAATCTTTTACCTCAAAGGTGCAACAAGATGTGATTTAATGCCGGATATAGTAACAGAATCATCGCGCATAACAATGATGTCATCAACATAGATCAAGACTACTATGAGCCCATTAGTGGTGCGCTTCCAAAAAAATGAAATGATCAGAGAGCTACACTGGTGAAAGTGGGCAGCCTGCATGGCATGAGTGAATTTGTCAAACCACGCCCATGGTGACTACTTGAGGCCATAAATGGACTTGCAAAGGTGATAAACTTTAAGTTCCTCCCCCTTACAATGAAACCCAGGAGGTAAGGACCTATAGACTTCTTCATGAAGGTCACCAATGTAAAAAAAAACATTCTTGACATCAAGTTAATACAGTGGCCAACACAAATTTACAATCATAGATAAGAGAACCCGAATAGAATTCATTTTTGCAACCGAGGCAAAAGTCTATGTGTAGTCAATGCCATAAGTCTGTGTGAAGCCTTTTGCAACAAGGTGTGCCTTGTACCGATCAATGGTACCATCAAGGTTATGCTTCTTTTTCTTTTTGGTTAGCTTGTTAGTACACCCACTGTCAGTTCACACTTCACTGTTAGCCACCCCCACTAGGGAATCGATACCAAGACCTCAGTGTTGAAACGAGGTATCTTTCACTCAGTCTACCACTTGAGCTATGGATCAGGGTTATGCTTAACAATGTAAATCCACTTACAGCCCACAACATGTTTTCCGGCTGGTAAATCAGCAAGCTCCCAAGTTTGATTTTTTTGTAAGGCATTCATCTCCTCAAGCATAGCATGCTTCCAGTGAGGGTGTGCCAAGGCCATATCCACTCATGTAGGAATAGAGACAGAATCAACATTAGCAATAAAATTTCTATAGGATGGAGATAATGATTGATAGGAAATGAAATGTTGAATAGGATGAAATGTGCAAGGACTAATATCTTTCCCAGAGAAGCAGAAAGATCCGAGTCAGAAGCAGACCTCGGAGCGCCTGATGAGGGTGGAGGTAGTGACATGTTAGCTTGCCCTTTTCTGTGCTGTAAGGTAGATAAGACTTAAGTGCAAACATAGTCCTGTAAATGAAGAAGTCGAATGTTGGGGCGAGTGGAGCGGCGTGGTGGTGGTGGTGGAGGTGGAGGTGGAGGTGGAGGCGGGTGAAGTGATGGCAGAGAGAATGGAGCAGATGGGGAAGGTACTCCCAGAGATGGAGGAGATGATGGTGATGGTGGAGGTGAGGTAGGGGTCGGTGAGTCTAGCAAAGGGATAGGAGTAACGTGTGGGGATAAGAGAGGAGAGGAAGTCTTCGGAGAAAAGAAATTAAGAGACTAAAAAAATATCGCATCTACAGTGACATAGTGACAACCAGTATAAGGATCCATAAATTTATAACCTTTTTGGGTAGGTGAATACCCAAAAAATATGCAAGAGATGGATCTATTTGATAACTTTGTTCGAGAGGAAGAGAAGTCATGCACATAAGCAGTGCAACTAAAAATGCGAGGAGGAATATCAGTGACATGGTGAACTTTCTTAAACAAGGAAATCGGAGTCTAAAAATTCAAAGCAAAATGAGGCAATCGATTGGCCAAATAGCATGTAGTGAGAATTGCATCTCCCCAATAGCGTTTGGGAACATGCATCTCAGTGAGGAGGAAACGAGTGATATTCAACAATTGTTGGTTTTTTCTTTCTACCATCCCATTTTGCTAAGGAGTGGAAGCACAAGTGGTGTTTGACTCAAAGTCATGCTGACGAAGGTAGGAAAAAAAACAGTGAAAAGGTATTTGCCACCAATATCATAGTGAAGGACCTTGACTTTTTCATCAAAATGATTAATCAACCAAACATGAAAAGATCTAAAAGTTTCAAACACTTCACTTTTACTTTTGAGGAGATAGATCCATGTCATCTTGGTAGTACAATCCATAAAAGACAGAAAATACCAAAATCCCCTAGAAGAAGGTATAAGGCCCGTATCGTAGACCGTACCATTCCTTAAAATTCCGCAATCTTCCCCGTCGAATTCCAGCAACCCGCGACCTACAGTCGGCATTTACGCGCGACCCTAAATCGCATCCCGGAGATCTGAGTCAACTCGACTCGAAACCTATACCCTAGTGATCGCGCCGTCGCCGCGGTTCCAACGTTGCGTCTTGCGCACAGATGCGACACTCCTCTATAGATTTTTTTCACAATACATTTCAAACCTTGCTTGAGTTATAACTCATAGGACAATCAAATTCAGAAATTGAAATCTTGATTTCCCAGCTGATTGCAATGTTTGTACTTTTTCCTTATTAGTGATATATACAATGCATCTTAAACTAACCGGAATTCTTCAGACAACAACCAAAAAAGAACATACAGTAGGCCTAAACGAGTTGATGCATGACATACCTGTGGTGCTACAGCCAAGTACTAGACAAGAGTCTTGTAGACACTTGTTACAGAACCAAGCTAAGCTTCTTTTTCTTTTTCTTTTTGTACACACACACTCACGCCATAGTGGGATTTCACCACCTATGGACACTCGAACCCTTGAGCGGGTCTTGAAACTCCTGAGAGTCTACCACCCGAGCAAGAGTAAGGATCCGAGAACCAAGCTAAGCTAATTGTCTTCGTCTGGAGTGGAAACATTCTGTCGCCATAGTAAAAACCTGCTGCAAAACCAAGTACTTTCATGAAGAATATCCACAACATTATTGACCTAATAAAAGGTTGAGACAAAATAGCATAACTAAAAAAATCCTAACGAAAAGAAAAGAAGAAAAAGAACGAAAGAAAGAGAAAAGAAACCCTACCTTTCCACTTGCTGCTGCCATAGTAAAGCATATTATTCCCGAATACTTCCACCAGAACTAACCAAAGCATCAACCTCAGCTTGCCTATTCCTCTCTAAACACTCCCGCTGTTGTCTGATGAGGGTACCGCAGAAATCTTGAGGCATGTAGGTCATAACTGCAAATACATTTACAGATCCCCCGATCAATCATCAAGAAAATAGCTTAGAAATGGCCTGAAGCACTAGCCTGCTCATCTAAGTACCTAACAGACCAACATATAGATCCATTCCATATAAAGCATTATTAAGAATAAGAGTATCTTAAGAAACGACGACTCTACTATAACAACATATATCCAATTGGCATGTCACATCCACATATGTTTTGAAAACACTACCCCAAATACAGAAGCAGATGTATTCCTTGTAAAGTACTAGTCAAAAGGATGTTAAGAAACATTCAGCATTCTATAAGAACATAAATCAAATGGGCATATTTATGTCACACCAGCATGTGACAAGAAATATCGCCTAGCATGCATGAAAAAAAAAATTTCTTCCTTGAAAGAATTGGCAAAAAGAATGCTTAGGAACATCAAATCCATTATAAAAAATGCACCCAATGAGGACATCTGGATCAATATAGTATGGAGTGACTTGAAGGATATCTATAATCACAAAAGGAAGTAGTATGAAATAGAAATATCTATGAAGAAAAAGACACCAAAAATAATCACAGCCTGAGCCAAGTAAACATATGTACTCGGTAAATTTGATGTAATTACTTAAGAGCATGCACCCATCAACCCCATTTGGTTGTAACGAGCATTATGATATACCACACAAAAAGGCATTGTCTGAAATAGTGTTAATTCAAATCATACAATTGAATCATGTTGCATGATCAACATGTGAGTTGAGGACAAACAATTGGTACCCAAAATCAATATTGTATCATACTATCTGTTGGTCAGGGTATGATTAACAGTAGGAGTTACAAATCACATGAATACGCAGTTTTGATAGGCTTGAATCACCATAATGATACTCTCTTTGGTTTTTCCCTTCAATAGGTATCTTGAATGTATGATGGGGGATGATGAGGTGTGTATTGGAGTTAAATTCAAAATGCGATATGGATAGTGGAGGCTGTAATTGGTTTATACTTGGCAATGTATTATGTATTTTAAGATAAAGTGATGTGATTTCACTTAAGGGTACGATGAGGACGGAGTATTTGATTACACTTACGGGTAATTTTTTAAGGAAAAAACTGAGAAAGGTTTGAAAAAAATATTAAACATTGATCCGCCTAGCTAGTTAGATCCTCATCTTTACATCTGGGCACATCTACTCTGATAAATACAAACAACAACAATGCTAATGCATCCTCTGTTTGTAGCAAAATGGGAGAAGAGGGGTTTTTTCTACAACGGGAAACAACACTCTCTCCCTCACAACAAAAAATGGAGCAAACACTACAGACCGTGGTGGCTTTTAGCTATGACTTAAAGCAGTAACTATATTACTATAGGTTTAACCCATAGCTACAAGCCCAAAAAAGAGGGCAAAAAAATGGCGCGAGCTTAATTTCTGTCAAGCACACTTACTTCCCTCTCTCTCTCTCTCTCGCTCTCGGTTGCTCCTTTAAAATGCAAGAGGCCCTAATTCCCTTGCTTCTCTCTATCTCTCTACTAGCTGGTCGGATTTTTTGTTATTTTTCAGGTGTATTAGTGGAGTGTTTTTCTACTAAATCCGACCATATAAGGTTGGATTCCCCCCCTTTCCGGCCAGTTGGTAGAGTTTTTCTACTTTAGATGGTCAGATCTAATTTGTTGTTCACTAGATGGCATTATTTCTGCACTAGCTAGTCGGATCTAGTATGATTTTATACTTTTTCTGGTAGGGCTTCCATGTTTGAAATCCAACGACGTACACTGCATAGAATTCCTTTCTGTTTCTACTTGTTGCTTTGTAGGGCTTCTTATAGAATATTTGTGGCCTTAGATCTAGATTTGCGCATATCATTTTCAGGTTTCTAGAACTAAAATTAGGAGTTTGATTTCCTTTTTAGGTCAAATTTTTATGTTTCGAGACATGGATTTGGATGCATGAAAGCTTCGCCAATTACTTTATTCTAGATTTTCAAACCCATTTTTTTTTTTTTCTATGAAACTTTTTATAGCTTGATTTTATTTCCATTTTACCACAATTTTCTAAATATGGATAAATTTTTATTTCATTTTCTAATTTTTGATTTATTGTGTTATTGCAGTTTGATTTTAATTTTGTAGGAGGATACTATGATGCAAGGGACTATATAAAAATTGGGCTGCCCACGGCATTCACCGTAACCATGATGTCATGGAGCATTGTGGAATATGGGAAGCAGCTAGCTAAAAGTGGAGAGGTAGGCCATGCCGTGGATGTTGTGAAATGAATGGCTATATTCCTTGCCACCTGTATGCCAGTTTTTTCTGTTTCAGATTCTTTTCTTCACTTGTTTCTCCATGTGGTATTTAATTGCTTTTTTATATAAAGAAATCTGCATTGTTTGATGAAATGTTTTAGGCAAGAAAAATCTGTGTTGAAGCAATTCACACAAGGCCCACATAATACTCACCTTGCTTTTGAACATGAAAGCCTTTTTTTCTATTGAATAACCATCAACAATGTTTGAAATGGTTAGGAATGGAGGTTTATTATGGTTCTTGTTGGTCACAATTTACTCCTCTACTCAACTTATCCAAATGAAAGAAAAACACGACATGGAAATTTGACAAAGATATAACATGGGAGATTTTTTAAACCACAGATCTTCTTTTTAATGATACCTAAGGCAAGTAGTTAATTTCATTTTCATCTTTTGGCTTTCAAGTTGGTAACTATCTTGAGTTCATATTAATTTCCACTCTTAAAACATCTTTTTTCTTTACAAATTTCCAATTAAATGTTAACAGAGGATTTGTTCCTTCAATGAAACTAAATTGGCTTCGGCAATTAAATGGCTATTGATGATCAGTTCTCCCTCAATGTACCTTTTGATTTTCCTGAATACAGTACTACACCTATAAAGAAATTGAGAAGAGAAAAGATACAGTTGAATGTGAACACTGATGTTGAGAAGGAAGTTGTTTGAAAGACAACTAGCTTGTGTCCGAAGGTGAATTCACACTTATTTTTATATCTAGTTGATCTCTACTACTATACTGTTGTGATAGTCCTGCTAAAAGTGTTAATTCAACTTGCATCTTTATACCGTCAACTAATGTGATGGATCTTGTCGTTTTGTTACGCTCTATTTTCTTCATAAGATTGTTCTTTTTACAATTTCGTACTACTTACTACATTCATCTAAAAAATGCAGGCATTTCTAGAGCTATAGGGTCGCATGATAGAGACCACGAGAAAATTGAAGCAGGTTTGGACCTCCGTTGATTACATTGTACGAGAGTATTTTGTGTTGGTTCTATTGTTTGAAATACATTGGGAACCGATGTTGAGAATTAATAAATGAAATGTATAACGAACAACACTAAGTTCAATTGGGAGGAAATGAAAGAAATTAATGATATTTCTAAATATTTGTAATGAAGAAGTAGCCTAGTATTTAAGTCCTTGACTAGCCCGATGCCCACGCCTCTGTGAAAGATTTAGATTTCAAGTACATGGAAAATGTTTATATATATCTGGACACTGATAATATAGTAGTTAGAATTTACAAACAAGTCAATTTGCTTGAGAGTGCTAAACACCCAAGTTTTTATTTTATTCAGATTATTTTGTTATGATTTTATTTGTTTTATGGGATATCTTGATTGTTTATTAGACTTCTTAGATTTTCTTATGCACTTTTGATGGAAATTTCCTATCATCCTTGGGAAGTAGTCCTCCATCTATTCTAGAAGATAAGCATTCTCTTTAAGAAAGTGAACAAGAAGAATTAGCTGAAGTGAAAATACTCTCAAGTGACCATCAAAGACCAATGCAAGTAATATTTTGAATTTTTTTTTTTTTCCGAGTAGGAAGCACCACGAAAGTGGGAATAGTATGATTCTGTGACTTGAGCATAAACCATCTGCATTTGCATTTGGGGGCATGGTAAAAACATGAACCTGATTAAACATGATTTTGTTTTTGCATGCTTTTGTGGCTCCAAATCACAAGGCCGAATGGATAATTTATTATCCATCATCGGTAAGCATAATCTATGGATAATTATACTTATGACATATCAATTTCCATTTTTATCAGATTCCACTATTTACTAAAATAATGTCATTTCAGGAATAATGTGGTTTTTCATATCATGGTCAGTGTCTAATAGGAACTCTTTCATTTTTCCAAAATGATTGTTTGGTTATAAGCTTTATTCTGTCCATTCAAGTCATACGGTGTGTTACTACTTTCTAAATCCAGTTTTTCCATGGGAACCAAGACATGAATCACTTTTTTCCCAATTGTCCACTTTTTTTTTTCAGTTGTTATATAGGATTACTTCTTCCTTTAAAATAAAAAAATAAAAAAAAAAAATAAAAAGATGTAAAAATTGTCCAAACTTGTAGAGCCTAAGAGCTAGATTGTGGTTTTTTTTTTTTAATATACATATTGTGTTATAGTCAGGACGTTGCTAATCTTTGCTATGGCTAAAGTCCGTAGCTATTGCTTCAATAGCAATGGTTATGGTACCAATTGTTGTGCCCCACTATAGATTAAAACCGTAGCGATATACTAATAGTTATTTTTTTTAGTCCATAGTCATTGCTCCTTTTTTTGGTGGTGTTTGGGTTTTTTTTTTTTCCTAAATGGAGGGTTTGGTTCTAGAAGGGGGAATAACATGCTCGTCTGAATTTTTTATTCTATATATATATATATATATATATATATATATATATATATATTCCTTTTAATAATAGTTATATTTCCTTCTTTCTTTTTTCTTTTATTTTCGTACAGTTTATGGCTGACGTTAGCAAGTATGACCTAAACACGGGACTAAGTAATGCCAGGAGTATCCATAGGTGGTGAAATCCCACCACGCCGTGAGTGTGTGGGGTGTGTGTGCGTGTGTAAAAAAATAAATAAAAATAAAAAATTATGCCAGGAGATCACAGCCTAGGATATTTGGGATTGCTGTTTGCAGTGGAGTTACTGATTTTGTAGCTTAGATCGAACTCAATCGAACTTCTTTGTTAGGCAGGAATAAGAAATGAAAACGAATGATGAAACGAAAGATCTGCATGCTAGTATGCCTTCCAATTGGTACCGTTCGGTACTAATTAAAAATAAAAAATAAAATAAAAAATAAAAAAGCCTGTGTTATATATTCAGGGAGTTCGATGTCCATGCATTCCAAAGAAAAAAGAAATCTGGATAACAGCTTTCCTGGAATGCACAGGATCAAGATTTGAGGGAGACCGGCGGTGGTTGACATGATTATTTTGGGGATTTGGGAGCCTACATGGGAGGTAACCCATCGTTTGCAGAGCTGCAGGAGAATCCTTCCCAACTTTGAAGCTTGGAGCATCAATCACATCTGTTGTGATAGTAATAGCGTGGGGGATTGCTTATCTAGTGTTTGCCCACCCTCCTAAAACTGCTTCCTAGGTCAAGGCATTGTTCAATGTAAAATCAGAGTTCCTGAGGAGTTTTGCTGTAAAAATCAGAGTATATGATCTGGGGATCCTTATACCTCCTTTGGCAATGGCAAGTGTCGATCGAAGGTCCTGTAATCCAACCAGCATAGATGGATCGTGCTCCAAATCTCTCCAATGGAACAATCCTAACACTTGAATTGATGGCCTCAAGACAGTTACAAAAAGTATTATGCAGCAAGCCTCAAAACTCAAAAGGGCAAAAGAAGATATTGGACGGCGTTTGGGAGACATTGCCCATGGTGTAGTGGCCTTCATTAGCCCATATGATTAATGGTAAGAATTGCCTAACTAGGGCACCATCATTAGATGTACTTTCTGCTAACAACTTAGAAAGCAATGGCCCAAATATGAGATACCCAATACTTCAGTCTGCATTAGGATGCATGGTGAATTGAATTGCAAACAAATTACAATTACCATAGAATCTATGTGAACTGGAATCCTCAATTGTATTTGGCAGCCCGTAATTTTCAACCAAATGGCCAAATCAAGAACACTTACCATCATCAGATCCATCTGATTTTGGGATGGGTCCAGAGCCTGGGCTGAGAAGTTACAGATCATTCACGTCTCTGTGCAACAATCAAAGAGTGGTCACAGAACATGCACCCAATTTACAAATTTCCTAATAATGGGGCCCATGTTTGGTGATCTGAACCATTGATATGATGGGACCATAATGAATTAAGCCGCCGATGTGCAAATATCCTAACACTTTAACCAATGGCCTCCAGATGGTTAGTGGTGCCCAGAACCACCGCAGGGTGGCACTGCTGTCAGGGCTCCGCCCACACCGCGGGCTGGGGTGGATCTTGAATCACCAAATTATGGGTGGGCTACATTGTAGGAAGTAGTGCAACAATGCCATATATAAAAGTCGACATTATTTGAGCAGAGACTGAAGGGTGGCTAGCTTGACTTTTGAACCAGGGTAGGTTCAGTGCAGGCCCCACTGGATGAATGGTCCTGATCTCACATAAGCTGGCACATGCCCCCTGACTCACCTCTACAATCTCTCCTTACGGGAGATCTCTTAACAATAAAATCATCAAATGATCATGTCTAGTTCCTCACTTACCCCATCACTGTTATAAATCGTTTAAATAGACCATATGCACATTATATTAAAATGACCAAGAATGTTACAATGACCAAAATACCGACATCGATCACATGCCTTCCCCTGGCTCATACACATGCCTCATGTAAATTTTGGCATCTTCGTTCCCATTTATAAACAGGGAAATCTGTAATGTTACCATGACTGCTGGAATACTCAATGCATCCACACCCCCAGCCTCTAAAGCAGATGCTTCTACTCTGCTTCCGTCACAGCATGACAGGCGTTCATTGTTGGCCTTGTCATGACTTGTGATCAGGCAGCGATTCCATTCATCACAGAAAAAAAAAAAATGCATTAAAAAAGGGAAACATCCCCTACCCAGTAGCCGAGACCGCTGAAACCCATGAACTGAAGAGTCCATGATCTTTCACCCTGCATAGAAAACCGCCATGTTACATCACAATGTCAGTATAAAATGTTGGGTTTGTTTGGATGTGCAATCCAATTAGTTAGTCTAACAAAGTGGAAATAGCAAAAAAATCATTGTTCCTGCAATCCAAACAGGGGCTTAATTTAACAAAATGTGGAAATCATCAAATTGTATCATAGTTTTAATACCCAAAAACTTGACTCAATGTTCAAACTGAAAACTTTGACTCAATGTTCATCCAGGTCGGGTCAGCCTGATGGCTCGACCTGACTTGACTTGATAGTTAATAAATTTTTTTTTTTTGAAGGAATAATAATGAATATTTTAATTAAAATCATTATATAATTAGAAGAATTAAAAAATAAATGATCAAACAGCAAAGTTACATATAACTTGCTAGTTGAGAGTACCTACGAAATGATTGGAGGTTGTAAGTTCAATTCCCTTTCTTCTGCTTTTAGATTTTACTAAAAACTGCCTTGATAGGGTGAGTGATTTGGCCCAAGTCACAAGAGTCACGTTGAGTCAACTTGACGCAGGGGATGACGTGAGGTCGAGCACCGTCTTCCTCAAGAGGATAAATATTCCGAATCCACGGAACTTCTCTGGACTCCTCACAGAGACTTCTCGAATCCACGAGGAAAGAAAGCAGAAAATAGAAATAAATTCTAATAAATTCGAAATTGATTGATGAATCCTTAAAAACGAGTTCACAACCCTTTAAATAAGGGTATCAAGCAATGGGAAAAAAATCATAATCAAACTACAACTCAAAACTCCTAGAATCCGCGACTTAACTATAAATAGTAAACTTACTATTTATAGACGGTCGTGATGTCTACTAGTGCGCAAGGTTTTCAGCCAAAAATAGTAAGTGTCCTATTTGGCTTCACCAAACCGTTCCCCTAATTATTCTAAGCTCTTTTCATGTTGGGCGCAACTCCTAAAGCCCAACGGATGAAGAGTTCTAATCAAACTAAAACTTACTATTTATAGTAAAAATGAAATTAAAACAGGGAAACGACCGTCAATCAAGGGGTTTTTCGCAATTCCGGGCTGCGCAACCCGGTGTAGCGGGGTTGGTTGGCTAAAGTAGCTCGTTCTACCCCAAAATCATATATTTTACGTCAGCTAACTCATTCCAGATTGCGAGATATGCCCGATCTAAGGTCCGATGGTCCGGATCACTTCTGTCATCGACCGGGCCTTTTCTGATCCATCTTGGCCATGAAACTGTCCGCGACCCGCTCTACATCACAACTAGAGTTAGAAAGTTGACTCGACAGTCTTCTTGAGTCAAGGTCAAGTCACTGCAAGAATCAAGATCCCTAAATATTTCGCTCACTGACTTTCAGGTTGAGTCAGTAAGTTTTAGGATTCTATGCACGTAATCACCTTCCTTAGCCATTGATTGCAGTATAGATAGTATTGGCTGATACTATCGGCGTACAAAATACCAATACAATACTGGGCTATAGTTGGGAAACTTCCTAGTATCAGTTGATATATCACAATAAATTGATGATATATCGATACATTTGGATATTTTGAAAATATTGATATTGTATATAGCTTTGCATCGTCGATAACATATCGGTGATACCTCAAGTGTGTCAGCTCACTTTTTTTTTTTTTTTTTTGAAAGATAAGTGTGTCAGCTCACTTTGTGAAAATATAGAAAAAATAACCAAAAAATCAGCTTCATCTTCTTTTTTTTTTTTTATGCTTTCATTTCCTTCCTAAGGCAATTTCGACCACTCCTTTTCAACTTGTCCTTTTTTATTGTTTGGAGAGGAAATGGGATTTGGGAGAGGAAATTGAGATTGAAAAGAGTGTGGTATCAGAACTAAATTAGTGAGTTTTTGAGAATTTTAACAGTTTTTTTTTTTTTTTTTTTCTAGTTTAAATCCCTTGGAATTAGTGGAATGAAGTTCATAATCTATGATTTTGCATGTTTTGCGTGCTCAATCAAGGTTTTGACCTCCGATTTTCAAATTTGGAAAAAAATGAGGGAAAAAATGAAAATTTCCCCATTTCACCCATTTAACTTACAATTAGAGGTTGAAAGGATCATATTAGAGTGCTTGAAGGCTGATCTATAGATTGATGAAACTTTTTTGAAAATTTGAAAATGTCTTCTAAATTAAAAAAAATTGAAAATTAATTAAAAGATTTTATTGGAAAACAATTAGATTGACCAGATGTTATGTACGCATTTGTATATATGTGTATGTTAATTCTAACATTAGCCACACTTGTTTATTTATTTTCAAAGATAAATTTAATTTACACACACACACACACACACACACACACACACACACACACAATTAAAAAAAAGTGCCATTGTTGTAGGACATTTAGTACATTGAATGTGCTAATAATTTATATGAATTATAGAAACATTAGTAATTTCATTATTTACTATTCCATATGAACTGATTTTTAATTCAATTCCATTACATCTATCTGATAGTGCATAGTTTAGGACCCTATGCAAAGAAAACTGTAATTGATTTTTTTAATCTTTTGAGTTCCAAGTGTGTAATTGTGCCTTTTTTAACACCCCCTGAAGTTTCATTGAAAAATTTGACCAATGTCCCAATGTTTTCCAAATCCAGCGATACATTATTCGATACATCCGATATTTCCCATGTGATTCCAGATATGTTTTCGTATCCCAAGGGTGTGATGCATCCATTGACACCGATGATGAAAACACTGTCCTTGGCACTAACATTGAGGGATTGGAATAAATTTGCAATGAGACTTACTTTCAAGTTGGACTGAAACTTATGCAACTGTGATTTGCGGGCCTTTCCTTTCCTCATAAACCATGAGGAAACATCATTTCGATTTGTCTGCTTCCTTCCCTTTAAATTGTCTATTTCCACAATTTCAACTCACTTGCCTAAAGATGCAGCCATAAGGTTTGTTTTCGAGTCTTAACAAAAGGGAAATAGTACTCCCAATGGATAGACGTGGAAATCAACCATGCAGGTGTTGCATACGTCAGTTTTAGTGGATGGAAATAATAAATCTCTTCATAAATGGATGACAAATGAAGAAACAGAAGAAAGGAAACTGGTACCAAGTTCTATTTTGCATCAAATTCATGATGCTTGCGCTTGCATTTGTGAATGGCTTTAAGCATTTAGTTACCTCACTAAGAAATGTATTTGGGAAGCAATTTGAGAAATGGATGTGTGAAACATCTCATCTTACAATTTCTGTGATAGTACCAGTAGAGACGCATGAAACGGATTTGAGAAATGGAAAGTGAGAAATGAAGGTAGTTTTGAGGGAAAACAAGTTTCTCAGTAACCATGGTTTGATACTGCTTCCAAAATTGGAACATGTCTCGGTTTTCTTTTACCATTTTTTAATGAGAAACAACAGTATAAAAAGGCTCAAACAAGGGAAAGGCAGAAAGAGGGCAATGAAATGAAGACGTACAACTGATAAGCATTGCAGATAGCGCTGCTTTGAGCACTGTTACTGATAGCCTTCAAGCTGGTTTCCAATGCAAAGAGGAATCCCAAGATAGGTCATTGGAAGAGTTGACACCCAACGACTCACTTTTGGAAAGGTCAGATTTCACCTCTCTAACCATTTTCATTGGAACTTCTGAAATTTAAATCTTATTTATATACAATACACACACACACAAAAAAAAAAAAAAGAAAAAAAGAAAAAAAGAAATATATATATATATATATATATATATATATATATATATATATATATATATATATATATATATCACTGCAGGCATTGCCGTTTTTTGACCTTTCTTTATCTAGGGGAAAATGGTATTAAACTTGAACTTCCCATTCTCCAATTTTTTGGCATTATGGTTTTTTTGACCAAATTGTGAACATTCTTTGCACTTTTTTTGGTCATACAGAAATTTGCTAACTATGGTTTGGCGTTGTTTACAGGATTCTTTTTTTAAGGGGGAGAAGGCAGAAATTTGCTGGAATTGACATTTCTGATTTTACTTTGGGAGAAAATATATGGAGGGGCCATTTGGGGGTTGAAACCCTGAGAATCTGCATTTGGGATTATTTTTTTTCCGGCCCTTGTTTGGGCTGTGCATATCCTTTTTATTTTGTTAAGATTTCTAGTTTTGTAGATCTACTATTTGTGGGCTTGAATTGGTACATCCCTTTTCACCTTCCTATAATCCAATCTATTTCAGTCCTCCTTTCAGAGAAGCTAGCTAGATACTGATGCAAGACAATTAACCACTTGCTCTAAAAGCTCGAATTGTTAGAGTATGGCGAATTAATCCCTTTATCTCATAGCCTAGGCCCCACATCTCATGGGTTTTAGGACCTCGGCCGAACCCCCTTCGTGGGCCCCAAATCACATGGGCCGCCCACCCCGAGTGTGTCCCCGCATCCCACGGGCTACCCCACTCGAGCTCGGTGTGAAATGCGCATTAATCACCCCTGGTGAGGAGTCTCGAATACGAGACCTCCCCCGTGGGCCCCAAATCGCATGGGTCACCCACCCCGAGTGTGCTCCTGCATCCAACAGGCGACCTCACTCGAGCCCAGTGTAAAAATGCCCCTGCATTAATCACCCCTGGTGAGGAGTCTCGAACACGAGACCTCTCGCTCTGATACCAATTTGATGCAGGACAATTAACCACTTGCTCTAAAAGCTCGAACTGTTAGAGTATGGCGAAGTAATCTCTTTATCTCATAGCCCAGGCCCCACATCTCATGGGTTTTAGGACCTCGGCCGAACCCCCTTCGTGGGCCCCAAAGCACATGGGCCGCCCACCCCGAGTGTGTCCCCGCATCCCACGGACTACCCCACTTGAGCCCGGTGTGAAATGCGCATTAATCACCCCTGGTGAGGAGTCTCGAACACGAGACCTCCCCTGTGGGCCCCAAATCGCATGGGTCACCCACCCCGAGTGTGCCCTTGCATCCAACAGGCGACCCCACTCGAGCCCAGTGTGAAAATGCCCCTGCATTAGTTACTGTGCTTGGGGGGATAGGGGTAGTTTTGTCATTCTGAAGCAATGTCCATTTCAATTATTCTTAAGGATGCAATGTGAGGAGAGCACCACAAGAGGTAATGGTAGAAGAGACCAGACAAGCTGAGGAATGGGAACCCTCAATCAATCTGGGCCCCTCAAGCAAGATCAAAAGTCGAATTCATTGTTTCAGATCAAAAGAAGTCTCAATACAAATCACGATAAAACCCAACTAAAGCACTGAATAAACCAGAAATGGGACTTACGCGTAGATGTTGTTTGGATTTATTTCTTTGAACAGATTAATGTAAAAGCAGAAGCCCTCAGGGCTGATGTCTCTACATAAAAGACCTGCAAAGACAACCTACGTTGAACAATTGCCCTCAAGAAGAAACAACAATTGGGAGTTGCAGCATTTTTTCCAAGTCTGTGTACCTTGGCTTTCAGCAGTTAGAAGATGTTCCTTGGCCAGTGCTGGTGCAATTCCTAATGTCATTGCAGCATCACTTGGACTAATGCCTGCTCTAAGTACGTCAGGCTTCAGTGCAAGGGCTTTAATTCTCGCAAAAACCTACATACGACAACAGAGATGGGTCACTGCAAATCCTAGAACGTTTTGCTTTTCTTGCGAAAACGTACATTGGACAGCCAAACTTGAACATGGCAATAAAATTGCACAACGATTCCCAATGCAGAACTGCAAACCAATCAACTCGGAGATTTGGAATGGGCAGGAAAGACAACAAATAAAAGATATATAGACATTAAAATATTCTGAAATACACACGTCACCTACCCAATTTTACAGCCACTAAAGAAACATAGGACAATTAATCACTTCCTCCAAAAAGTAAGACATTTGCATTATCATAAAAATTTTGAGAATAAAGAGGAATAATCACCTAACCATTTCAGATGCAACCTGCAACCCATTCTGTAACTATCACATAAAACTTAGCTCATGTTCCAACATTGTGGGTTATCCAAGAGATGCAGGTGGGTCCCACCATGAAGATCACCTGGAAAAAGAATAGGCTGGTCCAGTCCACTCATCAGGTGGGCACATGCATAAGTTGAATCAGACTGCTGCCAGGTCTAATTTAAACTGTCTAATGTTTCTATACTGTGGGGTTTGCTTGACAAGTGAAACAGCCTAACTTTTGCACCTGATCAACTTCATGGCAGGACCCACCTTATGCACAGCTTAGATGTCCCACGCATACGACATGCTGGAATTTGAGCTGGTTGCATGTGAAAGTCACATGCAAACATTGCAGGTGATTTTTTTTTTTTAAGGTAATGAAATTCTATTAGAAAGGAACGCCAAAAAGGCTTTAGCTGTCGTTGCAGGTGATCATTCCTTGCAAACAAAAAAATAGCTTATTCAATAACTACCTAAAATCGCAGCTGCGATCCATGCACCATAGCAGTCAAGTATAGAAAACATGGAAGGAGGGTTTAGCAAGGAACCCAATAACATGATGAACAATTATACCTCCTCGTCACTGTGGGACTTATTCTGGATGACCATGACTCCACTATCAAACTTTCTAAGCATCACTAGCCTATTTGATCAGAGAGAGGAAAAAAATAAAAGATAAATAAATAAATAAATAATAAATGGTTGCTAGGAAAGAGGAAGTATAGGATCCTCAACCCAACAATATGCACAGTATACTTGGTTTTCAGTTTGTACCGGTAGAGCCCATGATCCAGTGATGAAGACCATTGGTGAGCTGAGGCCTGTGTGGAAGGATATGCAACATTACAATCCAAAGCTTTCAATTTCTGGCCCACAAATTGATGGACAAAAAAAGAAAATTCAGCAATTATCAACATTCAACTGAAAATGGCCCAATTTTGGTAAGTAGGATCTCCTATTCTAGAAGAGTTTTGTGGTACTGTCTCTCTCTAGTTGGTCTCACTCACCAGATCAATTGCCCGGATCACTGAACATGGGACCCCGTCCACACAAACTGAAATCTTGAGTTACTATGTAAATCCCCAGGTAGAGGATCAGATAATCCCTCACCCATAAAATAGAACATTCATGTCACCTAACAGCTGATGCTTTATTAAATGTAGAATGAATGAATTAGTTTTTTTTTTAATTTTCTTAATTAAATAATTTGATCAAATGGTGGCTATGGAACCTGAAAAGGATATTAAGTTGGGGTGTTCGTACACATCAAATTTCTCCCAAACAGCACAAGCTCGTAGTAAATCCTCTGGTGAAATCAATTCTGTGAGAGGAAAAGGAATCTCCATTTACCACAGATACAACCTGAACTGACAATAAACAAATGAATGAAGTAAGAAATCAAAGACCTGTTCCTCTTGCGCGATTGAAAAGACAGTAGATGTCAATCAATGCAATCATTCCTCCATTTTTCTCTAGTGGCAATTTGACAAAATCTGCCAACTGGCAGTCGGGACATGAAAATCAAATTCAGGAAGATGCAGCTTTCTCTGTGGAAACATTCTGAACCATGACATAGAAGAAGCTTCTAAAGAATAAAACGCAATTATAGCTGAAAAGAACCCTATAAACCATGTACGGTGAGACTTTTATATAATATTATGCAAATAAAATTTCTACGAATAATAAAAGCTCATGTCATCTCCGTTCAAAAATAAATATAAAAATCACATGTCGTGAAGAGGTATTCTGAGGGGGGAATGGATTTGTGGTCTGAAAGGACTACTGCAGCTGAAACTCGCAGAAGGCATGGTGTTACCATCTTGAAAAGTTGAAGGGACCAGTGTGTTTTATGTGGCCTTCTATTGCAGCCAGTTTAGACGGAGTACTAAATTGAACATCTTTGAGTAGAGGTCTAGAGCCTATTTCCATAATGCCTGCATGGTCCAGAGCCATACATTCTGTAACTTGCCATGTTATATGGTCATATATTTAGATCCGGAGCATTAAATTCAGAAGGTCCATAGAATGTATATGAAGAAGCTGCTCAAATATGCTAGCTCGAAGTTAGAATTAGATTAACAAAAGGCACACCAATTACTTGGAATTGTTTAAAAAGGCAAAAGGAGAAGAGAAATATTCGTAGAAAGTCTCACATAAACAAATTTACCAAGAACAAAAAAGCACAACAAACAAAATAGATATAAGCTTATATTTCCACAGAAGTTACAAGAATTAATATGGGCTGAAAAGCAGAATAGTAGGGAATGGGAATGCTTAAATATGCATTATTTATAACTTGTTTTTCACAACTTGAGTGAGCAACTTTAATGATACGACACAACGGCATCCGACAGTTTAACAGGAAAGGATCCAAGAAATATAGCCTCATGAAATCCACATATCAGTCATTTAAACATGTATCAGCGATAAAGGAAAGACCCCATGCACAGCTTGGGATGATCAAATCAACGTGGATCATGATGAAGAAAAAAGGTAAAAGCACAACAAATAAAATAGATATAATCTCACATATGTACAGAAAGTAAGAGAATTAGTATGGGTTGAAAGCCGGGAATAGTTTGTAATGGGAATGGGAATGGGTAAAAATGCATTATTTATATCTTGCACTTCACAGCTTTTGTGAGCAACTTTAATGAAACAACAAACAGCATACAAAATTTAACAGAAAAAGGGTCAAGATATATAGCCTCATGAGATGCACATATCAGTCATTTAATCCTCCTCCAAGCTAATCTCAGGTGATGTGTATCAATGATAACAAAAGGCCTATGCACAGCTTGGGATGATCAAGTCAAATCAGGTGGACTATCATGAAAATCAGTTCTCAATTCTGTAGCTACAACAAGATGGTCGAAACTCAGGTCTACTAAACCTAAAGACCAATCCGAAACAAAAGTACCAGCAAGAAAAAACCTGGCGGGATAGTTGCTGATGATATAGTGCACCAGCAGACTCTTTTGTAACTGGAGATGCAATACCAATGCTCAGAAGCCAATCCTGCATTTCTTGCTTAGAACCCATCTCTTCATCATTTGCAGCACTGGCCTGACCAGTCAAGCCCGAAAGAAGCTTTAGCCTCATTTTCTCCGCCAGCATCACCATCTCTTTAGCTTTACTCTGCACAACCACAGATATCATCCAAGACTTCGTAAAGCCTACAAGAGCTGATGAAAGAATATGCAGAAGACACATGGAAAAGGTGCAATACATCAGCAAGTTAAATTTTGGCTTGAAATTTCGTATTCCTACAGAAAACCACTCCAGGAAAAAGAAGGCCTGAGATATTTCAGAATCCACAAAGGCATCTAAACAGTGTTATCTGAGCCATATGATTCAGATTGTATTGCAGGGGTGGACAACCCAAATCGTACACCCAACTTGCAATTACAATCGAATCATAAGATTCGTATAGGAATTGCGTGATTCAGTAGAATCATACGATTCTACAATATGCATTATTCACCCGAAAAAAACTATTTTATGCTTTTTTAAAAAAAATACTTGTAAGGCCCACCCATATTAAGAAAGCTCCCTTTTGTTTTTTTTAAGAGAAGTTTTGGAGTTTTTGGAGAAAAGAATTCAACATATCTTTTTCATTGGTCAATTGAATTGAACATTACTTTCTCCATTGAGATTCTAAATGAAATTACATACCAAAATATATAAAATAATTACAGATTCTTTTCTCTTTCTTGTTCCCTATAAGGGTAAATAAGTTAAAAATATTCAATATTTTTGTGTTTTCTTTACTTTAGGATTCTTTTTCTATGCTTATTTTAAGGGTAAATAATTGTTTTCCTAATATGTCTTTTGATTTTATTTTTGTCTTTACCTTAGGACTGCGTTGATTATTCTTGAAGATGGTGAAGAAGTCCAAGGCTAAGGATAACGATCCTACATGGTATTATTGCTCAAAAGTGGATGAAAACATTAACCTTCACCTCAAATATAACTTTTTGTGGGAAGCGCTATTGGGGAGGGGTTTTCTAAATGAGACAATACTTTGCCAGAACAAAGAAGAACGTAGCAGCATGTTAACAAGTAGGTGATGATGTAGCAGAGAAGTTTAAGAATTTGTTGGAGATAAATTCTAGCGATAAGAAACAATATGTAAAAGCCATATACGATGTTGAAAGAGTTCCAATCCTAATGACGTGGAAAAATTAGGTAATAGAAACAAGGGAAGAGAACTGTGAATGATTTATTGGAAGAGAGTATGGGAAGAGGAAAGCAACAAGCCACTCTAATTAGAATTTGGAAAAAAGAAGACAGAGATAATGTTTGTTTTACCACTGCTCACTTCCTCTAGACGAATACTCTACCTTTTTATGCTTGTGAAGAGCCCATTTCTTTGCATCAAGGATGGAAGCTGTTGCTGCAATCAGGGTTGAAGCTTCCCACTTATGATGAAGTCATAAACTAGTTTTTGAAGATGGAGGTTGAGAACATATGGAAGGTGATTGAGGTGTGAAAGAAAGAATAGGCAACAATAGGATGTACTACCATTTGTTGGATGGGTGGACGCATGCAGTACCAACTTTTTGGTTAATGGTCTAAGTGATATAGTTTTTTTGTTTTTAGAAATCTGTTGATACATTAGACGAGTTTGTCATTGACCACTGTTTGGTTCTCCTTATCGACCTCATCAACTTTTTGGGTTAATTGTGCCCCGAAGAAGTTTTTTATGGTGGGCATTCAATTACATTGTTTCCTGTGGTGTGGTCCACCTAAGATTTGGATTTGCCTCATATTTTTTGCCAGTGCCATAAAATGATTTGGCAAAATGGATGGATGACGTGTATAAAACAAATACATCATGGTGGGGCCTACAAAGCATCGTCCAATAGTGACTAACTACTGGCGACGTCAGTACGCAATCCACATCCGTGGGTGAGCCCTGACCATGGGGCCCACCTTAATGTATGTGTTGTATATACATGCCGTCCGTCTGTTTTGCTGAGCACGATCCCAAAAATGAAGCAAAAACTCAGGTGGACCATGCTATAAGAAAAAGTGGTCATTGAATGCCCACCATTAAAAGTTCCGAGGGTCCAACATAATGTTGTTTTGCCATCCAACTTGTTGATAAGTTCACATAGACCTGGATGAAAGGGAAAACACAAATGGTAGCTTGATCCAAAACTTTGTGGCTCCCAAGAAGTTTTTAGTGGTCGAAATTCAACCCTTACTGTGTGGTCCACTTGAGATTTGAATGTGCTTCATTAGAGTGACCATGCCCTAAAATGAATTGGAAAAACTGACAGATGGAGTAGATATACAACACACATCAAGGTGGCCCCCATGGGTATAAGCGTACGTAGCGTCATATGCCATTAGACTATTAAAAAAATTCTAAACGCAATTGTGAAACAGCCATGTCTCTTTCTCGTTTAAAGAAGGGGGAGGAGAAAAAAGGGACCGTAGACCCCGTATCAGCTGTTACAGGCTAGGATGGGTGTTACGGCTCCGTGACAGAGAAGCAAACGAGAAAAAAAAAAAGTATAAAAATTTCTTACCTTTTCTTCTTGTCGTTGTTCTTCTATTCTTTTATTGCCATGCTTCTTCTTCAACTGCACAATTCTTAACCTCCCATTTCTCGGTCTCTATTCATCCGAATTTAAATATAAATCATGGGTCAAATGTTGATGGAGAAGAGAACAAAGTTATCTTGGTCATATTGAGGGTCAAATATTACATATTAGACCCCGGTTTTTGCTTGGAATTACGAGCATGATACTGTTTAACGCCTGATCTTAACCATGTTTGTGATGCAGGGTGTAATTGCGAGCATATGACCGAAAAGGATGCTAAAAGCATAGAATTAATGCTCAGAATTCATGAAGGCAAGGAACGGACTCCATGGGACCAAAATCAACGGATTTACACACCAGGGATTTGAGAAGATCAAGCCGTTCATATTAAAAAGGCCTGAAATTGGTCCAGAATGCAAGATCACAGGGTTTCCGCCATCAGATTGACACGAGACTTCATACATGGGATATGATCCATAAATCAACCGTACATATTAAATTTAAACTATTGAAGATCTCGGGAAGTCGGCCAATGGACAGATCAGCCCATAGATCTGTGAATTGGGGCCCACCTGATATCTGGATCTACCTCAATGTTGGTCTCAACTCATTAAATGAGCTGACAAAGCAGATGAGTGGAGCGGATTTCTTATGAGCATCAACCTCGGACCCACTTTGAGGAGTGGGGGTGCATACTAGCTGTGCCCTTTCAGTGCACCGAACCGATGGAATCGGTCAGCAGACACTGACGCGATTTCCATTTTCAAAACAGAGACAGCGTTCGCTGTTCGCAACAGGGAGTTGCGCTCAACTCCTGGTGGGCCACCATCATCATGACTTTCGATGATCCACACTGTTCATTAGATTCATGAGGCGAAACCGACCGTTCCCTTATCTACAGACAGAATTCTGCCGTTATTTGGTGTCCTTGAAGGATCCAAACGGAAGATGGACGGCGAACTGAATAAGTTCGTGGGCCGCATCAAAAGGAAACCAAAACCACTCATGTCCGTCTGGTTTTTCAAGAGCAATGCAATGAACGGAGTGGATTTGGCAAAAGAGCAGTGAAGTGGGACCCACCATGTACACTGCGTAAGATTTACGCAGGCGTCCGTCCGGAGAAAACCGGAATTTCTGGGTTGTTATGCATCCATCAGGAGGATCGGATAGCCAATCCGAACCGTCTACGTGAAGTACCAGCCAGGGCTGACCCTATCCATGGTGGCAGACGCGATGATCGGAACGAACGGCGTCCTAATTGTCATTCCAAACGCAACCCTTTACGCGTTTCTCGTTGCGAGAAACAGAGCCAGCTGTTTGCATTAGATCCAGCTTCTGCCGACTTCCCATCCCTATAAAAAAAAGAGAAAAGAATGTGAGAAGGGCAGATCCCACGGCAGTGAATAAGAAGGACGGCTGGAAGGAGCTACACCTACGGCTAGAGAGAGAGACAAGGAGAGAGAATTTTTATGTTTTGCTGTTTTTTCGTTCTTTGCTGTTGAGAGATCTAGTCCATCCATGTGTAGCTAAACCTCTTAGCTAGGGTTAAGAGGTGAAGCTTGTGGCGTGTGGGAGCCTCTATAGGTTTGATTTAAACTGAACTGATTGACTCTAGTTTGATTTAAGAAATTCTTTTAGTCATTAATGGTTTGTTGTGATTTAAATTACAGTAGATCTGTGATGGCTTGAATAATTCATTTCCTTTTATTTTGATGTTCGGAAACCTTATTGTTCACCATCGTCTCATAGACACGGTTGGATGATGGAATCCTTCCTAACACTCATACATCTTTTAGTTGGTTATGGATTGGTCTAAGTTCTGTTGTTTACCTTGTCTCTTAGGCATGGATTTGTGATGGAATCATACCTAATTCTTATACCTTTTATCTCTTGAAAACTATATCAAGTAAGTTCAGTATAATATCCATGAAGCAGGCATAAGATCTCCCTGATCTCTACAAGTGGATCCTCTGAATCCCTAGTTCCCTTTTCTCTGAATTCTTTAAGTTTAGATTAATATTTCACCATTATTCCTCAAATCACAATTGGTTTAGATTTCATCTTAGCCTAGTTCTAGATCTGGTTATTTTCAGATAACGTACAGGTTTCAGTCCCTGTGGATTCGACCTCGGTCTTACCGAGTTTATTACTACATCACAACCCTGCACTTGGGGTATGAACAGGTCACCATTTGCAACCCATTACATGGATCTCATGCTTATGAACATCTTTAAATTGTAAGTTCATGTGGAGGCAATGGCAAAGGAAAGGATAATAACCATGTACATTTACAAGCATTGTTGGGTTTTAAATTTGATGTGAAAGTATGTAAAATGTGAGTTGACTAGACTGACCATGACATGATTTGCTACACGTTATTTAGCACTGAAGAGCACAAGACTGGTTTTAGATTGATGTTTACCTTGAAGGACTGGGAAGGGAGCCATTTTTCCAAGACCCTAAAGGAAAAGCACATATGTCATATACTCTTTAGCCGACATAGACGTTTGGCCATCCATCAAGCCTTGTTTGAAGAGTACTCTCTCCATGGTTAAGGTACTAAGGTTAGTTTATTCATGTGAGGACTAACCATGGGATACATTTACGAAGCAATGGATTGGGAGAGAGAATATAGTGAAGAAACTAGGAGAAGTTAAAAAGAGGCATTTGGTGATTTGGGTAATAATCAACGAGCGGTGGAATCTTAATTGGAAATTCCGACTGTTATGCAGATTCACACGAGAAAAATGAATCGTCCTGAACAAAAGAAGCTCAATGATTTGGTCTTCGTCCAGTATAACAAAAAACTGTGGGAATGATTCTAGGCTAGGCAAGAAAAGCCTGGTTTATATTGAAATTGCGGTAATGACCGCTTTAGTTGAAGTAGGAATATGCCAATATGTCCTAGAGGGGGGTGAATAGGACTTTTTAGTATTTTATGACAACTTAAAATCCTATCGCTCTAATCCTAAACGTAAGCATGCATTAAGATTACTATTGAGTGACTCTACTGGCTTCCAAGCCTGGTAGAGGATCCAATCATAAAGCCATTTGAGAGATAAACAATATGTTAATCAGTTTATGATGGATGTGACTGTGTGTGTGAGGTGTGATCTCAGATAATCATGTATGAAAGTATTTAAGGAAATCACATAAGTAATGAAAGGTAATAGCAATCACAAACATAGTCATTTTTATAGTGGTTCGACTACTTGTCTACTCCACTTCCAGCAGACGCACTCAACCCTTGAGTGTACCGGATCTCACTAAAGGAGGTTTCACAACAGGTTCACCTCAAACCGAAAGTTTTAAATCAGGTTCACCTCTAACCAGTACAACTTACACTTAGGCTGACACAACGTGTCTACACGACACAGTTTATACTCCCATGAGCAAGGGTCAACACATAGCACCCGACTTTTAGGCCCCACTGGCCAAGGATCCACATAAGGAACCTAACAGAGGTTTCACAACAGGTTCACCTCTAACCGGAGGTTTTAAACAGGTTCACCTCTAACCAGTTTATGCTCTCCACAGTGCAAGGGCCAACACAAAGTACCCCGACGTAAACTCCCGCCGGAGGCCTCCTATGAGGACTTGCAAGGGGTGAGAAACACCTTAGACCTAATCCTAAGAAGGAATGATCACAAGGGTCCTCTAGACTCTAATGACTTACAAAAAAGTAGATGAGCCCCGTTTAGCGCGTTGATGAAGATCTCTTCCTTTGAGGATGAAGAATTTTCAGCTTCCTTGATCCGCAACTCAGAAGATGTATCAATACATGACGACGGGTTGGGTCAAGGTTATGATGGAATCTTACTTTATTAAATGTTTTCCTATAAGAGAGATAAAGTGATTCCAATCATCTATGCATTCAAGGCATCCCAGCTTAATGATTTGCCATTAAGGTGGTAGTCAGGATCCTTGAATGCAGAAGTTCATTCCCCAATCCACTCTATTGAATGTCAATGATGAGGGTGGATTGGAGGATGAATTTCCATGAGAGAAAAGGCTTAGGGTATATGATGTAAGGTTAAACACTAAAAAACACTCTCTATTTTCTCTATCCAGCAACAAAGGGCAAACTTTCATTAAATAGGCAAAAGGTTCCAATGGATATAAAACGGTCATATTTTTTACAGAGTTCGATATCATCGAGCAGGGTTGATATCATCGAGCGTATACTCTCGATAGAATCGACTGACTGCTAGATAACACGAACTCAAATGTCAAACGCTTTTGAAACCTTTTGCCAGCTAGTTGAGGAAATCGAACGTGCGTCGATGTCATCGGATTTCGAACTCTGATTTCATCGACACGAGGTTCGATTCATCAACATTTGAAAATGTGAGAGCCTTGCCTTTGAAAATTTTCAAGTAAATGATATAATTGAGCATCACTCGATATCATCGGAATTTGAATATCGATGATATCGAGGGAAGTGTCGATTCATCGATAATTTCAATGAATTTTCCTATAAGCTTGCTGGACAGATTGTGTCCACATTCGATGACATCGACCATGCCTCGATATGATCAATATTTGAATATCGATTTTATCGAGTGACTTCGATCCAAGAAAAACAACCTGAAAAACTTGTTGGATAGATTTGTGTCCCAGACCGATATCATCGAAGGGCTTCCGATATCATCGATATTTGAATTCTGAGGAAATCGAGGAGCTCTTCGATATATCGAAGATTACATGATTTGCCTTGGCAGAACTTGGACACAACAGACCTAATGTCGATTTTATCGAGTCTATTTCGATGGACGCGAGATTCAAATTTCGATGATATCGAAATATATATCGATACATCGATAATTCTGTCCAGAGATCTTTATAGTTGCTGGACGACTTATGTCCTCAATTCGATAATATTGAGTGAGCTTCGAGGACATCGATAACAAGGGTGATTTTATCAAACCATGTATCGATAAATCGACAAAGGTAGAAAACTTAAAGATTTTCCTGAAGTTTTGAAAAAGTTTTCTAACTAAAAACTTAAGATGTTCTTTTCAATTTTTAAGGATTTTAATTACCTGGTGTTTTGGGACATGGGATGTGAGGCTAAGATTTAACTGTGGCATGTTTGGGCACACATCCAGTTGAGATAGACGCTTGATCAATCTTCCTATGGGGCTCCTCTGTCTAGCTGACTCAACGCTCACGCTAATTGACAAATCAGGGCACTTTCAATCTCCTCCTTTGTCAATTACGTGACAAAACACCAAAACACCCTAGAACACCTTCTAGACAAACACCTTAAATTGTGTGTACATGAACTTTATGCAATTTTACAAAGTTATCTAGTTTGCACACATACACATCAGTAGCTGCTCCCCCTAACATCAATCTCCCCCTGTCATCTTGTAGCTGCTCCCCCTAACACCTGCACCACCATCCACAAACAGATACACACAATTTTTCGTCGAGGTGGATTTGTTCTCCCCCTTTTTGTCAGTCATTGACAAAGGATAACATAACACGTGATATTGACTGAAGTTAGAGAATATGAGAGAACCAAAATTCAGGGAGCATAAGCACAATAGATAGGTGTAAAAGAACATCTCATGAGATCGGCAGATATTGTGGAGATAAAGAGCAAGCATCACACGTATCACATTTCATTGTCTATATGAACTAGAGAAAATAGGAGATCGCAAAATATGGCAGTAATGATATATGAGATAGAAATAGCCAGATTCCAAAATATCCATATATATATATATATATATATATATATATATATATATATATATATATATATATATATATATCAAGCCCATTCACGGGCATATACAAATCCAAAAACAAAAGAACCTGTCAGACTATGCAGGTTAGTGATCTATCATATACACTCATGGGATCATAGGGCATTCAAAAAGATACCAATGCCCATACGCAGATATAAGAGAAGAGTGTATGAGACAGTTCCAGGATGTCAACACTATGGCGGAGGAGCGGAGGAAGACGGTGCAGTATCGTCACGTCTGCAGGTGATCAGATCCACCAATTGTTGCACCATCTGTTGCACCCCATTCACCAGTCGTTCCAAGACAATGAACCGTGCATTCACGGACTCCTTGAGCTGGGTGACATCTCGCTGTATTACTCCAATCCTATCCTGATGAAGCTTAAACCTTTTTGCATGCTCGGGTTCAAATGAGGACGAAGTTGGTTGGGGCTCAAGAGGGTCACCCTCAGCCATTCTAGCGCCTTTAGCTGGAGCATTGCCAGCACCACCTTCTCCTTCTTCCTGAATTCCTTCCTCGGCTTGGTCTTCAGAAAATTTGTGAAACTTCAAGTCCATCCTTCGAATATTATTCTTGTTGAAGTGTTGAAGGGGAAGTTTCGGGTCATTAGTTGTTGGAAAACCAATTGCATTGCATACAGCGTGAATGATCTAAGGATAGGGCAAGTGAACATCCCGAGACATATGAATCGCATATACTAGCTGATGCACAATCAGGGTAGGAAAGCAGATTTTGATCCCTGTAGCTACGGAGTAAACTATCATGGCCATGAACCCGGTTAGATCCGAATGATTGGTACTTCTAGGATATATATTGGAGGCAAAGATACCATGCAAGATACGATACCGCGGTTCCATGAACTTTGATTTTAGTGCATTGCCTTGATACCAGAGGATATCGCGACCATGACAGAAAAATTTGGTAACCATGGACTGGGTTTCAATGCTCTCAAGGTCCAAGTTCGGGAGACCAACGGGTGATAATGTGAGCCCAAGGATGTTTGTAGTCGCTGCAGGAGTAATCTCAACATCATCACCATCAACAGAAACCGTGATGGACTGAGGGTCAGACACTGGCGAATGACAGGATGCAAAGAAATTGTAGGTCCGTCATAGTGACAAGGACCGCCAAAATCGAGTAGAGGTAGCTATCCAATTTCGGCTAACAGGGGTTCCAGATTATAGGGTTATAGGCATTCCCTGTCGACCCTTCTTTCAAAAACTAACTTCCACCCAGTGTATTTGGCCAGCGTAGGATTCACCCGAGCTGGAGGGGCCGGTGCTTCGGATTGGGAGTCGCCGCGTGCGGTCTGCCGTGTTCGCTGGCGAGTGGGAGTCCCACGTTCAACAGCTCTTGCCCTTTCCCTTGGAGCAAGAACTTTTTGTCTGGAGGATCGTGAGGATTCTCCAGGACCAGACGATTTCCCTTTGTCCTTCCCCATTTTTGATACTCACAGAAAGGGATTTGAAGAGTTTGGAGACAAAGGGGTAGAGTTTCTTTTGAAAATTCGGAAATACCCTAAAAAGAGCAAGATGGAATCTTGATGTAAAAAGGAAATGGAAGGGATATTACCAGATTTGAAGGACGTCTAGAACCCACTAATGAACCTCCGGCTGAAGAGGATGAGCAGGGAGAAAGAAAAATGCAATTTTTCCCGCTCGACCGCCTTTTATCAGGCGGCATACTTCGATATCATCGAATGTTGTTTTGATGATATCGATAGACCCCATTGGATATTATCGAGACTGTCTTCGATAACATTCTCGATCATGTGACTTTTCAGATTCCAAGGAGGCGTCGATGATATCGATCCTGGGTCGATTTAATCGAGGATCCATATGATTTATCGACAGACATATCGAAGGTGTATATTTTTCATTCGTCAGCATATCGACAATCTTCTATGTATAATAATGTATCTCTTTATATCAACCAGTATACAAAACAAAAATTTGTACAAGCATTGTACAATCCAAACTTATAAACATCAAGATGTTTATATACAAAAAGATTGAGGTGAGAAACCTCAGATATATCATTAGAAGATCAGCAAAAAATTGCATCTTTTCAGCAACTATCCAGATCTAGATGCATGACCTGGACTTGTTTTTCCATGTTCAATATTTCTAGGCAAATGGATCAGTTCTTCCTTTGCCTTTAATGACATAACAGTGGTTATTTGTGCGACAATCCTTCATCACTGATTTTCCTGATATGTTAAGAATTTCGCATTCCTGTTTGTTGAATGTAACCACATGCTCATTGTCACATATTTGAGAAATGCTCAGAAGATTATATGTTAATCCTTTTATACAAAAGGCATTCTCATTTTTGAGCGAATTTATTCTTTTTATAATTCCCTGTCCAATTACCTTAGCGGTGCTTCCGTCTCCATACGTGACTATCCCATCATTAAGATCTGAATAATTTGAAAGAAGGGATTTGTCACCTGTGACATGTCTTGAGCATCTGCTATCCAGATACCACTTAGTGGCATTGCCTGTTATATGATGTGAGTGAGTAATAAGGCAATTTTTCTTTTCTTTTACTACCCATTTTGGGACAGGATTTTTAACTGTGGTAGTTTCTTTAATCAAGTTAGGCAACTAAGTCGTGTTTCCACATTCATTTGTTTTCTTGTTTAATTCAGCCAGTTGATTTAATAACTCCTTCATTCCGTTAGTCATTCTAGGTGGTGATGGATGTGTATTTCTTCTATCCATATTCCTAGGTAGACTCCTAACATTTTGTATTGTTCCTCTGGTCGGTCTATATTTATCGGTATGATTTTGACTAGAATTATGTTGAGTCCTCCTAGGTGACATGCATTTAAACTTATAATGACCAGAATCACCACATAAATGACAAACAAGAGTGGCTCTTGTTTTACTTCCTGAAGCAGCAGATTTTTCAGTCATTGGTGCTGCATTTCTGGTTTTTGTTTTGATTTTATCATATCCTAAGCCACTTTTGTCCTTTCCGGGTCTTCCCATGCCTAAGAGTTTTTCTAATTTCTCACCACTCTGGGAAAATTTATAGTTTATCTTAGCAAGTGTTTTGGATTCTTCTAAATCAAACAGGAGTGTGTGATTTTCATTTTGAAGGAGCATGTTTTTATCTTTTAATAGCTCAACCTGTTTGTTTAGTTTTTCAGACTCGAATTTAAGGAAGATGTTGATTCTTTCTAATCTATCATTATCTAAATGATATTGCTGTAAATCATTAATTAGATGTGTATTAATCTTATTTGTTTGTCATACTCATAAAATACTTAGTCCTTACTAGTTACTAGCACTACTTAGTTCTCTAATCTCTACTTTGTTGACTATGTGACTCAACTCATCATGTCTTCTTCCTAATCTTTTTCTTTGAAACCTAAGTCATATGATACGAGTTGGAAATATAGAAATTATTGTAGTGTTATTTAGAAGCCATTAATAGTATGCAATTTATGCAGGTTTGTTGGTTCCAATGGTATTGGCTAGCACAAGCAACACCTTACGCACACATCGGGATAAAATGTAAGAGCATGTCCCAATGTTACTTCAGAGATCCAAAAGGTCTGATCAAAGTGATTCTAATATTGTTAGAAAGCTTATTTGATTATCTTTCTCAACAAAATTAAGATTACAGAAAATGGACAAATAACGAAGAAAATACAAGCATTTAAACATTTAGCATAAAAAACAAAAAGTAATGGATACATTTGTATGTCTGGGTGTGTGTATATAAAAGATAATGATTACTTTTCACTTATATATGTAAATATAATATATATATATATATATATATATATATATATATAACGTAAGGATTACTTTAGACTTATATATAAATATAAGATATTATATATCAAATTAAGGGCCATTGTTCACAACACTGATCAAGGCATTGTGCCTGTTGGCAATGGATTCCGACTACCAATGCCTATATAAGGGGTCTGAAGAGTGCACGGACACACACACACATACATAGATAGAGACGGAGAGATAGATAAGAAGGAAGGAGAAAGAAACAGAAAGTGGGAGAGAAAAAAAAAGCAAAGAGTAAAATGAGAGAGAAAAACACAGAGAAGGTCTGAGGGTTGGATTTCATCTATATGCGCTGCCCAAGGTGCCACGAGGATTTCCAACATACCAACGTGCTTCCCGACATAGGAGACAAAAATGGTCATTGAAGAAATCGAAAAGTTTAAGAGTTAGTCCATCTCAATTAAATTTGCATTACACTCCACACATTTCATTTACATCAACTATATCCACATTTTGCATTATTCATGCGGAGGCTATGGCGAAAGTAAGGACTATAACCGTGTTCATTTACAAGCATTGTTGGGTTTTGAATTTGATGGGAAAGCATATAAAATTTGAGTTGACTAGGCTGACCCTGACATGATTTGCTACATGTTATTTAACACTAAAGAGCATATGATCGATTTGAGATTGATGTTTACCTCAAAGGAATGGGAAGAGACATTTTTTTCAAGACCCCAAAGGAAAAGCATTTACAACATATAGTCTTTAGCCGACGTAGACTTCTAGCCATCCATCAAGTTTTGTTTGAAGACTACTCTTTCAGTGGTTAAGGTCCTAAGATTAATTGGTTCAGATGATGACTGACCATGAGATACATTTACGAAGCAATGGATCGGATGAAAGAGAATATAGTGAAGAAATTGGGAAAAGTTAAAAAGAGGTATTCGATGATTTTGGTGATAATTGACGAGCGATGGAATCTTCAACTCTATAGGCCCTAACAATGTGGAGGCCTAATTTCTAAATCCAAGATTTCAATATGATGTGAACTTTCATGCAGATTTGGAAATAGAATGGGGCTATATAATTCTATTGAAAGAATAGTCTCATATTCAAGGTAAAGGGTCATTATTGATTATCGAATGGACATGTTTAAAGTGACTTATAGCTTGTTTTAAGGGAAAATCACAAAGTCAAAAAGAACAATGAAGTAACCAAGTAATTTTTGAATTATTTTGCTTGTTAATTGTTAGATGACTTTGTCTAGTTAAATGTCTATGTTGATTTTCAAGTTATTTAGTTTAATAATAATTCTTTCTATTATATGATACATAGGTTTATGGTGGGAGAGTTACAGAAACAAGTGTCCAAAATTGCAATTACCCATTCGTATTTTGAGTCTAATAATTAGGGCTCATTTGGTTAGTTGCAAATGCATGAAATGGTTGTAAATAAGTAATGATGACTTTGGTATTTACAATAGTAAAGATGTTGACTGGCATGGACTTTAAAAAGAGACTCATCATAAACTCTGTGGGCCCCACCATGATGTATGTATTTTATCCATGTTGTCCATTCATTTTGTCAAATCATTCTAGAGCATGAGCCCAAAAATGAGGCATATCTAAAGCTTTTGTAGTCACCAAGAAGTTTTTAATGGTAGGCGTTCAATCTCAACAGTTTTCTATGGTGTGGTCCACTTGGGCTTTGGATTTGTCTCATCTTTTGGCCTATGACCTAAAATGATATGAAAAGTTAATGAACAACAAGGATATAACACATACATCATGGTGGGACTCACCTATTACAAAGTTGAGTTTTGGTCAATTTTCGAGGTGAAATTCCATCTTTAAACCAAATAGTAAGCATTTGTCATAATTACTTATTTATCATCGTTTATATGCATTTATCACTAACAAAATAGGCTCTTGGTTTTGTTAATTGTAGTGCAACCGAATCACTTTTTAGCATGTAAAAAATTTATTGAAATCATCTTATAAATAGGAAAATACAATCTAAATAGAGAAATAGACTCAAGCAACAAAGATTGAATGGCCTCGTGTCTGTAAAATACAATCTTCAACTTGAAGTAAGTCTTGTAAAGAGAGAAAATTTAAGGGCTAGATCCAATCTGCTTATTGGATATGGAATCCCTTGATGAGTAGATTGTTGAGAAGGAGAATCCTGCCCTTCTTACAGATAACAAATGGATAAATATGGGTGAATATTTTTTCAAGACATTAGTGGATGATGAAGGTGTAAGCTCTTCTTCACGACTAAATGGATGGCACAGTATGATTGCATGTTGCAGTCTAGTATTGTATTATTTTATATTTACAATTAATAGTGTTATTTAGTTATGTTGCACTTATAAGCATAAACAATTTTGTAGATCCTATAAAACTTTTAATAATAAATAAGACAAAGCTAAAAGCAAAAGTGAAGAAGAGGATGAAGATGAATTTGTTTCGACATCAAATTCTAAAGAAGAAGATGATGCTATTACTTATATTGATATTTATATAATATAAGTAATGTTGAGGATGATAGCACTGACTCAGATGGCTAGAGGAAGGGGCAAGGATAGATGTTAAGAGTTGGGCTAAATAGTTTTTAGACATTATGCTTTCTTTTTAAATTCTAGAAATAAATAATGTAAATGGGTAAAAGATTTTTCTTTATGAATTATACAAATAAATACATGTACAAGGGCACGAGATGATGTATTGAACTTGATTATGACACATTTATACACTTACAAATACACCATATGTCATGCCCCAAACATGGAACCCAGGCCCTACTACTTCCCAAGTCCTGAACTTGGGTCGCGACAGCCTCCTCGCCACTCATAGGACTTTGGTGAACGGTTAGCGAACTTCCCGAACACCAAACCTAGCTCATGATAGGGGAGTTTTTTTTTTTTTTTGAAACATTAATCTGATTTGGAGGTTACACATTTTATGCATGGTATCAATGCATATCTAAGAAACGAACATGTTTGACATGACGCACATATGATGGTGCACTAGCTCAACAATGAGGGAGAAGAGATAATAGATCCCCTATAGCTCCTGTACGAACCATGCTACTGCTGAAAATTTAAATCATCTGTATGAACAAACCATAACTCGTGAGTCTACTATGTGCCAGAAGTAAAACATGGCTTATCAGGGCACTCATGTAAAGATATGCAAAACAACCACATACATATTATCAACCAAGCATATTATTAAAGTTCATCAGGTTATCATAAATCATGTGATTAATTTTAAGATACTACGAGGAAGAACAATTAGAATCATGAGAATATCCAATTATCATGTACAAGATAATCAAATTCTATATTCCACTATAGAGTATATGATGGAAAATAATAACAAAGCTGGTGTGTATAGTCGGGATGATAAGACGCGGTATCGTAAGCTGTGGGGTTCATCACAAGGGACTTTTATCCAAACCAGTCCCATACCTGATTTGGATAGCTATACTCAATGTGGTAAACTCCTGATGTTAGGTTAGTAGCGTACCTAACCGAAATCATGGCCATTGCAAAGGTACACATAATGATTTAGGTATGCATCATCAGCCCGAGTGGATAGTGGATGAATGAATGTATAAGTCAAATGCTGAACATGCAAGTCCTACTCAGTAAGTCCATATTTTAGTACAGTTCATATCTAAAAATATCACTGGGTATAGTACACTTCCGACACTAATTGCCATCCATCGCGTGTGTTAGGCACTTGTCCCGGTGACTGTTCCGTTTTGTAGGATCTCGCGGTCCTCTCGGTCAAATTCTGACAACCCGAGGCCCGTAGATTGCATTTGTGCGTGACCCTAAGTCACACCCTATAAACCCAGGTCAACTCAACCCGAGACCTGTGTCATTATGACCGCATCATCGCCGCGGTTCCAACACCGCATCTCATGTGCCAATCGACGCTTAGATCATAAGCTATGGATCGCACATTATCATGACCATGGACTGCGCATTGCGGGAGCCACCTATTTCAGATTGCACATTTTCTTAGAAACCATCATTAGGATGTGTCACCCTAGGGGTGACATCACCCTACCCTACACTCCATAGCCTTATGCTTGCTATGCAATCATTACAAGCATGCCTCCTTAGCCATGCTTCTCTTACACTTAATTATACTTACCTATGAGAGAGAGCCTACCACCCTACCCCTCTCTCACTCCTTCATCTCTCTCTTTCCCTCTTTCATTCTCATTTCCTCCATTGTTAGCAAGAGAGAGACCCATCTCCAAAAAAATTCTCCCCTCAATCCAACCATTTAAAATCAATCTCAACCCTTGAAACATCATCCTTGGCCCACTAGGACTCCATTGGTGGAAGAAGAAGCTCAAGATTTGAAGGTGGGTGTTTTCTATGGTTAGATCTTCCTCTCTACCTTTGATCTCTTTGTTTCCCATGCGTGGGGACTTGAAGGACCTACCAATCGATGGTGGAGATCCTCCATGACCCCCTAGATGTGGCCTTTGGCCCATCATAATGCATGCATGAGCCATGGTGGGTCCATTCTCCATGGACCCCACCATGATGATTTCATTTCAATTCATGCCTTTAAGGGTCATCTAAACCCCTGATTTACATGGTAGTGATACCTGGGCCCATGCATGCATGGGACCCATGTATTGATGCATGTATTAGGGGGGCCCATAGTGGCGGGGCCCCTCCATCTCACCGCTCTCTCTCTCTCTCTCTCTCTCTCTCTCTCTTCTTCTTCTTCTTTTTATGGTGATGATGATGATGTATGTGGCTGGTGGGCCACGTGTACATGGGCCCCACTTGATGGATGAATTACATCCAGACCGTCCAGCCATGGGACGTCCAACAGCAACAACTGCTGGACTGTATGGAAGGAAAACACCAATATCAGTTTGATCCCAATTAGGTGGGCCACGTGTGTGTGGGACCCACGTGTGATGCATGTGCCTTATATCTGCACCATCCATCTAGTAGGGACGGTGGGTCCCACGTAGCTATATAACTACTGTATCGACGTCAGCAAGTTCTGGGTCTGATCATGAGGTATGTGTTATACCTAACTGTCCATCCATTGCTGGACGGTGGGACCTAGTTGCACGTGTGGGGTCTCCACCATCCAGCTGTGACATGTGAACCCCAGTACGATGTATGGGTTTTATATCTACACCATCCATTACTGGACGGTTCTGTACCCACACCGTCCATCTCTAGATGGTGCTGCATGGGACGCACTTTGATGTATGGGTCTTATCTGCACCGTCCGTTTGCTGGATGGGTGGGGCCCACCTTGATGTATGCATTCTATATGCACACCGTCCATCTCTGGACGATACTGTGTGGGGCCTAACTGTGATGAATGTATTATATACCCACGCCGTCAGTCCCTTGGACGAGAAGCCCACTTTGATGTGTTGTATCTACGCCATCGATTCCCCCTGGATGTGGGACTCATTTGATGTGTATTTTAATCTCAGTCATCCAGCCCTTGGACCTCCAGATTGACTGGACTGTTGTTGGCCCAAAAGTCTAGTAGCAGGTCCACTTCCTTGTATGATATATACTTTCATGTTGAGCAAAATTTGGGCCCTTTGATGCCTTGTTAGGCCCACCTTTCACTGATTCTATAAGGGCTAGATTGCCCAGATTTTTTAAATGTTTAATGGGACTGATAGGCTAAATATCCAGCCTTAGAAACTCCTATTAGTGAGGTGCTATCCATCCATTATGGTGGACCGCATGGGCTGATTTGTAAACCACTATATTGGGTATGTTGTACACTTGGCCTAACTATATTTTTAGAGCCTATAGGCTGCCTAAAGAGGTCCACCATGTTGGATATATTAGACATAGCCTACCTTAGCATTTTTCACTTTGGGCTGCTTCATGTGGTCCACCTTAATATATGTGGGCTATGGGCTGACCCAAGAGGCTATATTGATGTATGGGATTAATTGAGGGAAGCCCATTTATTTTTCAGCCATTAAGAGGGCTATGGGCTCTTTTGCTAGGCCCATTGTGAAGTATATCAGGCCCTTGTGTGAGGCCCATTATGTTGCATATAAGGCCCTTGTGTGAGGCCATGGGCCCCACTATATGTTAGGCTTTATGTGGGTCACTCCCTGGGAGCAATGTTGGTTAAATGTCCACATTGATAGGTAATGATGGTTAAATGTCCACATTGTGACCTTCCCTTTGTTAGGCCTATTCTCATCATTCTCTAAATGGGTTAACCCTAATCATTAAGCCCCATTGATGTTTGCATGACCCATCTATTCATATTGGGCTAACCCATAATGTTGGGCCCCCATTGGTTGTTTGTAAGATTTTTCTTTTTAATTTTAATCTTGGAGTCTATCTAGGACTTATTTGGGCCCCCTAGGGCATCTAGCAGGCCATATGATAGTATGGTGAATGAAGCCCGTTTCGGATCCTTAGGAATATAGGTAGGCTACTTAGGCCTAACCTTGATATGAGAAGAGTTCACCCTCACCATAGACGGAGGGATCCATGCTATCAGATTTGGTATATCCACAGTTGATGACTGACCCTCCATGTTATGGATCTGTTGTCCATCTATGGACCCCGCCTTGTATATAAGACCGATTATCGATACTGATTATGAGTATCTAATAGCATAGCATCATGATACATGCCCATACGCATCATCTGCATACTTGTTATGAGATGTGGTTGACCATTGCATATGCCATTGGGCAGGTTATTTATGGGACTCCTTGATAGGAGGAGTTATCCCACATGAGCTCACAGTATGCGCAGCATTGATGCATGATTGGACTGTATGACTCATGCATCTTGCATTATGTGATTATGATTATTGTACAACCTAGCGACATCAGGGCTGTAGCCTCCATAGATATAGCGTGAATGACAGGATTGAATACCAGAAATACTTGTTAAGCATGAGGGTGCGAAGGATATCCCAGGTTGAAAGTCCCTAAATTCTTATGGTACCATGGAGGATGCTTCAATGCCTAGACCGAGGGGATGTATGAGTGCATGAGGGCCGAATACCAGTAAGTCGCGTCTCCCACTGTGTCGTGATCGGTTGGAAGGGAGTGTGACCTTACTTGCCCGAGGGTAGGGGCAATTGCTAGGCTGAGTATAACCAGCTCGTAAATGGGTCCACTACCGACATGCCAGGTAGATATTATCAGACTGTTAGTCAGGCAGGTGGTGAGGTCTCTTCCGCTTGCATGGTTGTGCGTCCAGTTTGGGGTAAAAATCTGGTGTATAGTGAACTAGACCCCGATGATTATCCCGAGAGAACTGTACTGATATATGATGCTCCAGAGATGAGCTAGATTAATATGTGGATTGGTATGCTTGAGTTGCATCTTACACATGACATTAGTTATGTAGGCCTTACATTGCATGGCCTTGGTGTGGTTGATAGCATTCATGTCTTACATCGCATAGCCTTGGTACGGTAGATAACGTTCATGCCTAGCATTGCACTACCTTGGTATGACTGATAGCATTCATGGACTTACTAGCATGTTTCCTCATTACTCTGACATAACATACTTGTATTCTACCTTACGCATACACTTTCACCACCCTCTAAGCTTTCTATAAGCTTATGCACGATACATGTGTGCAAGTGACGTCAGGACACAGTCGAGCTGAGGCAGGAGTGTATGGCAGAGCTTCTGAATTTCTTGGATATCTGGAGTTTTTAGATACCTATCGACATTGTATTTCCCTTTCATGTATTGTACTCAAAGTTTTTTATCATAGTGGATTTTGTGATGGTGTTCTAGTTATTGTTTGTGGGTTATGCTTGTTATGAAATGAATTTATATTAAATCCTCCTTGTGGGATACCAGGATCGGAACCTGGTATATGGGTGCCAGGAGTAAAAAATGGAGTACTACAGAGGCTGTCGGCGCCAGATTCGGCGATTGGGAATTCTGTGAGCCCGGTTTTCGAGTTTGGGGGGTGATAGCTAGCAAGATAAAAAAAGTGTAAAAGACCTCACTATCCTCCTCATCATTGGTACACAAAAACCACCCAGTCCATTGTTAGCGAACTCATTTAATGAGCTGGTCAAACTCAACCTAGCATATAGTCCTCTGCACCTGGGCGGGTAAGGTCAAACCCCCTTCCAACCGACCCTGACATAGTGGGATACACGGCCTATTGGTATCTAGCCATCGTGCGCTCATGAATCCACTCGATCTAGATGTTGGAGCATCCTACTGGTACCACAGGGTTTAGAGACTTTCACCTAGGGACGCCTACGACGTCGTGTAACCTCAGTAGTTTTCGGTGTTCATCATCCCAGCCACAACAAGGCTCTGGGGCCACCTCCCTGGTGACTCTAGGGAGTAGATGTACATGTCACACATAGTGCAGAATGTATGAATCATACTATCTAATGCATGTATCAAACCTGCGCATATCGCATGAATCATGCGAGGCGACCCTTTCTCATACAGTGTAATACTGCATTAAGCATAAAGTATGGTTAAATCAATATAAAGCAATGCTAACTAAATGAAAGAGCAATGCTACCTCTAATATAAAATAAGTGTCGCATAAATATAAAGAATGTAAGACCCTTAACCTCAGTGTCCGTTTTGTTCCGTTAGGTCCCGCGGTCTTACAGGTCAAATTTCGGTGACTCGCGACCTGTAGATTTCATTTGCGATCATCCTTAAGTCCCATCATGTAAACCCAACCTGGATCGACCTGAAACCTATGCCATTGTGACTGCATTGATGTCGCGGTTCCAACGTTATGTTTCGTGCATCAATCCGAGTTGTAGATCAAAAGATGTAGGCCGAGCAATTTTTGGACCCTTGGTCATGATGTGAGACCCATCTTATCCTTATTGCATGTTCTCCCATGTGGGCCCACCCTAGTATTCCTCATTCCCTATGTAAGCTACAAGCTAGCCTATAGCCACCCTAGTCTTGCATGATGTCATCCCTACCTAGCCTAGAGCATGCCTTGCTTGTCGTGATTGCAAGCATGCTCCCATCCTCCCAAAAACTAATCATTGCATTTCCTATCTACCATTTCTCCCTCTCTTCTCTCCCTTTTCTCTCCTTCTCTTCTCTAAGCCCTCTTGAACGTCCATGAGAGAGCTTTGTCCCCAACCCCTTTCACCCTAAAACCCTCTAAATCTAACCCTCCAAATCTCATCTTAGCCATTAAAACCTCTCATATGGTGCTATAGATCTCTAGTGTGGGGAAAGAAGAAGAAGTCTTGAGGTGGGTGATTCATAGGATTAGTTTCTTTCCTTTCTTCTTCAATGAGCCTTTTTCATTTGTTTGGGAGTGTGTAGGATCCACCAACCAATGGTGGAAGTCCAACATAACTCCATGAGTGTGGCCAATGACCCACTTTATGCATGCATGATTGCCATGATGGGGCTATGCTCCATGGACCCCATTATGAGATTTCCCTTTGATTTATAGGTTTGTGGGTCATCTAGACCCTAGATCCATGGTGTAGATGGTATCCCCACCTCAAATTTCTGATTTTGTAAGGGCCCATGCTTATATGGGACCTATGATCATGTAAATGTGGTTATGATTGTTGTGGAGGACTCATAGTGGAGGAGTCCTCCCTATGGCCGTGATTCTCTCTCTCTCTCTCTCTCTCTCTCTCTCTCTCTCTCTCCCTCTCTCTCCCTCTTTTGTTCCTGATGTATGTGGCCCACCTGATGTGTCCACAAATTCTAGACCGTCCAGATTTTTGGGATGTCCAAGCCCACCTGCTGAATGTCCAGGCCCATCCTATTTGCGTGGGTTGGATTGCCATTTAGGCCTGATTTCTTAGATGATTTTGTAAGCGGCTTGGGTCTGGACTTTATGTGGCCCATCTAGGTGGACCCCACTTTGATGAATCTAAGCTTTAATCCCTCCATTTATTTTACAATGGGTTGGAAATGGATGGCAACATATTGCTGTCCAGATTTCAGGTCCATTGTTGTATGGTTTTGTACGTTGTTGCAAGGCCTGTTTACAATGCCTTTCTTCCAGTTTTTTTAAGGTATTCTTTGAGGTGTGGACCCCACCTTGATGTAGGACGGAGCCCACACCATTCACCCTTGATTTGAGCTCCATGGTGTGGGCCTAAGAGGGCTGGACAGTCCAAATTTTCTAGACTGTCCAGCAATCCTGCATGTAGAAAATATACATGTATCAGCTTAGTTTTAAGGATAGTGGGCCACTCTGGTGGACCTCATTTGTTATCTTCATGACCCATTCCCATGTGCATCATATGTATCCTTGGTTGAGATATTATTGGTCGTGATTTATGCCATTGGGCAGGTTATCATGGGACTCCCTGCTGCAGAAAAATTATGGTTGTCCCTAACTTGGACACCCAATGGGGTGGGCTCAGCCCTGCCAAATCAAAGGGGAAATGGGTGGATTGCTTGCACCCATATATGGACAACAAATGGGGTCCACCAGAGTGGCCCATTATCCTTAAAACTAGGCAGATACATGTGTATTTTCTACGTGCAGGACTGCTGGACAGTCCAGAAAATTTGGACCGTGCAACCCTCTTGGGCCCACTCCATGGAGCTCAAATCAAGGGTAGATGGTGTGGTCTCCATCCTACATCAAGGTGGGGTCCACACCTCAGAGAATACCCAAAAAAATATGGAAGAAAGGCATTGTAAACAGGCCTTGCAACAACATATAAAACTATACAATAATGGGCCTGAAATCTTACAACAACATGTTGCTGTCCGCTTCCAGCCCATTGCAAAATAAATGGAGAGATTAAAGCTTAGATTCAACAAAGTGGGGTCCACCAAGATGGGCCACATATACTCCAGACCCAATCCCCTTACAAAATCATCCAAGAAATTAGGCCTTAGTGGCCATCCAACCCATGCAAAGAGGATGGGCCTGGGCGTCCTAAAAATCTGGACGGTCTAGAATTTATGGACACATTAGGTGGGCCACATATATCAGGAATAAAAGAGGGAAGGGGAGAGAGAGAGAGAGAGAGAGAGAGAGAGAGAGAGAGAGAGAGAGAGAGAGAGAATCACGGCCATAGGGAGGACTCCGCCACTTTGAGTCCTCCACAACAATCACAACCACATTTACATGATCATGGGTCCCATACAAGCATGGGCCCTTGAAAAATCAGAATCTGAGGTAGGGATACCCTCCCCAGCATGGATCTAGGGTCTAGATGACCCATAAACCTATAAATTAAAGGGAAATCTCATGATGGGGTCCATGGAGAATGGCCCCATCATGGCAATCATGTATGCATAAAGTGGGCCATCGGCCACACTCATGGAGTTATGTAGGACCTCCACCATTGATTGGTGGGTCCTACACACTCCCAAACAAATGAAGAAGGTTCGTGCAAAACTAAAGGAAAGAAACTAATCCTATGAATTACCCACCTTATGACTTCTTCTTCTTTCTCCACATTAGAGATCTATAACACCATATGAGAGGTTTTAATGGCTAAGATGGGATTTGGAGGGTTTTAGGGTGAAAGGGGCTGGAGAGAAAGCTCTCTCATGGACTTCCAAGGGGGATTAGAGAAGAGAATGAGAGAAAAGAGAGAGAGAGAAGAGAAGGAGAAATGGTAGCTAGGAAATAAAATGATTAGTTTTTGGGAGGATGGGAGCAAGCTTGCAATCATGACAAGCAAGACATGCTCTAGGTTAGGTAGGGATGACATCAAGCAAGACTAGGGTGGCTATATGCAATCTTGTAGCTTACATAGAGAATGAGGAATACTAGGGTGGGCCCACATGGCAGAATGTGCAACAAGGATAAGGTGGGTGGGTCCCACATCATGATTAATGGTCTAAAAATTGCTCGACCTACATCTTTTGATCTACAACTCAGATTGATGCACGAGACGTGGCGTTGGAACCGCAGTATCGATTCGGTCGCAACGATATATGTTTCGGGTCGATCCAGGTCTGGTTTACATGACGGGACTTAAGGATGATTGCAAACAAAATTTACAGGTCGTGGGTCACTGGAATTTGACCGGTAAGACTGCGGGACCTAACGAAATGGAACAGACACTGAGGTTAAGGGTCTTACATCTCTCCCCTGCTATAAAGAAATTTCGTTCTCAAAATTTACCACATACATGACAAAACATGGAATAAGGCAAAACATCATCATATATATATATATATCAATCATCATAAGGTAGTATATAATACAATACAATCAATCAATCAACAAATAGATGAGGATAACACTCCCTGATCTCTGCCTCCCTCCAATTAATGGCCCCACTGAACCTTCACCAATGGAATGACCTTGGTCCAGAGAACTTGCTCCTTCCGATCAAGGATGCGAATCGGCTGCTCAATGTAAGAAGCATCCTCACAGACCTCGAGGGGCTGCCAATCAATCACTGGAATAATGTCCGACCCACACTTTTACAACATTGATACATCAAACATGTTGTGGATACCGGACAACTTAGAAGGTAAGGCAAGCCTGTAGGCCATGACGCCCACGTGCCCAATGATCTCAAAAGGTCCTATAAATCTCGGGGCGAGCTTGCCCTTTGCTCCAAATCGCACCACGCCCTTCATGAGCGAGATCTTGAGTTACACCATGTCCCAAACTGTAAACTTAAGGGGTCGACACTGATGATTAACAAAACTCTTCTATCAGCTCTGAGCTATGCGCATCCTCTTCCTGCTGATGTTGATGACCTCTGACGACTGCTACATAAGCTTGGGACCTATGAGACGACGCTCTCCAACCTCGGTCCAACAACTAGGAGATCTGCATGGTCTGCCATATAGTACCTCAAAAGGAGCCATGCCAATGGTCGCCTGATTACTATTGTTGTACGCGAACTCGCCTAGGTGCAAATGCTCGTCCTAGCTACCCCCAATGTCAATCACACAAGCTTTGAGCATATCCTCAGGATCTGGTTAACCCTTTCGGTCTGCCCATTAGTTTGTGGATGACAAGCGGTGCTGAGTTGTAAAGAAGACCCCATTGCATGCTGAAAGCTCCTCCAGAACTGAGACGTAAATTTGGGGTCTCGGTTAGAAACGATCGAAACCGAAATGCCGTGCAGTCTTACTATCTCCTCAATGAATACCTTCGCAAGCTGATATAATATCTAGGTTGGACGAATTGGAATAAAATGCACCGGCTTCGTCAGACGATCAACGACAACCCAGATGACATCGTGACCAAGCTGAGTCTTTGGCAAACCCATGATGAAATCAGTCGACACGTGCTCCCACTTCCACAGTGGAATGCTCAACGACTGCAAAGGACTAGGGGGTCTCTGGTGGTTAGCCTTAACACGCTGGTAAGTGTCACACTCGGCCACAAAACTCGCAATCTGGCGCTTCAACCCCTACCAGAAATACTGCCTTCTCATATTTCTATACATCTTCATGGAGCCCGGGTGGATAGTAAGTCGCGATCGGTGTGCCTCGGTCATCAGATCTCTATGCAACTCTGGCACGTCTAGAATACACAATTGGCCTCTAAAGTGAAGTCCACCATCAGAACCAATCTGCCAGTCTGACTGCTCCACGGATGCTGCCTTTGCTCAGTATCCCCGTAACGACTTGTCTGTCTGCTGACCCTCAATCACCCTTGTGACAAGAGAGGGTTGAATTGATAAGCTCAAAAGCTGAACAATAGAGGATTGCAGGCCAAACTCAAAGTTGAACTCTGATATATCCTCGAGCATCTTTCATTCATGAACCATCATCTGTGCAACCAGGCCTTGTGGCTGATAGCCAAGTGCATCCACCACCACATTTTTCTTGCCCAAGTGGTATTGAAGGTCAAAATCATAATCCTTTGGAGCTCCATTCATCACCTCTGTCGCATATTCAGCTCTGACTGTGAAAATAAATACTTCATGCTCTTATGGTCCGAGAAGATCTCAAACCTAACCCCATAGAGATAATGCCTCTACACTTTCAGTGCGAAGACAACTACTGCCAACTCCAGATCATGTGTAGGGTAGTTCAGCTCATAGACCTTGAGTTAGCGCGGGGCATATGCCACTGGTCTCCTGTGCTGCATCAGGACAGCACCCAAACCAACTCTCGAGGCATCAGTAAGCACAACGAACCCATCACTCTTAGAGGGAAGAGTGAGGACGGGAGTGGACGTGAGGTGGTCCATTAACTCCACAAATGCATCCTCACAGGCATCACTCCAGATGAACTCGGTGCCCTTCAGCGTCAACCGGGTCAATGGTGCTACAATGCGAGAGAATCCCTCAATGAATCGCCGATAATATCCCACTAGACTAAGGAAACTACGGATCTCAGACGTGTTCGTGGGCTGGCCCCACTAACGCACTGCATCGATCTTCGAGGGGTCCACAGCGACTCCCTCCCTCGTCACCATGTGACCGAGGAACTTCACCTCCTCATACCAGAACTTATACTTCTCCAGCTTTACATATAGCTAGTGGGCACGGAGGGTCTCTAACACTATTTATAAATGCATCTCATGGTCCTCCCAGCTCCTTGCATATAACAGAATATCATCGATAAAGACTACAACAAACTGGTCAAGGAAGGGTCAGAAGACCTCATTCATCAGCTGTATGAAGATGGCGGGTGCATTAGTCAGCCCAAAAGACATGACCAGAAACTTGAAATGACCGTAACACGTCTGGAAGGCTGTCTTCAGAATGTCCTCCTCTCGGACCAGAATCTGATGATAACTGGACCGTAGGTCAATCTTAGAGAAGAACTGTGCATCCTACAGCTGGTCGAATAAATCATTAATCCTCGGGAGCAGGTATTTGTTCTTGATAGTGACTTTGTTGAGCTCGCGATAATCCATGCAGAGCCTCAACGAGCCATCCTTCTTCTTCACGAACAATACCGGGGCTCCCTATGGTGAACTGCTAGGATGAATAAAACCTAACTCCCGTAACTCATCTAACTGTTACTATAGCTTCTGTAACTCCATTGGTGTCATACGATATGGGGCCTTTGAGATAGGTGTGGTACTAGGCACAAGATCTATCTGAAACTCTATCTGTAGGCTTGGCGGCAATCTCGGAATCTCCTGAAACACATCTGGGAACTCACAAATAGTCGGCAACTGCTCAAAAAACTAGCCACTGATTCCTCAACAACATAGGCCAAAAAGTTAGACAGCGGCTCTCCTTTAGGCTCAGTAACGAATTGGAATAACGGTAAGCTGGGTATGCAGAATGTGACTGTCTGAGCGGAACAATCTAACATGGCTTGGTACTCGACAAGCCAATCCATACTCAGGATAACAACATACTCGATCATCAGCAACACAAACAAATCTTTGGGCAGGAACATCTCTCCAACCATGGCAGGACAAGATGAACAGAGACGGCTTAAAACTACAGACTTCCCCAAGGGAGTCGAAACTGATAAGGCCTCATGAGTGGACTCCAACGGAAGACCGATCGATCGATAGAACTCCTCGGCCACAAGTGAATGATATGCTCCGGAATCAAATGATACATGAGCAATACAAGTGGAGATAAGAAGAATACCCTCAACTACTCCTCCCGACGATGACTGAGGGTCCTGCTAAGCGGCGTAGAATCTACCCTGAGTTGGAAGGGAAGCAAGCCTGACGACTAAGGGTTTGCAACCTACTAAGTGGCATAAAACGTGCCCTGGGCTAGTGGGGGAGGTGCCTGTCCCCTCTGCTATAGTATCTATTGTAGTTGCTGCAGTGGCCTACCCTGCTGCCTCTGCTACTGCGGAGGAGGCCTAGGAGGCTAGTGCTTGGGTCACTGCTGATGCTACTGCTGTGGTGGCTGATGCGTGGGCTGCTGGGGTGCCCTCTGCTGCTGTTGCTACTGCTGTGGTGGCTGATGCTGGGGCTGTTGTGGTGCCCTCTGCTGCTGCTGCTGCTGGGGATGGGGACACTCATGTCTACGATGTCCCGTACGCCCACAACTAAAACAAACTCATGTGAATGGTCCAGAAGAAGAAGCTAGCTATGAAGAAGATGACGCTGGCTACGTTGCTGGCGGTCGAAACCCTAAACAACCCCTATGTCGATGATGTTGATGCTGGTGGTAGCTTTTGGAGTGCACCTTCCTCTTCTGGTCTCCTCCCTGATCTTAGGATCTTTGAAAAGTGGCCCAATCATCCTCATAAACTAAGGCTTTGTGCACAACATTAGCAAATGTCGTAAGAAGATGCCCAACTACTCGACTCCTGAGAGCGGGACGCAAGCCATTTACAAAACGGTGGGCCTTTCACCTCCCATCATCCACTAAGTAGGTCGTGAATCGGGATAAGGCAACAAAACGGCATCGTACTATGAAACTGTCATATTACCATGAACAAGGGTCTCAAACTCCAAAGCTCTCTGCTGCTGAATGTGCTCAGGGAAGAACTTCTAGTTGAAATGATCCATAAAGTCCTTTTAGGTCCATACAAAATCTCTCCTAACTAATCTAGAAACAGAAGTCCACCAGTGTTGGGCCTCGCCCCGAAGAAGAAAACTGCCAATTGAACTTGCTGTTGTGACGTGAATCTCATGGTGTCGAAGATCTTCTCCACCTCGGTATGCCATAACTCGGTTGTTGTAGGATCAGGCTCACCCCTGAAACGTGGGGTATCATACAGACAAAAATATCGAAGAAGAGCACTCGCATGAATCTACTCCCTTTGTTCTGGAGTCTCCTCTGACTGTCTGCTCTGCCCTTAGAGAGTGGTTGTAACTGCCTGAAGCATTTGCTGTAACTGTTCGGCTCTGACTGGAATGGTAGGAAATGCAGAGGGTGCACTGGCCTCAGGTGGAGGTGCATGAACTGTGGGAGCGAGAGCCTCTAGCATAGGCACGACAGGCTCCGACTAAGGAATAGGATCAACTAGAGGTGGAATGACAACCTTCGGAATAGGATTAGGACTAGGATTTGCAACAAATGGAGCGGGATGCACTCGGGTTGATAGGGCATCGTGGGTGCCTCTACCTCTCGTGCCTTGTCCACGTGTGCCTCATCTGGATGGCATCGTTTACAGAAAGAATAAAGGCATCTATGGCTGATGGATGTCAGAAAACCAAATCGAAAGAGTACACATTCAGGGCACTACTTGTCATAAGTTCTAAGTAGATATGTGATATTGTCCTGAGTTACTTCTAGGTTATTTTGTTATGCTTTGATACCAACAACTGTCGCACCCCAAACTCAAAAATCAGGCTCACAAAATTTTTGATCGCCGAATCTGGCGGCAACAGCCTCCATAGTACCCATTCTCAGCTCCTAGCGCCCATTCACCAGGTTCCGATCCTGGGATCCTATAAGGAGGATTTATAAAACATAAGTCTAATTTAATTGAGCATGCCCAAGATCATAACATCATAACCATAGATAAATACCCACAGGAACAACATTACAAAATCTACTAAGAATTTAAACTCTTCACAAGTACAAGGCTCAAGGGGTAGGAATATGAAGACTATCTAAGAACAACTCCAAAAGGGTCCACGGCATGCCCCACACTCCTACTCAGCTACTGCTGCTGCCTAGAATCACCTGCACGCATCAATCGTGCATAAGCATATAGAAAGTTTAGAGGGTGGTGTAAGTGTGTGCAGGACAGGTGCCATGAATGTGATATCAGATTATATGGAAAAATGGGTAAGACCATGAATACCACTAGCCGTCACAAGGCTAAGCAATGCAAGGCAGGGATACCACCTGCCAATCAAAGGCTATGTAATGCGAGGCTATACAACCAAGTTCCATATGCAATATGTAATACGATCATGCTCATCCTCATATCATGTCCACATATCAGTATAGTTTTTCTCTGAAAAATCACCGGGGTCAAATACACTATATGCTGACTGCCGCCTCCCTAGCCGTGTAGCCCAGCGAGCGTAAGAGACCTTACTATCTACTTGTGGACAGCCAATCACCAACAAGGCTAGACGGTAGTGGACCCATTTACGAACTGGTTAAACTCAGCCTAGCTTAAATGTCCCCTCACTCGGGTGGATAAGGCCACACCCCTTTCCAACCGACCACGATACAGTGGGAGACGCGACCTAATGGTAAAGGCACCGACACTTATGTTTTTCACTCGGTCTCGATGTTGGAGCATCTCCTGGTACCATGAAGGTTCTGGGACTTTCATCCAAGGACATTCGATGTGTCCATAGTGCTCAAACTAATATTTTCAGTGTCTAAATCTGGCCATCCATGATGTGCCTGTGAAGGCTATGACCCTAATGAAGCTAGGGAGAATATCAACTGTGTTATGCAATGCCAGATGCATGAATCACATAAATCAACCATGCATCAGTCCTGTGCATACAACGTGCTCAAGAGGGGCAACTCCATCACTCAGGGAGTCCCATGATAGCCTACCTAATGGCATAAATCACGACCAATCACATCTCAACCAAGCATACATATGATGCGCATGGGAATGGGTCATGAAGATAACTAAGTATGCCATGTGTTGATGTTGTACTCTCCTCATAACAAGGTAGGGTATAGGTACTTAGACAATTTTACGTGATATGAAAGGAGCACAACTACTAGTGGGGGTCCAATAGTTTGGGGTAACCTACTAGGACTAAATAAATAATACCATGGGCCTAAATGATAAGAATGGGCCTAATAAGGGTCTAAGGTGGACATTCAACCACCAATGGATGAGAATGAGCTTAATAAATGGGCCTAGAGGAGTCCACAATGGGGACATTTAACCACCATTATCCCCTAGAAGGTAGCCCAACAAAGATTCTACCTTAAGCATGGCCCAAGGCCCAAGTACTACCTTAAATAAAATGGGCAGCAATAGACATATATCATATCACATAATAGGCCCTAAGAAAATGGCCCAAAGCCCTAACACAACATCATGGGCCCAAAAAGGCAAACTATGGCCTAAGAACAATGGCCATCGAATTCATGCATTACGTTGAACCTAATGGGCTGCCCATAAGCTCAAATACATGGGTAAGGCATGCCTAATGCATGACAAGTTGGGCCTTACCAATCAGCCCAAATCTTGCTAAGATAGAGGGGCATTAAGGATCAAATTATTCAGCCCACAAGGTCCATCATAAGGTGAAATTAATCCAAGTACCAAAGAGTGGATGATCAATATTATTTGGGTCTGGTGAAAGTCCCAAAAGTCTGGCCTACTATGGCCCTCAAAATCAACCCAAAAGTGGGCCTCATAAGGCACTAATTAAGCCCAAAAATTAGAGATTTACAAGTATGGTGTGTACACATAACACCCTTAGCCTAGTGGACCTTGCAATCCCAAACAAACAACTATATGCAGCAAATTATGGACCCTTGCTGGAAATCTAGCCCACTTACTTCCTGGGCCTACTGGAGTCTGGCAAAACATATTTTCTAGTTAAAATACATAGTCCAACGTGGCCCATACATGATACAATGGGCCCCACTAGATGGAAGGTGGATGTACACACATACGGCAAGGTGGGGCTGCTGTTGGACAAAAAGTCCAGAAGCCCCCAACAATTTGGGGCGTCCCATTGCCATGGATGGCTGGCCTTCAAAGGTACCCAAGGTGGGCCCCACTAGGGACGTCCCACCAGGGGTGGGCCACGTCCTAAGTGGGCCACACCAAAGGAGGGACGACATGGAGGAAATACATCATGGTGGGACAAAAAGGCTAGGACGGTTAGCCCCTTGGGCGTCCCCTAAATGGCTGGACAGTTGAGCCAAAGGGTGCTCAAGGTGGACCCCACCGTGGACGCCCACCAAGGAGTGGGCACATCCAAGTGGGCCACACCAAGGGAAGGACAGCTGGGATGAAACACATTATCAAAGTGGGCCCAAGGTGTTGGGGACGGCCAGCCCTTGCTGGACATCAACCCAGTTGGGACGTCAAGCAAGGCTGCAGGCCCAGTAATATACACCCCTAATCTGGGTGGTTAGGATGGCCTGGATGCACATGGAGTGGGTCCGAGCTAGGTGGGCCACAAGAAGGGTGATTTAAGAAGCCATTAACACAAGTTTAAGTAATTTACATAAGTAGACAGCAAGGTTGGATAAATTTTGTTGCAAAAAAATTATGGTTGTCCCCAACTTGGACACCAAATGGGGTGGGCCCAGGCCTAACAAATCAAAGGGGAAATGGGTAGATTGCATGCACCTATATATAGACAACAAATGGGGTCCACCAGAGTGGCCCATTATCCCCAAAACTAGGCTGATACATGTGTATTTTCTACATGCAGGATGGCTGGACAGTCTAGAAAATTTGGACCATCCAGCCCTCTTAGGCCCACTCCATGGAGCTCAAATCAAGAGTAGATGGTGTGGGCTCCATCCTACATCGAGGTGGGGTCCACACCTCAGAGAATACCCCAAAATTTTTGGAAGAAAGGCATTGTAAACAGGCCTTGCAACAATATACAAAACCATACAACAATGGGCCTGAAATCTGGATATCAACATGTTGTTGTCCACTTCCAGCCCATTATAAAATAAATGGAGGGATTAAAGCTTAGATTCAACAAAGTGGGGTCCACCTAGATGGGCCACATTCCAGACCCAAGCCCCTTACAAAATCATCCAAGAAATCAGGCCTTAGTGGCCATCCAACCCACGCAAACAGGATGGGCCTGGGCGTCCAGCAGGTGGGCCTGGACGTCCCAAAAATCTGGACACATCAGGTGGGCCACATATTTCAGGAACAAAAGAGAGAGAGAGAGAGAGAGAGAGAGAGAGAGAGAGAGAATCACGGCATAGGTAGGACTTCGCCACTTTGAGTCCTCCACAACAATCATAACCACATTTACATGATCATTGGTCCCATACAAGCATGGGCCCTTGCAAAATTAGAAACTGAGGTGGGGATACCATCCCCACCATGGATCTAGAGTCTAGATGACCCACAAACCTATAAATCAAAGGAAAATCTCATAATGGGGTCCATGGAGAATGGCCCCATCATGGCAATCATGCATGCATAAAGTGGGCTGTTAGCCACACTCATGGAGTTACGTAGGACCTCCACCATTGATTGGTGGGTCCTACACACTCCCAAACAAATGAAGAAGGTTCATGCAAGAAGAAAGGAAAGAAACTAATCCTATGAATCACCCACCTCAAGACTTCTTCTTCTTTCTCCACACTAGAGATCTATAGCACCATATGAGAGGTTTTAATGGCTAAGATGGGATTTGGAGGGTTAGATTTGGAGGGTTTTAGGGTGAAAGGGGCTAGAGAGAAAGCTCTCTCATGGAAGTCCAAGGGGTCTTAGAGAAGATAATGAGAGAAAAGAGAGAGAAGAGAGGGAGAAATGGTAGCTAGGAAATGAAATGATTAGTTTTGGGGAGGATGGGAGCTTGCTTGCAATCATGACAAGCAAGGCATGCTCTAGGTTAGGTAGGGATGACATCATGCCAGACTAGGGTGGCTATATGCTAGCTTGTAGCTTACATAGAGAATGAGGAAACTAGGGTGGGCCCACATGGGAGAACGTGCAACAAGGATAAGGTGGGTGGGTCCCACATCATGATCAATGGTCTAAAAATTGCTTGGCCTACATCTTTTGATCTACAACTCAGATTGACACACGAGTTGCGGCGTTGGAACCGTAGTGTCGATGCAGTCGCAATGGTATAGGTTTCGGGTCGATCCGGGTCGGGTTTACATGACGGGACTTAAGGATGATCGCAAATGAAATTTACAGGTCACGAATCACCGAAATTTGACTGGTAGAACCGCGGGACCTAACGAAATGGAATGAAATGGACACTGAGGTTATGGGTCTTACATCTGGACGTGGAGAGAGAAATCCTGGGACGTGTGGAGCACGAGAGAGAGGAGGACGTGCGGCTAGTCTTTGGCTAGGAAGTTTCTTCCCTTTCATTACTTTGTTTATGTTTTTCCTTTAAGAGTTTTTAGTTTGATCATGTCTGTGATTGGCTAAACTTCTTAGCTAGGGCTAAAAGGTGAAGCTTGTAGCGTGATGGGGTGTTTTCTATAGCTTTGATTCATGTTTAATGAACTCTCTTTGATTATAGTTTGATTATAAGGAATGTTTTTAGTTTTTAATGGTTTATTATGACTTAAATTACAATGGATCTGCAATAGCTCTAAGCATTTCCTTTTCATTATTATGATTGTGAATTTAGGAAGCCCTGTTGTTCATCATCGTCTCATGGACATGGTTGGATGATGGAATCCTTCTCAACGTTCATAACTCTCTTACATTGGTTGTGGATTGGCTAAATTCTATTGTTTGTTGTCTTATGGGCATGGTTTTGTGATGGAATCAATTCTAATTCTCATACCTATCATTCTATTGAAAACTAGAACAAAGGAAGTTTATATTTGAGTTTTAATGAAATATCTTCCAACTGGATGGAGATATGACTCTAAATCTAGCTGAGTTCGTGAATCAAGCATAGATCTCCTTGATCTCTACAAGTGGATTCTTGGAAACCCTAGTTTCCCACCTTTGAATGTTACAAGTTTTAGTTAAAGTTATTCACCATTATTCTCTTAAAATTTCCTGGTTTAGATTATATCCTCTTCTAGTCTAGTTCTGGTTACTTTTAAATTACGTACAAGGTTCAGTCCCTGTGGATTTGACCTTGGTCTTACCGAGATTATTACTACATCGCAACCCTATACTTGGGGTGTGAACAGTGGTCCACGCAAATTCGTCCAGCCATCTAGTTTTGAAACAACGCTCATGGGAAGGTGTAAAGGAGATGGGCTCTCCTTCATAGATTTTTGGTCAAAATCTATTTGACTATTTCTGGTGTACAGTGATCCACGGCTGTACACATTTTTTGTGTACATGCGGCCTTTGTATCGTAAAGGTTGGCATGATCTTTCTTGATCTGCTCCGTATATTTAGTTCCTTGCCGTACATGTGACTTTCGATTTTTAAGAGTGGGTCTGATCTAACGTTTAGGTGGCCCATGCTCCATCTTTCGGATCAATTTTTTGGGTTTTGATGGTAGATTTCCCTAATTCAGGTTTATTTTACAATGATTTTGATCCTTATTCTTGTCTTTGGTCACTTGGGTAGGTTGGGTTTTGTATCAATGGGGAATATTCATGTTTATTGTTCGTTTTGTGTTTATGATAGCATTTGAGCAGTAGAATTTCAGGGTGTTACAATACATGTCCTAGGCATTAGGCGTCTATCATGCATGAGGTTATCCTTATGTTCACCAACATCATTTATTTATCATCATTCAGGCATAAAGTAAAATGAGGTTAGCAGATGCATGTGATCATCATGACCATCAAAGTATGCATTATTATCACTTGGATATCAATATCATCTCCTATGTAACTAATATTAAGTAAAACATAGTGATTATCCACATATCATCATTATGAGCATCAACACATGCATGATTATCGACTAGGATATCAACCTCATCATCTAATGTAACGATCATCAAGTAAAGCATGGTGATCAACTAGCATATTTTGTCATCATGTAAATGTACGTACATGTACATACTATCATCATCATTAGCATGAAGATCACTTCCATTTCATGATTAACATAGGCAATGTCACAACTACCTCAAACAACTAGTCATTGATCATTAATGAATATGCCATTAATTCACCATATATTAAATCATCACCATAATTGATATTAACCCTACCATAATCACCATTAATTAGATCATATCTGTCATTTCAACCAACAATAAGCACCTCCCACCTAAGTGTGACACACTCATAGACCTTGGACTACGTGTAAGGCACGCGGTCCCATAGGTCAAGTGTGAGTCTCACTTGGTGGACCACTAGGCTAACTCCAAGGGATAAACTTCCAACCGCAAGGCCTTCAATGGTGTGGATCCAAGTCTACAATTAAGTGGAATCCACACATTCCACCATCAACTAGAAATAATGCACAATCTCAAACATAAGGATAACATGCTAACATCTTTCATGTCATACATCATATTAGGCCCATTAGCTACATATACATGCAAACCAAGAAAAAGCCCATTTATCCAACTTTTGAATTCTAAAATAGGCATTGCTAAGTGTGGTCTACTTGACTAGAGGTAGTGTGCAAGGCACACTGACCACTAGGTAATAGGCCTGCCCAACGGGCTCAAGGAAGGTTACCATGGTGAGCTTCTCACTCCCTAAGGATTTCTCTTAGTGTTGGGCCCACTTGGGCCTTAGGGTTGCCTCATTTAAATGGGCCCAAGGCCTTCCATATCTTAAGACAACAACTGATCAGTAAGATCAGTCCACTACATATTTTATAACTTATATAACACCCTTTTACAAAACATGCTAGGCGGGCCTCATCAGATGAAGGGAATGACACATACAAAACAACCCACACTAGATGGCCCACCTAAGGTTTTGGGCTCACCAACACAAACTAGTTCTTTTCCATGGTTTAAATGCTGCATTAAATGCCTTGGGAAGGTGGTGGACCCCATTAATGTGGCCAACATGAATTCTATATCAAACAGACTTTTGATGTAAGGTTGGCGCTGGGCCATTTTAGAGTTAGATTCATGATCATGTATGGTCTACACTTGGTGAAAGAAAATAGTCACTTGGTAGACCTATGTATGGGCTTTACAAATTATAAGGCGGGTCTCATTGGTTTGGTGTGTACAATTTATAGTGATGGCCCAAACATGGGTACTTGGAAAAACTGTGTAGGAAGCAGTGGAGAATTAGTTTTAGGCCGAGTTTGAGTATGTCCCGTGATCACAAGGGACCACCTTTCAATGTGCTGTCAAGTACCCTTGGTATTCCTATATATGGACTTAAAAAAATATAAGATGGGACCAACTGATTATGTACACACAATATTTGGTGTATGGCCAAACATAGGTATTTTAATTTTCTACACAGTTTTCTGCACAATCATGCCTAGCCCCATTTTTGGACCTAGTCCCTGATCATGTTGGGTCTGATTTAGCCAAAGTAAAATATTATTTATCTATTCATTGATATAGGTTAAAGGTTCCAAGTGGTGTCCTATTCATATCTTCTATGTGGGGTCCATTACAGAGGTCCAAAGTTGGTACAAAATACAAAATTAAATAGACTGTTTTCAGCAATGGGGTTTGTCACAACTTAGGGCCCACTTTCCAAACACTGGGATCATTCCTGACAAAAAGGTGGGACATCTCAGCTCACTTATAAAAGGATTAAACATCCCCCAAATTAGGACCCTTAAATACAAAGCGTGGGGCCCACCATAAGGTGTCAAAGAGGTCTACATGCAATACAGTTAAGTACTTAGAACATTTTCAATAAACAGAAAAAGTGCAAAGGAAGTAGATAGAATGGCAAGTGGGCTCCACACGCTGGCAAGGCATAGATAAGAGGCACACATCAATACACATGGCTGTTCAGATTGAATGAACTAATAAAGTATATAAATTAAAAGTGGTCTCACTACCAAGTGGGTCCACAATAAGAGGATGAATGTTGTGTACAACATACATACAAATACAAGTAGCACATGAAATGTCTTGATCAAATCTCTATGATCAGATTCTCTTTAGGAAATTTGAGCCAATAGATGGTTTGGAAATACATCGTTTAGGTTGTATATAGGCTTCTAACCATACAAAGCCTTGGATACATCTGGACCACACATAACAATTCAAGGTTTATCCTTACGGAAGTATCTATCAATCTAGAATTTCCTAACTTCTATTATGAAATAATCTGACCATAGGTACCATACTTATGATTAGTAACTATCTTAAGTATATTAAGAAAAAATATCAAATACATCTGATCGTTGGAATCATGGATTTGACCCACACAATATGTAGTCACAATAAGCCCTCACATACATTTTTGTCAAAGGGTAAGATCTCAGCCATATGAACTTTGATCAAGGCGTATTATATACTATTGGAAAGATACTTCAATTTTCTATGAAGCCAATGGAATATATATGTCTATTGTGTTTAATAACGGGATAAAAATGGGTCCTTTTCTGGCAAATCAGAACCCTCTGTGTGCTGCTAGACAAGAGCTAAGTAAAGTCAATGCCATGAATGATTGGACCGTTAGATGGCTAGGAAATGTTTCCTAGAGTTATATCATATGGTGTTCATATTATTCCTAAGTTTCAAATCAGATCTTATCATGGTCGATTTTATATAATTTTTACAAGTTGTTATCCAGATACAAAAACAAGATTACATGTGAAGGGTGTGGATATAATGTTCATCACGGTGGACCATACTGACTTGGGCCACCTTGCTGACCACCATGGCCAGTAATATATGCACCCATGGGGATCCATACCAATGGGCCCTACACATATCAAGAAAAAAAGGAAGAAAGAGGAGGATGAGGGGGATGGAAGAAGGGGTGTAGACTCACCTCAAATGGATGGATGGTTTGATGATGATATATGGTCCACTCCCTCTAGGTTTGATGATGGTCCACAGCTTGGCCCCACTCTCTCTTACTCTCTCTTAAAATCTCAGAATTTTTTAAGCATAGCAAAAGCAGGCGTGTGAAAGAGCTCCTACTCTTATATAGAGAATTGGGGGTTGAGGTAGCAAGATGATGTGGTAAGTTTATGGGGTCTTATTGGTGCTAAAAGTGAGGTGGAAGGTGGTGTATGGTATGGGTAGTGGATGGATGAGGTGGATGGTGCTAAGCATGCATTGGCCAAGGTGGAAGAAATCTAGGCATGCATTGGCTAATGAATGGATACGGATTGTGGGTTGTAGGTGATGCATGGTGGATGATGAAGTGGAGTGTTGCAATTAGTTGTTTGAAGTGATGTGGCACAAAATAAAACATGCATTAGATGCATGTGTAGGATGAGGTGGACATGGGCCATAATTAATTTCTAAGCCATGAGGAGAGGGCTAATGATGAATTTTGGGATATAATCCAATTTTGTCTTAAGTGTATTATCTTATATGTGGTAGCTTCTTATTTGTCATGTAGTGATTATCTTATCTTATGATAATTCTTATATTTTTGAAAGTGGGCTTTAGGCCCACATGGGCTCAAGTCCAATGGGCCTAGCATAATAAATGTTGCTCATGTTATAAGATACGCAATTTTGGTCATGAATTTGATGGGTCGTATCTCACTAATGGAGTTTCGGATTAACGCATGGTTTTCGCCATGGTGACTACAGCGATGATGCGGTCCACATGACAAAGGTATCAAGGTCATCTAGGAAAAATCACTCAGGTGGGGTTGTGGGTGTACTAGGATACAGTGTATGGTCTATCAATGGTGTCAGTTGGGACACGTGTGTACATGAACGGTGTGATAAAGGACATGGATCCTACATCATATAAGTTGATCACATGATAATATTATCATTTGTATTTTTTCTTACATATTCACGAGAAAATGGTTCATTGATGTGTTTATTTATTTACCTTCAAAAAAATTCTTAGAATTTACGATATGATTCACAATACCATATTATGATTCATGATACAATAATAATTATGACAACAATGGTCATAATTTTCACTAGTGTGTTTGTGTGAGTACCATATTTGCTCATATTTGATTTTGAGGTATTGCGGGAAGTTCTTCTATATTAAGGTCCCTTGATAGTTTGATTGGTCTACTAAAATTCTAAGTCAAATTATGTATAAACAACGTTTATAGTCTTGGATGTCAAAATTGTCCATACATGTCTAGTGAAATTATGACGTCAAAGAAATTTTCACTATTTTTTCCCAGGGATATAATGCATATTTTTGAATTGTACGATTCAATATGAATTGTATGAATAGATATAGTAGTTATGATTTTGATTGTACACCTTGCGACACCATCTTAATCTTACAAATCGTATGATTCAGATAACATGTTACAAGCTAATGCTATGACCAAAAGATGAATAAATGTAGAAAATTAACTAAGCTCAATTTTTTTAAAGGGATGATAAGATAATTTTATTGCAAAGCTGCTTGACAATATAAAGACAGCAAAAAAAAAATAAAAATACACAAATTACATTCCAAAAACAATAACTATCGCAAAATGAATGAGTGCTCTAGAAGTGTAACAAAATAAAAACATATGTGGTCTGGATGTAATGTAGATGCTTGATTGCACAAAGCAAAAGCATGACCAGATAAGAAGAGTTGTCAAAAATTGTAGAAGCAAAATCACCTAAATAATATAAAAGAATTTCAAATATGTGCCCATATTTAATAAAACACACAAAATTAACACATTTATTAACTGATCAATAAAATTATAACTTTTAGGGCCTGTTTGGGTGCCACATAAACATTGGTATTTTATATTTATGCTCATTTATGTACCTACACAAGGCTTTGCATGTTCAAAGAATCTTTTGAAAGAAAATTGCTTGTTTATTACAATAAAGAGGGCATTTTTAAGAGCCAGAAATAAAGTAACGGGAGAGCTATTTTTACATCCGAAAATAACTATTTTTGCCTTCTTTTTACACCTCTCTCTCTCACAAGATTTTCTTTTCATTCTATCTTAGAGGTGGCAATGATGGATGCAGTGATGACAACATTGATGATGCAGACCATGGTGACGAAGATGATGTCAGGATGGTGGTGGTGATGTTGGGATGATAATGGTGATGGCAGCAATGTCCCCCAGTACTAGAGTTCAATTCTTCAAGAGATCAAAATTCAAGATACAAGAATTGAAGACACAACTCTCAAGACAAGTTCAAGGAATCAAGACTTCTCTAATAAAGATTTAAGCATCACACTCAACTCTCAAGACTTGAGACTTATTTTTATTCTTTTCCCATATTCTAGTCTCTCACCACAATTCTTCTCTCTCTCTCTCTCATACACAACTTTTGTAAAACTACCACTGTAGTGAGACTCTATCTCCCTCTCTCTCTCTCTCTTGAAGTTTCTTAGTTATATAGTAATAGACTAATAGTACATTACGATTTAGTACTTAAATACTACTATAGCATATAGTTAGTACTTAATACTTACTACTTATTAGTTATTTCTCAAATTCTTATTTGTTTGTCATATTTATACACTACTTAGTCCTTACTAGTTACTAGCACTACTTAGTTCTCTAATCTTAACTTTGTTGACTACGTGACTCAACTCATCATGTCTTCTTCCTAATCTTTTTCTTTAAAACCGAAGTCAAATGACATGAGTTGGAAATATGGACATTATTGTAGTGCTATTAAAAAGCCATTAATAAAATGAGATTTATGCAGGTTTGTTGGTTCCAAGGGTATTGGCTAGCACAAGCAACACCTTACGTACACACCGGGATAAAATGTAAGAGCATGTCCAATGTTACTTCAGAGATCCAAAAGGAAGTCATGGAGTACTTGAACATGCATTCATAGAAAAGACATGATATCACGGTTATTCAAGAAGAGTTTATGGAAAGAGAATTATATGAGGAGATTGATTTTGTTGATTTGGATGCTTTTATACCACATATGTCCATAGAGCGATCTGGACTGGCGTCGAAAAGAGCCCATGGGCATGGGCACAAACCACTTTGGAAAACCATTATCGACAAACGAACAGAAAAACCACGATTTAGTATATCGCAAAATGATTGTACTAAGCCGATGTTGCTTTCAACATTATAAAGTTGAAGAGCTTTAAGATAATGGTAGAAGCTATTAGTCAATTTGGACCTGGATTGGAAGTGGAACCCCCTTCCTATCATGAAGGAATAGTTGCCTTAAAAAAGAGATTGATTTGCTAGAAACTTTATCTCTAAATACAAAGAAAGTTGGAAAATCTATAGTTATATGCTAATGGCTGATGGATGGATTGATAGATCCGTTCAGACATTAATGAACTTTCTTGTGAATTGTCCAACTACGATGATGTTTTTAAGGTCTGTGGATGCATCAGTCCATTCCTACATGGCCGATTATTTATTCATATTGTTAGATAGTGCAGTTGAGAATGTAAGAGAAGAATATGTTATCCAAGTTATCACGAACAACACAATCTCTTATATAAGTGTTGGTCATCTTCTTATGAAAAAGAGACAACGTTTATTTTGGACCCTATGCGTGGCACATTGTATTGATCTAATGTTAGAAGATGTAAGTAGGTTGTATATTAAAGTAATTGCTAGGAATAAGAGAATAATAGCATTTATGTACAAATATGTCATTCTTCTCCATCACAAGAGAAGGCACATTGGGTATAATGATGCAGGACATGAAGATTAAATATGATATGCAAGATTTCACACTTTAGATCATACTAATTTAGAAACAATCACAAAAATTCCACATCTCTCATAAAGTTAAGCATTCAACAAGGGGAATCTATGAGGGTCCAAGCCAACACATGTTAGGGTTGGATCAATTAAAAATTATAACCAAACAATTATCAAAGGAGAGTAGATTCATCCACACATGCAAAGGATTACTCCCCAATCTAAGGGATTCATATGTTTCAATTCTAGAAAACCTAGGGTTTACAAAAGTGGAATAAAACTTTGAATTTAGGATTAGCTTAGGTTAGGGTTAGGGATTTAAGGTAAGAGATGAGATAATTAGATGAGAGAGAGAACCTGAAAATAGTCCACACGTATGGACAATAATTTGGCCCAGATGCATATGCGTGGGATCCTACCTACACGTGTGGGGCCTACGAACCCAAAAAGGGACAGCTTGGGGTTGGTTCCAGGGGTGGGCCACTCACACACCAAATTTTAGGTTGATTTGATGTCCGGTCTGTACACGATGCTTCGCCAAAGTTTTAGCCCTCCTGCAGGGCCTGATTCTGCAAATCTGCTTTAAAGGAAGGATTGGCTGCAAAAGGGGGTGAATTTGGAGATTGGATGACTGTGGGAGATGATGAATATTGAGGGTAGGAGGTGGGGGCGACTTGGGATGGGTGTGGCTTCGCACCACGGTAGTTAGCCCTTCGAAGAAGGGAGGGTTTCGCACCCAATTAGATTTTCACAACTCAGAGAGTTCGAGAAGTAGGAAAATGTCGAATTTTATTCATAATCTTTAATGAGAAAAAACCTACAAGGGGTTGCCTATTTATAAGAAAACTCTATACTCCAAAAGCTACACCATGTGCGCACACTATTACTTAGAGACGAAGTAACAAAAATAACAATTATTCAATGTAATATAAATCATTCATGATGTTCCTAATAATGATAATAAGCAAAACTCAAAGTCCTAGATCATATAAGGTAGTGGGCCATGATCATGAGATCCAATGGTAGGATTCACATGATGATCGGGTCCACTCCAAGGAACCAAAGCACAACCATCTAACTAAGAGGCCCTCCATAGATGTCGCCATCAATCCAGATCGATGGTGAGGCCTTCCTCCTTGCGTATGTGCGTAGGGGTGTGCGTGTGTGTGTGAAGTCCCCATCAACTCTCCCCGACTGTTAAGATTTCGCCACTGGCGAAAGAAAACTCCTGAACCGCTCCAAGATGTTAGGATCAATTTGTTGAAGGTCCTCCTTAGTGAGTCATGTACTATCTGAAGCTGGGCGTGACTTCCAGGTACTTTTGAAATCCGTTATCCGACATTGACACTACCTGATGGTCCAAAATATCCTTTATCTCCTCTTTGGGTATAGGAATGGTAGATATGTGAGGTAGAAGCTGGGAAGAAGGGTTAAGAAGAAGAAAAGGTCTGGGGAATTAGGATGGTTAGGTGAGAGGGTGGACAATGTATCAGAGGTTCCCTGAAATGCAAATAGATCTTCTACATTGAATGTGGAACTAATTCTCATGGAAGGTGAAAGATTTACCACATATGTATTGAGACCATTTCATTTTATAATTTTGAATGGTCTAAAGCTACGCACATATAATTTACGAACGGCTCCCTGAGGTTACCGCTCTAGCCTGATGCGGACCATCACAGAGCCTCTACATTGAATTCCTTGAAACGTTTATATTGGTCTATAGAAAGTTTGTAATGTTCATTACTAGTAGTGATCTTTCGCTTGATTTCTTGATACAATGAATAAATGTGATGCGCAAAGGACTCTACAAACTCTGATGGCCTATGGGATAGTGACATAGGGACAAGATCAATAGGTTTCTTAGGTTTATAACCAGTGATGACTTGAAAAGGACTTAAACCTATGCACTTATTGAAAGAACAATTAAATACAAACTCGACTATAGGTAGTGTGGTGTCCCATGTCCTGGTGTGCTCCCCCACTAAACATATGAGCAAACTCCCTAGGTGTGAGACTTGACCCGAGTTTGCATGTGTGTGTGTGAGTATGCATTTTATTCATCTTGGTCCCGCGGTCCTACCAGTCGAATCCCGGTGACCCGCGACCATCGGATAGTGTTTGTAATCATCTTTAAGTCCGGTCACGTAGACCAACTCGGATTGAGCCAAAACCTATGCCATCATGTTCGCATTGTCGTTGCGGTTTCGATGCCGCATCTTGTGCATCCATCCGGCGTGTAGATCATAAGATATAGGCAATTCAATTCTAGCCCTTGATCATGATCATGTGGCCTACCTAGTGAGGAGAGCACATTTTTCAAAGTGGCACACTCCCTTTTTGATGCAATTTTGAACAAACACCACACACACTATCTAGAGTTCCACCTCACACCTACCTACCCTTAAACACTACCTACAAGCCTATTAATGTAACGTCTCGAAAAAATCCGTACAAAGACTCGAGTGCCACCTCAGGCAGAAATCACTAATGACCAAATCCTTTAGAAATTAGACAAAAAGTAATTAAGTACTAAACTGAATTAATCGATGAATTAGCTCGAACCACTTTCTATACGAACTGTAAGACCCAAAACTATTAGAATCACTAACTTAACATTTCCTAAAAACTTAGGATAAGTCTCAAAATTCAGTTGCTCTTGGGAGCACTTTGAAACTCCGTATCAGACATGGACCGTGCATCGAAAGTCCAATAACCGCGAAACTATAAATTTATCACTACCTTACTGGGCTTGACAACTATCACGGAAATTGAGTCTAAATAGTATCCAGAAACGCACAACTTCAACATGGAGCGAAGTGTGTGAGAAACGTGAATATCTTTAGAAAATGAACTCAAACTTAAGTGAATTGGGCCATTTGCTTGCAGGCCAAATTTAAGGTTTTAGACCGTCAGATTCTGACCCAACTACACCCTTGGATCAGGAAAATTTTCCTGCACCCATTGGTATACTTGTGGCCCTGATCGAGTGACGATGACTGTTGAATTAAAATGGGTCCTCCACGATCGATCCACTAATCCGATCGGACTGAAACCTTAACCTGGCATAGATTCATTGTCAGGGAACTTTTTCAGATCGTATGCGAGCAATGGACCTCCAAATGATCTCCGTTGGCCCGAAACAAATGCCTTTTGGTTATAGCCTAAGTATACCATGGCTCTGGGGCCATTGACATCACTTTTGGGCCTATATAATGCCCTAAAACCACCCCTCTCTCATTCCATACGAATTTTCTCTAACCCTAGGAAAGAGAAGAGAGAAAAGAGGAGAAAAGAGTGGAGATCAAAGGGAAACCTTTGGGGTTTGCTGCATTGCTCCTGTTCTGTTACTCCACTCATCGAATCGTCTTTATGTCTCTCTACTCAACTCATTTCAACTCTATTTTTGGGTAAGAAATCCTAACCCTAATCTGTTTTAGGAATCCAAATAGAGAAACTGGTGAAATTGCTAACCTATTTCAATATTTAGGTAGCCGTTGTGCCGTAGACAAAGACGTGGTGTATGAACCAAGTTCGTAACGAGTGTACTGATGAAAGGTGCGGACTATAAATGTTTAGGTTATGGTTTCAAGGCTTTCAATTTCAACAATGATTTATGTCTAACTTGATTGCTGCCATATGATCTTATTTACGATGTATTTAGTAAATTATACATGTGTGTGAACTATGTGAATATATAATGCATTCTATGTATTTGTTGAAATGTTTGAATGAAAGTGAGATTATGATTTATGCTTGTCATGACTATTAATCTAGAATACTTGTTTGTTGTGTGGATGACAACTCCTTTATGAAAGGATTTGCCATAATATATGCTATAACTAATTTAGTTTATGTATATAGTATTATGTAGGCTGAGTGCTTGATAAAATGTCTGAGTGAGTAAATGTTTGATGGATTGTAATTATTAAGGGTGTTGAGATAGGATTCTCAACTACCTTACCTATATGTATAAATTCCTTCAAGTAACCTAAATTTCAAATACATGATTTATATATGAAATTCATATGTATGATAACATGTTCAATATGTTTGTTAAAATACTCAAATGAGAATCATATATGAATTGGTTGTTAAATGCTGTTATGACTATCACATGTGATTACCTGTTGTATTTAAGTGTGATTGGGACTACTACGTAGTCCAAGCAATCAGTAATGGTTTCCGATCGAGTGGCCAAACTAGTCTTGCCACAAGGGATACGTTCGGTGAATCCGAGCCGTATGTGATTGTCGACAGTGGTTAGGCCATAAGGAGTGCTTAGGCACTCCATGTCAATTAATTCAGCGTGCACTCGTACCAATCAAACTTGTCAAGTAACCCGATTGGCCTAATGTGTGTTTACCATGTATGGATGCTACTGCTTGAATCTAAGGTACCACTTACCAATGTAAAACCCATTTCAACCAGGGTACCAAGATCCACTAAGACTCATGAGTCAGGCATGGTGGTGTATGGGACACCATAGTTGAGTTGTCGACCTACGTTAGGGTGACAAGCCTCCCCGTAGTGACCAGTGAGCAACCCAAACTCGTGAGCCGAATATGGTGGTGTATGGGACACTATATTCGAGTTGTCGGCCTACGCTAAGGTGACGAGCCTTTCCGTAGTGACCTCGAGTGTAAACTAGGTCTACATCGAAGTGACGAGCCTCCCGTAGTGACCTGAATTTGCCTATCCACTGCTTTTCAATCAGGGGTGATGTTGTCCTATAACTTGCCTATCGTATGTGATTAAGTAGGATTGACGACCCTAAATGGATAATCATTTAGGTAAATGATATAAAGGAGGGTACCTTAGCTTCCCGAATCTGTTGTATGAATAAGCCTAATAAATTACTTGGCTAACACGACCATGCACCGCATTGCATGTGCTTTGGCGAGGAAGCACATGTTTAGGGAGTTTGCCATACGCGATCGTGAGATGATGTCGCTGAGGGAGTGCAGGCATGGGCATGCATCATTATAGCATATCATTCCTGCATTAACAAGAGTACTTGGAACATGATTCTTGTACTGCTTTATCAGTACTGCTTGACTGAATTGATAACATGTTAAGCTTTGCCTTATAGCTTCACTGAGTTGATCACTCACTCTCACTCTGGGACGGTGTTTTAAAACACCACCCAGACTCTATTTCAGCTGCAGATGATGGCGAGGCTTATGAAACGAAGCCTGACTTCTACGACGATGAGTAGAAGTTCTCCTATATGCAGCTATCAGGCGGGTCTATGTAGACCATGTTCTGATCGACGGAATTTTAGGGATACGAACTAGTTGGACATTACACTTTGTTATTTTGTATATTTTGGAACAAATATGTATATATTCAGCCTGGTGACATGATCATACTCTGGGGGTTTATACCCACTTATATACTTTATATATCTATTACAGTCTTCCACTTACTTAATTTAATCATCTCTAGAGTATGATATGCTGATTTAGTGTAATCTCATTCATGTTTAATGCACTAATACGGACAACATTTAATCATCATTATTTATGTTACATAAGTGATGCGTTGGAACTCGGGAGTTGAACTTCTGCTCGACCCCCGATTTTCGGGGCGTTACAAGTTGGTATCAGAGCATGATTTGGATTAAACTAGACCTGGGTTATGGTAATACGATGCACACTGACATACTTTAATTTAGGAAGGGGCAATAAAACATAGAAATAATCCTTGGGTTCCAAGTTTCGCCGACCTGCGAAACTGACCGTTGAAATATGACCCGTATGCATCTATGATCATGTGAGATGATACAATTCCTTTTTGGACTATCAATCGACAAGTTTAGACAATAATTCGGCGTATTCCACACTCAAATGACTCGAAACGCTGAATATGTGTGAGATGGACTCTGAAAATTCCTCAAACAGACTCGGGGGCCCAAAGGACATAAAACAGGGGAGACCAAAGTGGCCCTCGCACATTTTTGGCATCCAAGGAGGGGGATGCCATCATCCCCAGGGCGGTGCCACTGCCCTAGGTCTAGCGGAACGCGATGGCATCACGCCTACCGCGAGGCCTCGCAGTCGGGTCCAGTGGGCCGCGGCGGGCTTGAACTCCCCGTACTTTCCAGTACTTGAGTGTTACCATTAAAAAAAAGAAGACAGTAAATAGAAGCGACCTGTAACCACAAATAAAGCTAACCGCCCATGGAACGAATTAAAATCAATTTAATCCTTGTTTCTCAAAAACTTATAACTTAAAACTGTAAAAGGAAATTATTCCATGTGGTCCACAAGTACAGGTAATCCACCTTAAATTTGGGACTAAGGCCTAGTAAGAACTTACAGGTGTAACCGATACCACTAACAAGAATTGCAATAAAATTTGGCCTTAAAAAGAAGATAATGATGATAATAGAAATAATTAAATATTTAATGATATAAAATCATGAGATGATAGTCCTAATGTCCTGCAAAGTGGGACCCACAACATGACTAAAAATGTATACATATGTGGGGAAAATAACGATAATGATAATAATAATAGTAATAATGATAATAATCATAGTAGTAATAATAATAATAATAATAATAATAAAAAATAAATAAATAAATAAATAAATAATATTAAAGGTAGTATTACATGATATTTAGTGTTATAAAATCATAACAGGTCATATATCCGTAATCTGACCATTGGTTGTAGCTTAAATAGTTCCTAGGATCCTTTTAGCCGTTGACGTCCGATTTCAGAATAATTCGACCCTTAGATCAAGGTAGACCCATGACTGAACCCTCCAATTGGTTAGCATGGCCCACCTAAGCTTTGGATTTGACCAATCTTCAGTCAGAGGCCCTTAATGGGGCCTCCCAGAGTGAATGGATGGAGTGGATCTCTTGAAAACGTCTCCGTGGGCCCCACAGCTAATGCGTGCGTGCACCAGAGGGAGTGCACTCGAGGTGCACTGGACTACATCTCCAGTCAAATCGGGCTTGACCTGAAATTCCACTAAAAAGGAGAGATTTTCTCTCTTCTGTGGTTTCATAGCGGACGGACGCGGTCCGTTTGGGACGTGCTGTGGCCCACCATGAGGGACCAGCTCAATGATCTGGACCGTTCATCAGGACCAGATGATGACCCTAAACAAATCCTAGGTAGTCTCGCCTGTTAAAGTACAACCTCATGCACACAAGAACCGACCCAAACGAAGCCTATAAACACAATGTTTCCATAAATGAAAACTGTCTCTACTATTGCCAGCTCAGCGATCCGAATGAGGGGGATTCCTCTTATCTCAGACATCCATTTGAGGAGATCTCAGCCGTCCAAGTTGGGACGTCACTTCCTCAATACCAGAGGCAGAGAAACCACGGCTGGTTTTCCCCAACCACCGTATTTGAAGGTGGTTTCGAGTAGTCTAGATTCCCACTATTTAGCTCTCATCCAACAGTTCTAGGATGTCCAGGTAGACCGTAAAAAGGGGAGAGGATGGAGCAAATGCATCTCCTCTCCCAGTTTTAAGAAAAATGACCGTTTCCCTTCCACCAGCGAACCCACCACCCAAATCATACTAAAGCTTCAAATGAGCTTATCCATAAGCTCCCTAGGGTTCATACGAACTATCCCATGTTGTCTGATCGGAGGAAGAAGCCTCCGCTTGAGATCCGCCATTAATGGCGTCATCTTCTTCCTCACCGATCTACTGCACCCAGCAACCCAAACCGAATCGAATTTGGCCAGATTGGCCTCCTCAATGGGACATTTCTAACTAGAAAAGAAAGAGAGAAAAGATGAAAGAAAGGAGAAAGAGGAAGATGGCATGGTGCAACTGTTACACCGCACTGAGTTGCTGGACCGAGCCAGCCGTACTGTTTGGTCAAATCTAGACACTCTTGGGTCATGAGGAAGAGGAGTAGAAATCAGAGGAAAAGAAAGGAAGAAAATGAAAGAAAGAAGGAGCAGAGAGTAAAAAAAAGGAAGAAGAGGATTCATGGGGTGGCTATCTTGCCGCACCAGCTCATGCCGAGTCCTTCACTTGCTGCCGAGTCGAGCTGTGCGTGCTGAATCGGCCTGGACATGGGATGTGGACCCCACAATGATGTATGTACACCATGCCATGCATCTGTTCCATCCCATAGCCCATGTGCGTGGACCCACCCAGATTGGAAGCAGATTGGCTGGTGTGTCTCTCACTAGCTATATAGCTACTATAATAGCGCCACCAAGTTCCGTGGGACCCACCTGATGCGTGGAAGGAATCCATGCCATCCATCCATCTGCATATGGACTGATTATGAGGTATGCATTATATCTCGCCGTTCATCTATCTGGACTTTATTTTCAAAATAATATAATATAATATTTATATTATATACATTTATATTATATATGTTCGTGGTAGGCCCCACATGGGACCCACCTGCTGTGAAGAAGATCAACTGGAGTGCATCTACACCAGCTACATGGCCGCTGTACGGACGCTACAAGTCTATGGGTCTGGTTCATGTGGTCTTTGTTACATCCAGACCATCTGTCCATTTGTATGGGTGTTAGCAGGGGTGGGCCAGTTACAGCCACACGCATGGGCCACACCATGTACACGACGAGCCTCACATGGACAGTGCAGGTGGGTCTCACCAAGCCAAGCTCAGTGGGCCTCACCAAGCAATTTTTGGGCCCAAATGCGTTGAGTCCAAGCCCAATGTTGGACCACCATGGGACAGCCATTACTGGACCAAAACATGCCAAGCCCAGGCCCGGTTAGGTCCCTATAATCCCACCTACTTGTGGTGGCTTAGAAACATAGCGGGTCACTCAATGATAGTAATGCATGTGACATGAGGCGTATGAAAATGGGCCTTATCGTCATTGGATGAAAGAAAACCCGAGTTGAAGCGGGCCTAGATAGCTATGAGCTCAAGTTCATCGGATTGGATCTGGAGGTTAGAATGGAATAAGGCGAACTAAACTTGTAAATAAATGAGCAATGGCCATTATTACCATTACCACCATCGTTAGGACTATTAATATTACATACTAACATTAGTTATTACACACAAAAATGATCAGTATTAAATATTAGTATTTCATTTTGCCCCTCTTAAATATGATCACTAATAGTTCATCATAATTTAATTATCATCATAATGATTGCTAATAACGTATTACACTAATAATAGTTGTCATGAGCGAAATTACCACTAATGATATTAGCATGGTATCTATCACTTGAAAATATTATCTTTAATAATAGATTATATTGTCTTATTACAATTATAGTACTAATTACTCCCATGGTTACAAATATTAGAGGTATCATTAATATTAAATTATAACTAACCATATTATTATATTGTATTTAATTTGCATATACATCATAGCTCAAATTCTAGAATCTAAGCACCAAACTAAAAGATAAAACCCTAACCCTACATCAAAACCCTAAAGATAAATAATTGAAACCCTAGATTATGATCTTAAATCCTATGTAGTGTGTAGAACTTGGATCTAATTGTACAAGTTATTGGTTTATGATAGGGATTGGTTTTAAGGAAACACGCATTCTCTAGCGACACTGGTAGGCAATTTAAAGTATAAGTTGATGATTCTTCCCCTTGAGCTTTCCATTTTCCCATTAGCTTAAGTTATAGTTTTTATTTCAATTTATAATTAATATCTCCATTCTATAAGCACATGTGTTAATTGCTGAAATTGAATTTCTATATTACATGCTTAATGTTCATCCTGTATATTTGTTCATTATTTGTGTATTGCTTATGGACTTTGAACTGGTACATTAGTGGGAAACCCCCACCTATAAATGTACATCCATACTTAGGATGTAACTCGACTAGTTGTGATTAAAATGGACCTTCAGCTTAGTGGTTATTGAGTGATGGTCTAAATGGATCATGGATGTGGGCTTACCACCTAGGGTTGTTGTGTCCAATGGTTTTTAAGGACAGTCTTTTATCGCATGGTTTTGATACTCGCCCTATGAGGCCTATTTTGAAAATTGCCCTATGTGGTTTGTTTGATATCGCCCTATGTGGCTTTGTTCTGGTATTTTCCCTACATGGGGTCGATGTTTTATACCGTGTAACCATGCGATCGTAAGCCCCATATACTGTAATATGATTGGCCACTAGTCGACGGATTTCCATTAAACATCCTAAGATGGTAGCCTCATGGGTCGAGGATGGTGGTAATGGGACACTATGCCCAAGCTGTTGGCCTTCGCTGGGCTCTGAGCTCCCCGTAGTGACCTTGAGCTTACCTAAATTGGCTGATTGTAACTGGTCTAATAACGGTTTGACTAATCATGCATCCATAGCATGTTGGCGATGACGGGTGGCTAATTCTGGATGCTGTAGCATGCACCCTTAGGATCTTTAGGGTATCATTTTGCTAGCTCCCAGACCACCGACTATCGACCCCTATCCGACTGGATGATTTTCCCAGGTCAATGATTTGCATGGGTGACGAGCCCAAGTCCGGCTGGATGTGCATCCCCAGGCCAATGTGCATTCATGCATCCATGCATTTAAAAAGATTGCATCATGTATTATTTTGATTGCTTGTTGTTTTATAACTATACTTACCTAATGTGGCGGTGTATAATCTTGAGGGGAATTCACACTGAGCTGGCCACTCATCCATTAAATATATAACCGTACAGGTAAAACAGGTGGCCCAGATGATGTATATGTTCAGACTTGATGAGGAGATGTGGAGGTGCCATGGATGCACGACTGTATTGCTATGAGGAGCTGTGTGGGCATGCGGCTTACATTTATATGCTTTCTATTATTTCTTATGTGTGAAAATCTTGAAATCGTTAATGTTGAGACATTGGTTTGTATAAGTCATCATGGGCAACCTCTTGTATAATCTAAATGTAATTGAAAATTTTTCTTTATGATTACTTGTCCATTCTACGCTCATCTGCTTACTCCGATGGAGAAAAAAAATATTTATATACTCGAATTTGACCATCCTTTAAGGTTAACACACGGGTTTTTGGGAAACAAGTCATATACTCGGGTCCTAAAAACAAGGGGCATTACAGGGCTCACGGGTCCGGTGGCCCGCCACCCCTTTGCACGTATGTGGGCCCACAAAATTCATGTGGGGCCCTCTTTATGTCCCTATTTGCTTCATTTCACCCCACCTAGCTTTTAAACCCTCAAAACCTCTCAAAATCTCACTTTTCTTCTCAAATCTTCCTTCTATTCTCAAATCAACTTCATCTTCTTCCTTTTCTTGCATCCACCTCCACCATTCTCTCAAACCCATCTCCTACTACCCTCAATCCCCTTTTTTCTTCTCATTTGAGTACACAAACCCACCTTTGTGTCTCATAAATCTCAAAATCCTCCAACCCATCTCATCTTACAAGCTCTCTTAACTCCATGGCTCTTTTCAAGCTAGTTGTCACGATTTTCTCCCTCTCCACACTTCTTTCCCTCATGGGAAAGATGAGGGCGCCTGCGGATGAAGCCGGGCCTAGCCGTCCTACCCGTCCAAGGAAGCAGAAAGGTGCCGAGGCTAGCACTAGCGTTGAGCGGTAGCGAAGGACGAAGCGGGATCTCGATCCCCAAGTTCCTCTCGAAAGAGCTCTACTGGCGGGCATCGGACATGGTAGGTTTCAAGGCTGTAGAGTTATCTTTAAAGCACACGTGGATGAACGATTATTTGGGCTTTATCTGGTGATGAACCTCCTGTTGGACGCTGGGTGGGGTCCCATACACTGCTGGAGCCTCTACAGTTCACTATCCTTGTGGGAAGGCGGGAAGCCATTGTCGATGTTGGTGTGATATCTCGAATCTTGGAGATTCCACGTGGAGAGGTACACGCTAGCGAGAAGAATCTCAAGAGTATGCGAGAAAGAGATCACCGCACGTGGTTTCTTTGCGGCCGACTGGTTCACTGGAAGTGAGGCAATTGACTCCCAGCGACCGAAATGTCTCATGACTTCTGCCTACTCCACCACATATTCACATACAATGTGTATCCTAGGTGAAGCAACCACGCCTCCTTAGAAGACCAACTGTCAAATGTTGCAACCTATCTCAGCTTAACCTCTATGATCAACACCGCCTGCACAACCATCTTACCGGCCACCCACACCTCGATTTAAGCCACCTCAATGACCTATGGCAGCGCAGCTGAATCATCCTCAACAAGCTCGGGTGCACTCATTTGCAGCTAAGGCTTCCAAGATAGCAACCGCAACACCATTGGCTTTCGAAGTCACATCACATATCCAAGGTATACCAGTCTTCCTATTGGTGGACACCGGGTCCATTATTTCAATAATATCATGTGCAATAGTTAGGCGACTAGTATTGGAAACTGCTCCTATGGTTGGGATGAGACTCCTTATAGCCACAGGGACCTTTTAGACACTACTAAGATTTGTAAGGGTTGCTCGATAGACTTAGGAAGCAGAACAATACTCGTTGACTTGATTGTCGCCCCGCTGTGTCATTACGATGCCATCCTCGGTATAGATTGGCTCATCGAGATGAAGGCAGAGATCGATTGTGATACTAGAGTGGTGACAACCCATGGACCTAAGGGCACGACCTTTACTTTCCCAGTTCAGGTCAGTATTACTGCATTAGTTATTAGGCTACCTTGCTAGAGAATATTGATGGCCCGACACTTGGGAACACGCTAGTAGTATGAGATTTTACGGACGTGTTCAGGACGATACCTGAACTGCCTCCTCGGTGCGAGATCGACTTTACTATCAACCTAGTGCCTGATCCGACACCTATATCTCTACTGACATATCGCATGCCTCCGTGTAAGATGGAGGAACTGAGGAGACAGATCGATGATTTGTTAGATGCAGGCTTTATACGACCGAATATATCTCCTTGGGGAGCACCCGTGTTGTTTATGAAGAAGAAGGACGGATCATTGCGATTGTGTATTGATTATCGTAGGTTAAACCTAGTGACAATGAAGAACAAGTATCCTTTACACAGGATTGATGATCTGTTCGACCAGTTGAAAAGGGCACAGTATTTTTTAAAGATCGACTTATAATCAAGGTATCACCAGTTGCACGTCAGGGACAAGGACGTGCAGAAAACAACATTCAGAACCAGGTTTGGGCACTATCAGTTCCTCGTGATGTCGTTTCGACTCACAAACGCACCGACCGTGTTCATGGACCTTATGAACCAGGTGTTTCGGCCGTATCTGTACCGATTCGTCATCATATTTTTAGATGACATCCTGACATACTCCAAGAGTCGGAAAGATCATGAGGAGCACCTGCGAGCAGTCTTTGATACTCTCAGGAAGAACCAGCTATTTGCTCAGTACAAGAAATGCGACTTCTAGAAAGAAGAAGTCAAGTTCCTAGGACATGTGGTGTCCAAGGAAAGAATAGCTGTAGACCTTGCTAAGGTGACCACAGTTTAGGACTGGGAACAGCCCAGTTCAGTTACTGAAGTGAGGAGCTTCCTCGGCCTGGAAGGTCACTATCGTCGATTTATTAGAGACTTTTCCAAGATAGCCAGACTGTTGTCTTAGCTCACTCGAAAAGATCTTAAGTTTGCCTAGAATGAGAAGACAGAAGCAGCCTTTTAGGAATTGAAGGACAAGTTGATGTCTGCCCCTATGCTAGTATTGCCAGAGTAAGGGGTTAGATATATGATATACACAGACGCATCTTGCATTGGTTTGGGTTGTGTTCTTATGCAAAAAGACAGGGTGATTGCTTATGCATCACGACAGTTGAGGAAACACGAAGAGAACTATCCTACGCATCACCTGGAATTGGTGGCCGTCATCTTTGCATTAAAGCTTTGGAGATATTACCTCTATGGAGAGGAGTTTGAGCTTTTTTGCTACCACAAGAGCCTCAGGTATATATTCACACAGAGAGACCTGAATATGAGGCAATGATGATGGATGAAAACCTTGAAAGACTTCAAGTTTGAGGTCTCCTAACATCCTGGCAAGGCCAACCTTGTGGCAGATGCGTTGAGCCGTAAGAAGACGATAACATTTGCAGCTCCGATGATGATAGAAGAATGGAACATGGTGGAATTCGTGTGAGACTTTGAGCAGAAACTTACGGTAGAGGAATCGTTCGAGAGCGTCGCACACATCCGCTTGCGACCACTTATTGGCGATCGAATCATTTTGGCTCAGAGAGAAGAAGAATAGTTGATAAAGATGAGAAAACGAGCTAGTGACGATGAAGACTCTGAATGGAGAGTTGGGTCGGATGGGGGTTTACGTTATCGTGGCCGCCTATGCGTCCCAAACCTTCATGACTTACGAAAGGAAGCTCTCGAAGCTACTCACCATTCGAAGATAGCGATGCATCCTGGTAGTACAAAGATGTATCGGGATATGAAACGTTCATACTAGTGAGACAATATGAAGGCCCACATAGCAAACTTTGTGTCCCGTTGCCTCACATGCCAGCTGGTCAAGGCCGAGCATCGCCGACCTCCTGGTTTACTTTAGCCCATGCCTATAGCTGAATGGAAGTGGGATTTCATCTCTATGGATTTCATTTCCAGGTTACCAAAGACGAGAAAGGGACATGACTCCATTTGGGTGATTGTGGATTGATTGATGAAGTCAGCTCATTTCCTCCCAATTAGAGTCTTAAACTCAGTAGACAATTTGGCCAAGCTGTACATCAAAGAAATAGTACATCTGCATGGAGTGCCAATGGAGATCGTGTTGGATCAACACACATGATTCACATCTATCTTCTAGATTCGTATCCAAGAAGCAATGGGTATGAAACTGAAGTTTAGTACCGTGTTCCACCCACAGATAGATGGGAAGACGGAATGGGTTAATCAGGTGCTAGAGGATATGTTGTGGGCATGTGTACTTGATTTCAAAGACAGTTAAGATGATTGTCTTCCTTATGCTGAGTTCGCTTATAACAACAGCTTTTAAGCGAGCATTGACATAACTCCCTATGAAGCACTATATGGGCATCCATTTCGAGCACCGCATTGCTGGGCAGAAGTTGGTGAAAAGGGTTTAATTGGCCCAAATTTGGTACAGGCGACCTCAGAGAAGATTGACATTATCAGGCATTGACTTCTTACAGCACAGAGCAGACAGAAGAGTTACACCAATACCAGACGGAGATAGCTAGAGTTTGAAGTTGGGGACCATGTGTTTCTTAAGGTTTCCCTCATGAAGGGAGTCCTCCGATTTGGCAAGAAGGGGAAACTCATACCACAATTTATTAGGTCGTTCCAGATTTTAGACTGATTGGGTGTGGTAGCGTACCGCCTTGCTTTGCCCACACTACTCGCAGGTGTGCACAATGTATTTCACGTATCGATGCTGAAGAAATACGTTCCTGATCTTTCCCATATTATTAAGTGGGAGAAGGTACAGTTAAGTGAGGATTCTACCTATGTACTGCGACCGACTCGTATTCTAGACAGGAAGGAACAGGTGCTGCGCAGTAAAGTTATCCCTCTTGTGAAGGTAATGTGGACATACCACACTAAGGAAGAGGCTACTTTGGAAACAGAAGCCGTGGTCCATAAGAACTACCCTCAGATTCTCGAGGAGTACGAAAAGGTACTAATTTCGAGGATAAAATTTTTCTTTAAAGGGGGTAGATTGTAACATCTCGAAAAAATCCGTACAAAGACTCGAGCACCACCTTAGGCAGAAATCACTAAGGACCGAATCCTTTAGAAATTAGACAAAAATTAATTAAGTACTAAACTGAATTAATCGGTGAATTAGCTCGAAACACTTTCTATACGAACTGTAAGACCCAAAACTATTAAAATCACTAACTGAACATTTCCTGAAAACCTAGGATCAGTCTCAAAACCTAGTTGCCCTCGGGAGCGCATTGAAACTCCGTAACGGACCTGAACCACGCGTCGAAAATCCGATAATCGTGAAAGTATAAGGTTATCACCACCTTACTGGGCTTGACAACCACCGTGGGAATCCAGTCCAAATAGTATCTAGAAACGCACAACTTGAGCCTGGAGCAAAGTGTGTGAGAAACGCGAATATAATTAGAAAATGAACTCAAACTTAAGTGAATTGGGTCGTACGCTTGCAGGCCAACTTTAAGGTTTCAGACCATCAGATTCTGAACCAACTGCACCCTTGGATTAGGAAAATTTCCCTGCATCCATTGGTATACTTGTGGCCCTGATCGAGTGATGATGACCGTTGAACTGAAACACGTCCTCCACGATCAATCCACTAATCCGATCGGATCGAAACCTTAACCTGGCATAGATCCATTGTCAGAGAACTTTCTTCAGACCGTATGTGAACAATGGACCTCCAGATGAGCTCTATTGGCCCAAAGCAGACGCCTTTTAGCTAAAGCCTAAGTATACCATGGCCCTGGGGCCATTGATATCACTTCTGGGCCTATATAATGCCCTAAACCCACCTCTCTCTCATTCCATACGAATTTCTCTAACCCTAGGAGAGAGAAGAGAGAAAAGAGGAGAAAAGAGTGGAGATCGAAGGGAAACCTTTAGGGTTTGCTGCTGTGCTCCTGTTCTGTTACTCCACTCATCGAATCGCCTTTACGTCTATTAGTCAACTCGTTTCAACTCCACTTTTGGGTAAGAAATCCTAACCCTAATCTGTTTTAGGAATCCAAATAGAGAAACCGATGAAATAGCTAACCTATTTCAATGTTTAGGTAGTTGTTGAGCCGTAGATAAAGACGTGGTGTACGAACTGAGTTCGAACAAGCATACCTACGAAAGGTGCAGACTATAAACATTTAGGTTATGATTTTCAAGGCTTTCAATGTCAGCAATGATTTATGTTTGACTTGATTGCTGCCATATGATCTTAGTTACGATGAATTCAGTAAATTATACATGTGTGTGAACTATGTGAATATATAATGCATTCTATGTATTTGTTGAAATGTTTGAATGAAAGTGAGATTATGATTTATGCTTGTCATGACTATTAATCTAGAATAAATGTTTGTTGTGTGGATGACAACTCCTTTGTGAAAGGATTTGCCGTAATATATGTTATAACTAATTTAGTCTATATATATAGTATTATGTAGGCTGAGTGTTTGATAAAATGTTTGAATGAGTAAATGTTTGATGGATTGTAATTATTAAAGGTGTTGAGATATGATTCTCAACTACCTTACCTATATGTATAAATTCCTTCAAGTAACCTAAATTTCAAATATGTGATTTATATGTGAAATGCATATGTATGATAATATGTTCAATATGTTTGTTAAAATGCTCAAATGAGAATCATATATGAATTGGTTGGCAATTAGTAACAGTTTCCGATCGAGTGGCCGAACTAGTCTCGCCACAAGGGATATGTTTGATGAATCTGAGCCGTACGGTGATTGACGACAGTGGTTAGGCCATGAGGAGTGCTTATGTGCTCCATGTCGATTAATTCAATGTGCGCTCGTACCAATCAAACTTGTTAAGTAACCCGATTACCATAATGTGTGTTTACCATGTATGGACGGTATTGCTTGAATCTAAGGTACCACTTACCCATTTCAACCATGGTACCAAGATCCACTAAGACTCATGAGCCGGGCATTGTGGTGTATGGGACATTGTGGTCGAGCTGTCGGCCTATGCTGGGGAGACGAGCCTCCCCGTAGTGACTAGCGAGCAACCCAAACTCGTGAGTCGAATATGGTGTTGTATGGGATACTATATTCGAGCTATCGACCTACGCTTAGGTGACGAGCCTTTCCATAGTGACCTCGAGTATAAACTAGGCCTACGTTAAGGTAACGAGCCTCCCGTAGTTACCTGAACTTGCCAATCCATTGCTTTTCAATCAGGGGTGATGTTGCCCTATAACTTACCTATCATATGTGATTAAGTAGGATTGACAACCCTAGATGGATCATCGTTTGGGTAAATGATATAAAGGGGGGTATCGTAGCTTTCCGAATCTGCTGTATGAATAAGCCTAATAAATTACTTGGCTAACACAACCATGCATCGCATTACATGTGCTTTGGCGAGGAAGCGCACGTTTAGGGAATTTGCCATGCGCGATTGTGAGATGATGTTACTGAGGGAGTGCAGGCGTGGGCATGTATCATTATGCATATCATTCCTGCATTAACAAGAGTACTTAGGACATGATTGCTATATTACTTTATCATTACTACATGACTTAATTGATAACATGTTAAACTTTGCATTATAGCTCCACTGAGTTGATCACTCACTCCCACTCTGGGACGGTGTTTTAAAACACCAACCAGACTCTATTTTAGCTACAGATGATGGCGATGCTTACAAAGCAGAGCCTGACTTCAACAATGATGAGGAGGAGTTCTCCTATATGCACCTATCAGGCGGGTCTATTTAGACTATGTTCTGATCGATGGGATTTCAGGGATACGAACTAGTTGGACATTACACTTTTTTATTTTGTATATTTTGGAACAAACATGTATATATTCAGCCTGGTGACATGATCATAATCAGGGGGTTTATAACCACTTATATACTTTATATATCTATCACAGTCTTCTGCTTGCTTAATTTAATCATCTCTAGAGTATGATATGCTGATTTAGTGTAATCCCATTCATGTTTAATGTACTAATACGGACAACATTTAATCATCATTATTTATGTTGCATAAGTTATGCGTTGGAACTTGGGAGTTGATCTTCTACTTGACCCCCAATTTTCGAGGCGTTACAACTAACCTACTAAACCTACAACTTTGGTTGTAACTCCCTACTTGCAAGCATCTCCCCTCTCTAAACAAGGTAAGAAAGCAATCATTACCCAGCTTAAAAGAGATTTCTCTCTCTTTCTCTCTCATTCTCTCTACTCCTCTCTCTTCTCTCCCTCTCATTTTCTTCTTCCAAGCAATAGAGGGGTGGGACGTCTAACCCATACCAGCCCCAATCCCCCTCTTTTCTTCCAAATCTAACCTTCTAAATTCCATCTCATCCCTTGATCCATCACCCTTGGTGCACTAGGAGCAAGGAGGTTCAACATTGGAGCAATCCAAGGTGGGTGTGTTCCTAGGATTTAGAACTTTCATCTTTACATCCTTAGATGTCTTTTCTTTCATATGGGAAGTGTAAGACCCACCAATTAATGGTGGAGATCCTACACCATCCCTTAGTTGTGGCCAAATGACCTCTTTAGTGCATGCATACCCATGCATGGCGTTTTTCCCTCTATGGGCCCCATCATGGAGGATTATTTGTATTTCATCACATGATAGGTCATCTAGACCTTAGAATCATGGTTAAGATAGCATCCCAACCATTGATCTTGAATCTAGGACATGCATGTGGTGGATCTTTTGTTGTAACATATGAATAAATGGAATGTATGGTGTGATTGATGAAGAGGAGGGCCTCAATGTGTCGGAGCCCCTCCTCTTGTGGCTGATTCTTCATTATAGAATTCTAATCTGGCATGTGTGGCCCACCTTGTGGGTCAACAAAAATCCAGACCATCCATGAAGCTTGGACGCCCATAACGATCCATCCTTGAACATGTGGCCCTAAAATTCATCTTAATGGGGCACATGCAAGGGGTATTTGATGATGGAGAAGGTCTGGATATTTATGGGGCCCACTAGGGTGGTCCAAAACATAAATTCCTGGGGTTAAATTCCATGGAAAATGATATTTATATTTTATTTCCTTCAATTACTTGTTTTTGTCCCCAATCTGTCTAGACAGATTTTTGGGCCAACTTGAGGCAAGGATTTGGGGATTTTGGTGAGGAATTTTACACCAAGTGAAACATAAGTTTTGAAGGTACATATCCCACCTATAAGCATACCAAATTTCAGCCTCAACTCACCCCAATTGGGTCCCTAAAAAGGTGTGCCAATATGGGTACCTTGCTGGATTTTCTGCTGTAATTCCAGCAAGGTTGCAATTTGGAAAACTCAAAATTTTTAAATAGTTTTTGATCAGGTGGGCCACCTTGGTAGACCTTACCTTATACTACATATATGTGGGAAGGTTAAAATCCAATTTTCCTAATTTTGGGACACCCTGGGCCCACCCCATTGGGTGCTCAATCATGGTCTATTCAGAATTCTGCACTTAGCAGAATTTCTGGACAGATTGTATTTCTAAATTAACTTAAAATACTTCTGATCATCATAAAATTGTGAAATTTTGTAGAGGTGTGTAACACCTACGGAAGGACCAGCCTACAAATTTTCAGGGCTATCGGGCCCCTATACCATCCGTGGTGTGGCCTGGAGTGGCCCACTAGGCTGAGACGCATAGGCTGGGGCGTCTAACCTTGGCTAGACGTCCAGGCCACCTTGTGGGCCCACCTTAATGTATTTTGTATCCCACTGTTCATTCAAGTGGGGTCCATAGGGGGCATGATTATTTCTCCCTTGAATAACATACATTTGGGATGCATTTGGATGAGTTTTGGGCCAATTACCCAGGCTCATAGGACTGCCTACCCTTGGGACATCCAGGCCCATTGGACAAGTCCAGCAGCATGGTCCACCTATTTTATATGTTTAAATCAATACCTTCATCTGGTGGGACCCATAGTGACATATATGGGCCACCAGGGGACTTATACTTACCCCTTTATGATTTTTGTTGATCCCCAATAGGCCCAGAATATGGGTGGGATAAAATTTCAGCAAAAGGCTCAAACTGGCCACCCCTAATGGTTTGTTTTGGGGCAGCATGGCTCACCATATTAAGGGGGGATTATGCACTTGAGATTACCTTCTTCTAAGATATCCTTGGGCCTCATTTATGTATGCTTAGAGGCCCACCTCCATTGAACTTTAATTGGACCTATATGCAATGTGTTGATTGGCCTTGGTAGGTCCACTCATCTTGGACCTTCTAAGTTAGGCCCCATTGGACCTCTGGGCCTATACTTACCATGGTATTGTGATGGGCTTAGGGGCCAAAATACACAAGTGATTGGGCCTTTGGTTACCTACTAAATTAGCCACATGCTTGGGCCAAGATGTTGGGCCCAATTCACTTACTTTAAACATAAGAAATTGCGCCCACCTGGACACTTATTAGGACCATTTCTTCCCTTGGGCTTTTAGATGACCCTTCCTAGCTCGTGGGCTACCCCAAAGTATTAGGCCCCCACTAGAGGATGATCCCATAGTAAATTGTCTAAATACCTATGCTTGTTTCCCTCCTTGGGAAGGAGGAGTATGTTTCGAGTCTTCATCGCCAAACGGCACACCCTCATGACCCATATGCATCATTCGTGTGATTGGATTGCATTTGTGTGTGGTCATTGGGTTGATATAATAGAGGGATGGAGTTTCTCCCCATGTGCACATCAAGTGCTTGGAGCTAGTGCTTGATCTGTATGCATGACTCATGCATTGGCATTGCATTTCATGATAGTATCCCTCTTGCTTTAATAGGGTCTTGCCTCCACAGGGACATTCGTGGATGGCCGTATGTATGGATATCGGAAATGTATTACTTGAGCATATAGGTTGGATGCCCATGGGTGACATTTTCAAAACTTTCATGGTACCATGGATCTGCTCTAGCACTGTGACCGGGTGAAAATATGAGCGCACGAGGGCTTTACACCTTTAGGCCGCGATTCCCACTGTCGTGTAGTCGATTAGAATAAGGTGTGGCCTTACCCGCCTGTAAGAGAGGACATTGCTAGGCTAAGTCCGACCAGCTCGTGAATGGGTCCACTACCGTCAGGCCTTACTAGTGATTGGTTGTCCACAAGTAGGTAGTAGGTCTCCTATGCTCGTTTGACTGTGCGGGTCTGTAGAGCGGCAGTCATTCTGCAGTGTACTAGACCCTGGTAGATTCCTTATGATGGAACTGTACTGACATGTGAACTAGATATGAGGACTAGCATTACTTTGCATTCCATTCGCATCGGCTATACAAGCCCTTTATGCATCACCTTATTAAGGCGCCCAATACTCATTGCATTGTATTCATGATAGCCTTGGTTAGGCTTATGGCATTGACATTGCTCATACTTCCCTTCTGTATCTCCTATCATTCTTCTACGTACCATTTGTCACACACTTTCACCACTTTCTAAGCTTTCTATAAGCTTATGCATGATTGATGCATGCAGGAGATCCTAGGTCGGCATCGTACCAGCGAAGCTTGGATAGGAGTTGAGCCATGGAACCCAGTGTTGCAGATTAGATGTATTTCCTTTTAGCATTATATTAAAGCTCAAATTTATAGTGGATTTTGTGATGTGTGCCTTCGTTATTTTTCAAATATACTTGTTGTGATCTTGGGTATGCTCTTATTGGAATGGATGTATGACTTATGAAAATCCTCCTTGTAGGATCCCAGGATCGGAACCAGCTTCAGGAGCCGAGAATGGGGTACTACGGAGGCTGTTGCAGCCAGAACCGGCCATTGGGTTCCTTGTGAGTCCGGTTATCGAGTCTGGGGCGTGACACTAGGCTCCTATTGACCACCTCAGTCTGACCATCGGTTTGAGGGTGGTAGGCAGAAGAAAATTAGAGTCTATTATTTATCATATGCCAAAGTGTCTTTCAAAAATAACTCATGAATCACACGTTATGGTCAGACACTATAGTTTTTGGTAACTTGTGAAGTTTGATGACCTTAAATATGGAATTTTGTTTCCGAATAGTCTTGGGGAGCCCAAGCACAAAGTCCATACTAGTGTCTTGCCAAGGGATGAATAGAATTGACAAAGGTTTGTATAGTCCCGTATTTTACTTTTTCTGCTTTGCCATTTGACAAGTACGACATTGCCTTATAACTTTGGCCACGTCTCGCTTAAGGCTTGGCCAATAGAACCTATCGTCCACTAGGGCAATGGTCTTATCTCGACCAGAATGACCCGCGACCCCTCCTAAATGTAACTCCCAGACAAGAAAATTGCGAAGGGAGGTGCGCGGTATGCACAAGCGATCACTCATAAATAAATATCCATCCAAAATCAAGTATTCACTGCAAGCTCCTGACGGACTGTCTAAAAATGACGCGTATGCAACTTCAAAATCTGGGCACTCAGAATAGTCCTCTCTAACACACTCGAGGCTCGTGACTTCGACACTCATGGAATTGAGTAACACGACTTGATGACTCAATGTGTCGGTAGGCTTATTCTCTACATCAGCCTTATGCTTAAGCATAAAATTATACTCTTGAAGGAATTGAATCCACTTGGCATGCCTAGGGTTTAATTTCTTCTGAGAGTTTAGATATCTGAAGGCCTCGTGATCTGAGAACAAGATGAATTCTTGTGGCAATAGATAATGACACCAGTGTGTTTCGACAAGAAACAAATGCATTTAGTTTAGAGGATTATCTTATTTAATCATAATAGAGAGAAAATAGACAAAGAACAATCATCATATTTATTCACTCCAGATTCGTTTACATCCTTTGATTTTCCTTAATTTTAAGATAGACTATTCAGAATACAAGTACTGAAAGGGTTTAAATATCAAATCTGACAGCATTTTGGCTTGTAAATTGGTCATCTCATTGAGAGAAATATTGTGCGGTTATGATCTTCCTATATCTCCTTCTTGATCTCATATTCCAGTATGGAAGAAAGATCTGATTCCATCTGATCATTTTGACAGCAACTGCCCCCCTCCTCCCCCTCCTTTGTATTTATTGTCGCGTAACAACATGGTGTTGCGCTATTACACGCCGTGTAACAACATGTTGTTGCGTGGTCTGGCACAAAGCCTTCTCTTTCTTCTTCCTTCCTTCTCTTCTTGATACCTTTAAAGTCTTCTTCTTCTCTAGAGCTCTGATCTTCTTCGTAATCTTCATTTATCCCAAATTAGAGGGGAAGTGGGGTATTTATAGGCTTCCACACGTGTGGACCCTCGATCTTCATACCATGGGGCCCACTTCACATCAAATCCTAGCCATATGATTCATCTTGACCGAATTACCATTGAGCAGGTGCGCACTACCAATAATAATGTTTGCGCGTACCCGTGCAACTGACATGCTTTGCGCGGGTATGTGCAATACCATGAATTTCATATTTCCTTTATTCTTTTGTTCTTCTACCCTTTCTCTTGATTTTTTTCTTCTGACCTTTATTTCTTTTCATTCATCATTTTTTGTACCTCAACATAGTGGTGTAGTGATTGCACCACTATGTAGAATTCCTTGTAATAGGTGGAGTATTTTTGCTTCGCCTCATTCAGTTTCTCACTAAAAAAGCCCTTCCTGACTAAGTACTCCTCCTATGCTGACTCCTAACGCATCATATGCGACTTCAAAAGCTTTTAAAAAATTCAGAAGTCGCATGACTGGAGCTTCGGTCATCCTGACATTTATCTCCTTGAAGGCTTTCGAGGCTGCCTTCATCCATTGAAACTCTCTTTTTTTTAATGCAATCCGTGATGGGAGCCATAATGGAGCTGAAGCCTTTAATGAACCGCCTATATAAAGTGGCTAAGCCATGAAAGCTGCACACCTTGTGAATATTGCGGGGTTCAAGCCAATTGACAATGGCTTTGACCTTCTAAGGATCTGCCAACACACCCTCAACTGATATAACAAAACCTAAGAAGATAACATTACTAAACATAAACGCACACATGAAAGTACTTGGGGCATTAATTAGCCCAAAAGGCATGACTAGCCACTTGTATACCCCATCCTTCATCTTGAAGGTTGTCTTCCACTCATCACCAGGACGTACATGGATTTGGTGATAACCACTTTTGAGGTCAATTTTTGAGAAGATAGTAGCAATGGTCATCACATCTAACATATTATCAAGACGCAGTATAGGAAACCGATACTTGACTGTGATTTTGTTGATGGCCCTACTATCAACAGACATCCTCTATGTGCCATACTTCTTGGGTGTAAGAAGGGCGGGCATGGCACACGGGTTCATGCTCTCTCGAATGAAACCCTTTTCTAGGAGTTCATCAATCTTACTTTTCAACTTGCATGCTCCTTTGGGTTCATTCTGTAATGAGGGAGGTTTGGTAGAGTCGCCCCAAGGGCTAAATCAATGGCATGTTGTATATCCCTCATAGGGGGAAAGCTCATTTAGTAGATCCTCAGGAAAGACATCACGGAACTCATTCATTACTGAAATGGCCTTAGTGGGTAACTCTACACTAGCATTTGGTGCACTCTCCCTAGCCACAAGGGCGTACACCACCAAGTCCAACTCTGTCTGTCGCTCAAAGTCTTTGACATTTAGAATATGAAGAGGCTTAGACTTGGACTTCAACTCCTTCAATTCCTTCAAGCCACTCACACTACTCTTTGTGGTGGAGTCCTTTCCAGTCGTGTTCTTGGGTGGGAGTGGATGTAACTTGACTTTCTTGCCCTCAAATCAGAATGTACACATTTGAACAACCAAATATGGTGACATCTCTATCATAGAGTCAGGGCCTACCCAAAATAATATGGCCAACATCCATGGGAACAACATCACACTAAAGTGTGTCTTTATATGATCCAAACTGAATAGGAATAAGACAACGGTACAAGACTGGAATGAAAGTCTTATTAACCCAAGACACTCTATAGGGTTGAGGATGGGCTTCGAGCTTCAAGCCCAAATGGCTCACAGTGCTAGTTAATGCCACATTAGCACAACTATCACTATCCACGATCATCTCGTAACACTTATCACCGTACTTTGCATAGGTATTGAAGATCGTGTTGTGTAGCAAATTATCAATATTTTTTGCTTTGGCAAAGGCGCAACGCACTATTGTTAGGGTTGTAAACTCTTATGCTCCCTCTTCCTCATTACTAGGGGTCTCTGTTGGCTCATACTCTTCCTCCTCATTGTCACTTTTCGAGGGTACTACTTCTACTTGCCCATCAATAAGGAGCACCTTGGTGTCCTCTTTCGTGTTGCAGTGGTAGGTAAAGTGACTAAACCCCTGACATCGGCAACACCTAGTTGCATCACTTCTGTGGGAGCTAGACTCGATAATTCCTTTACCCTTATCATCCTTGGGCCTAGACTAAGAACTACAGGAAGGTTTTTTTGGTATCCAGCGCTAGGCTTAGCCCCAGAACGGTTGGCCTTCACGCTAGAATCTCGAAACTCAAACTGCCTTCCCATAGATGCTTTGAGGTATTACTCAACCTCCAACATTACTTAATACAATTGTGTAAGAGTGTCTATGTCCTTGGTGAGCAACTCTCTCCCAATGTCAGAACAAAGGCCCGTTTTAAATCAAGCAAGAGTGAGTACGGGATCCTCATCAACTTCACACCTGGTCAAGTACTCTTCGAACTTCTTAATGAATTCCGCCACATGCAAGGAACCTTGTCGAAGAGATTGCCACTCCTTAACCAACTTCAAGTGATAAGAGAAAGGGAGGTACTTCTCCTTAAGAGTTTCTTTCATTTCTTTCCAATGGACTATTAGGAGCTCCCTTTACCTTTCCTTCTTTTGCTCAATAGTAGCCTAAAACCTCTTAGCTTAGCCCACAAGCTTCATCTTGGTGAATTGGATCTGAAGAGAATCTGACATGTCATACCACTCAAAATAGTCATCTATATCCACCAACCAATCTAAAAAATCTTTAGGGTCCAAGTGGCCATCAAATGTAGGGGCATCTACTCTAACTCCCTTGAGGAGTTGCGCATCTAGGTCATAATGATCATGATGTCTCTTGAGGAGTGACTGCAAGGGTGCACGCCTATGACCATTTCTTTGGCCACCTTCATTCCTAGGTTTATCCTCTTGACCACCTGCTTGCGATTGGGCATCTTCCTCAATGGCGGTCTCTAGTTGGGTAATGCGCATATTAAGTTGATCCAAGCGTTGGTCAATATGTTGTTCTAAGCGCCTACCTAAGGACTCAAATTGTCAGGTTAGATCGTTCATGAATTCTTACAAATGCTCTATGAGACCCAACCCAAGTTCGCATGTGTGCATGTGTGTGTGTGAGTATGCATTTCATTTATTTTGGTCCCGCGGTCCTACCGGTCAAATTTTGGAGACCCACGACCTTCAGATTGTGTTTGCGGTCATCCTTGAGTCCGGTCACGTAGACCTGACTTGGATCGGGCTAAAACCTATGCCATCTCATTTGCATCATTGTTGCAATTCTGATGACGCGTCTTGTGCGTCCATCCGATGTATAAATCATAAGTTATGTATGTTTCATTCTATGACCCTTGATTTTGCTCATGTGGCCCACCTTGGTGTGCATGTGGCCCACACTCCCTCTTTTGCACAAGTTCCAATATACACTACACACACCACCTAAATCTCCATAACTCACGCTCGCAAGACCTCACATACCACCCAAACCTACCCTACCCCTAGCAACTTTGGTTTCTCCTCCCTAAGATAATCATTTCTTTTCTTACAAACAAATCATTACTATCTCTCTTTCTCTCCTTATTTCTCCCTCCTTCTCATTTTCTTTATTCTAGCAATTTCCTCTCCCAAACATCCCATTTTCCTCCATTACTCCAGCCCTTGAAGCTTCAAAATCTCTCAATGCCACCCTTAGAAATTCATCCTAGCCATTAAACCTTCTTCCTTGGTCCAAGATCTATCTTGTGTGGGAGATTGAGAGCTTGATTTGAAGGTGGGTGTCTACAACTTGCTAATCTTTCTTCTTTATCTTGATTCTTTTATTTCTTTATGTATGGAACATGTGGGACCCACCAATCCATGGTGGGGATCCCATTTGATCCCTTGGATGTGGCCCTTGGGCCATCCTACATGCATGCATTATTCCATGATGGGGCCATTCTCTATGTACCTCATCATGATGTATCTCATGATCCAAATCATTCTAAGGCCATTTATACCTTCATTTTATAGTGGGGATAGTATCCCAACCATCCATTTTAATTTTTGGTCATGCATGTATGAGATTAATAGTGTAGATGTATATTGGTGTATGATGTGTGGTTAGCTTTTCTTAGGAGGGCTTAATAGTGGCAGAGCTCTTCCCTAAGGCCGGATTTCCCTTCCTTCTCTTCTTTTCCCTTATTTCCATCCCTGATCATGGTGTGTGGCCCACCTTGTGGGCCAACAAAAAATTCAGCCACCCAAAAAGGAGAGGATGTCCATGGCATCACATCCTAGGACATGTGGCCCCAAAATCCAACTAGTTGGGGCACATGCAAAAGTGTTTTGTATAGTAGGATGGTCTGGATATTTGTGGGGCCCACTAGGGTGGTCCATGCTCTAATTTTTGGGAATTAAATCCCATTTTAATTATTGATTAAAATTATTTTATTCCAATGTAATGTTGCTGTCCAGAAACTGTTTGGATAGATTTTTGAGCCACCTTGGGGCCAGATTTCTGGGAATTTGATGGGAAGATTGATAAAAATTTATATGTGATTCTTTTATCTGCATGAGCCACCTACAACCATACCAAATTTCAGCCCCAATGGACCCCATTTGGGCATCCAAAAGGATGGGCCAACATAGTGGGCTGTCAGAAATGTTTTCTATACAGTCCAGCAGCATAGTCCCATAAAAATAAAAATTTAAAAATATTTTCTTAGAAGGTGGACCATATTTATGGGTCCCAATTTATTTTATGCTAGATGAATGACTTGTGTCCAAATTTCAGGAATTTTGAAGGACCAGAAACCCATTGGATGGCCCAAATTCAGGACAGTTACATTTCCAGCAACATTCCACCCTAGATAGGTTGGAATTCCGAAATTAATTAAAATACTTTTGGGTCTTTAAAAATTCTGAAAATCTACAGAAAGGTGGCCCACCCATGTTAAGACCAACCTACTAAATTTTGGGGCCAATGGACACCTATATACACCATGGTGGTGGGTAGACCGGCCCACTATAATGTGGTGTGCAGATCAGTCCGATTTTCAGGACAGATTGATTTCTTTAAATAAATTAAAATATTTTTAAATGTCTAAAAATTCTGAAATTTTGTAGTGGCATGGATCACCCATATTAGGACTTACTTACCAAATTTTAAGGCCAATGGACCCCTGTGCACACCGTGGTAAGGGCCGGACTAACCCACCACATTGGGACGTCCAAGTCAGTTTGATTTTCTGGATAGACTGTTTTATTTGAATTAATTAGTTATCCAAAAATCTCAAAATTTTTTGGAGTTGTGGCTCACCCATGGAATAACCACCCTGCAAATTTTTATGTCCATCGGGTCCCTGTACCAACCGTGGTGCGGCCTGCAATTTGGATCAGTTTTGGGTCAAATACCCAGGCCTGTAGGACAACCCACCATGGGACGCCACTACCTTGGGCTGCTGGGCCTGTATTCTAATGGCATGGCCCACTTAAATTAAGTGTTGTATATCCTCCTTATCTAGTAGGACCCACTGTGATATGTGTGGGTCACCATGGGTCAGTAACCCATTTAAATTAAATCAATTTCTAGACTCCAGCAGGCCCAGGAAGTGGGTGGGCTGGAATTCTAGCAATGGCCCAAATTTGCTGCATAGTTGATCTTTTGGAGCCGTGGCGGCCCACCAGATTTAAGGGAGTATTGTACACACTCTTTACCCTCCTTCCTTAGACATTTTAGGCTTAATGAGTGCCCCCTTGAGGCCCACCTTTGTGGTGGTTTTGTGGGCTATCCTTAACCAGAATTTTTGATAGTTTTATAGGCTTAATGGGCTGGGAACTTCTTTCTTGAGCCCAAGATTGTGTAAGGGCTGACCTTATTGATTTACGGGCCTAATGGGCTGTCTATAAGCTGATCTTGTGTATTAATGGGCCTTGATGCCCTCATGAAGTGTTTAATTGTGGGCTGACTTCCAAGGCCCACATTGATGCATATTGTGAAGGGCCTTGCTAAGCCTTTGAGCTGATGTGGTAAGGTTCACACTGTCGGTTTAGGCCTTGCCCATGTGTATTCTTGGGTTTATGGGCTACTCTCTAAGTCCACCATAATGCATGAATTAGGTAGCTCTTGTTTTTGGGTCATTTCCTTAGGGCCCATTATGTGATATAATGTATATGGCCGCTCTCTTTGTGATGGTAATTAGGCCTTGTGGACTAAGTCCTTTTAGATAGGCCCATTGATCTTGGGCCTACACTCTCCTATCTATTGTGATGGGCTTAGGGGCGATAATACACAAGAAGTTGGGCCCTTGGTTGCCCACTAAATTGACCATGTACTTGGGCCAAAGGTGAGGCCCAACTCGCTTGTGTTAAATGCAAATGAACAACTAGGCTGCCCATGAAGCCCACCACAATATGTGGAATTATGACCTTTGTGGTTGGGCCCAAACCTTACTTGAGGGCCCACTATATGGCCTATGAGTTGGGCTTGGTGTATGGCCCATTAGGCCATGCATTGCTTGGGCTTTAGACCTTAAATTATATGAGTAGTGGCGGGCTACCTCTTGGAAGCCAGTTGAGGTTGGATGTCCTCCTGGGTGATCCTAATATAGGCCCATAGGTTCCTCTATTGATGGTTAAAGGCCCACCATAGACCCTAGGCCATTTATTTAAGGCTCAATGTGATGTATGTGGAACCTACCTTAACGCATGTTTGGTCCAGGCCGTCCGAGCCTTGGATCGCCCGATTGTGGAAGCACTCCCTGCCTTGGGTTGCTGCTAGACTCACAATCCAGTAGCAGGCCCACTTGATCTTTTCATGATATATACGCACTCTCCATTTGGTGAGGTCCCCTAGCAAGTATAGTAGGCCTTCATGAGATTATTTCCACATAGTTAACTAATTTTTGGACCTTAGCAGGTCCAGGAAGTCAAGCAGGCTAAAAGTTTATCAAAGGGCCTTAAATGTAAAATTGTATGGTTAAAACTTTATTTGGCCGTGGGGCCCACCATATTGAGATCTTGTGTACGTGTTACATTCTTATATTTTCTTATAATCTTTGGGCTTAATCAATGCATTCTTTTGGGTCACCTTTAGTGATCACATGAGGACCCCATCTTAGATCAGATTTTTGGGGCATCCCATGGGCCCAGAGTGGGTTGGAACGTCCTAGATTGGCCCAACCATACATTGGGTCGACTTCCACCATTTTGATGGACTTGTGGGCTGAGATAAGGATAGTATTGGGCTCTTGGTTGCCCAATTAAATTGCTAGTTATTGGGCTGATGTAGTGGGGTGCATTTCATCCAGACTTAAACTTATTTTTCTAGGTCATATATTGTGCACGCGGACTATCAACCAAGTCCAACTTAATGCATGGATTCTATAGCCATTGGAAATTAAGCCTTGGGCCTTAATTTCCCTCTTAGAGCCCATGTTGTTAAAAGTGATATTATATCTTTTTTATGGCCCATTATGAGGAATATATGTATGTGGTTACCTTTATTTTTATCTTAAATGTAGGCCTTGAGCCTTTTATCCATATAGTTCATGGTTGATATGCCTTTTTAGGGAATGGTGGTTAAATGTCCTTATTATGGACCCCTTTAGGTCCGGTTGTATTTAAGAGTGATTGGATACTCATCTTAGACTCTTGCTAGGCTTATTTCTACATTACTTAGACCCATAGCTTGTATACTTAGCCTTGTGGGCTACCCTAGGTAAATGGGCCCCCACTAGAAGTTGGGTTCCTTAAGGATATTGTCTAAGTACCTAGTCTTGGTTCCTTCTTGGATAGGAGGAATGTAATATACATTGTATATCACCATATAGTATGATTAAATTCATCCTCATAGACATGTACATCATTATATGCTTGGTTGATACTGTGTATGTGTGGTCATATTATGTCATTGGGCATTGCATGTTACCTTCTCTGAGGGATGTAGTACTCCCTCTTGAGCACGTTGGATACTTGAAAATAATGCATGGTTGATTGTGTGATTCATGCATCTGGCATTACATAACATGTGAACATTATCGCCCTTGCTTCATTAGGGCTGTAGCCTCCACAGATACATCGTGGATGACCATATTTGGACACCAAAAATGTTACTTGAGCATACCGGGTGCATAGGATGCCCATGGGTGAAATTTTCAAAACTTCCATGGTACCAAGGATCTACTCCAACGGCGTGATCGGGTGGAATATATGAGCGTACGAGGGCCTTATACCGTTAAGCAACGACTCCCACTGATGTGTAGTCGATTGGATAGGGATGTGGCCTTACTCGCTTGATATAAGGAGGCATTGCTAGGCTGAGTCTAACTAACTCGAGAATGGGTCTGCTATCTTCAAGCCTTGTTGGTGATTGGCTATCCGCAAGCAGGGTAGTAAGGTCTCTTACGCTTATTTGACTATGTGGGGTCTGTAAAGTAGCAATCATTCTACAGTGTAATGGACCCTGGTGATTTCCTTATGATGGAAATGTACTTGATATGTGGATTGGATATGAGCACTGGCATTACATCACATTGCATTGCATCGGTTGTATAAGTCTCATATTACATCACCTTGGCATGGTGCCCAGTTCCTATTGCATTACAGTACTCATTGCATCATATAGCCTTGGTATGGCTTCCTGCATTATTGTACTACCTTGGTATAGCTTCTTGCGTTCATGACAGCCTTTATAAGGCTGGTGGTGTTGGCTTTGATCATATTTCCTTCCTGTATCTCCTATTATTCTTCTGTGCACTATTATCACACACTTACACCACCGTCTAAGCTTCTATAAGCTTATGCACGATTGATGCGTGCAAGAGATCCTAAGTTGGCGTCTTAACAGCGGAGCTTGGATAGGTGTGCGAGTCGAGGACCCAGTGTTGCAGATCCTCTTCCTTCTTTCTTTTGTTATCTTGTGTATGTCCTTTTGGGCCTTATGTAAGCTTGTAAAAGTTTAAATTCTTAGTAGATTTTGTGATGTGTGCCATTTGTTATTCTCAGATTTACTTGTTGTGATCTTGGGTATGCTCGTATTGGAAATGATTATATTGTTATGAAAATTCTCCTTGTAGGATCCTAGGATCGGAACCTGCCTTAGGAGCCGAGAATGAGGTATTACGGAGGCTGTTGTGGCTAGAACTGGCCATCGAGTTCCTTGTGAGTCCGGTTACCTAGTCTGGGGCGTGACATGCTCCATGTTTAGTGTAGGGTGTAAATCAAAATCACGACCAGTATGCGTGGGCATAAAAACACTCACTTAAAGATCTTCTAATGCAACTATACGCATCTAAATGGGACTAAATGATCCTATGGAACTCTATATGAGGGAAACTACACAACGCTACTAAAATTCCAGCAACATAACTGCCCAAATAATTTGTTAACAGAAAATTCAGCCATGAAAATTGGGGATTTTCTGACAACAGAAAACTTCAGCAGTCCATGTTGTGAATGATGGGTCCTAAACAACCCTATATGATGAGATTTGATGTAAAATAAACGTGAGTAGATTAAACCCTAAACATGAAATGCAATCCCCTATGAAAAACCTAAGCTTTGATACTAAATTTGATGCAAGACATGAAAATTAAATATGGTATGCAAGATTTTACGCTTTAGATCATACTAATTTAGAAACAATCACAAAAATTACACATCCTACATAAAGTCAAGCATTTAAAAAGGGGAATCTATAAGGGTCCACGCCTACACATGTTAGGGCTAGATCAATTTAAAATTATAGACCAAACAATAATCAAAGGAGAGTAGATTCATCACATGTAAAGGATTATTCCCAAATCCAAGGGATTCACATGTTTCAATTCGAGAAAACCTAGGGTTTGCAAAAGTGGAATAAAACTTGAAACTTAGGATTATCTAGGGTTAGGGTTAGGGATTTAAAGAGAGAGAGGAGAGGATTAGAGGAGAGAGAGAACCTGAAAATAGTCCACACGTGTGGACAGTAATCTAGTCCAGACGCACGTGTGTGGGATCTTACCCGCACATGTATGGGGCCCATAAACCCAAAAAGGGATAGCTTGGGGTTGGTCGGCCAGGGGTGGGCCACCCGCACACCAAATTTCAGGCTGATCCGACATCCGGTCTGTGTATGGTGCTCCAACAAAGTTTCAGCCCTCTTGTAGGGCCTGATTCTGCAAATCTGCTTTAGAGGAAGGATTAGCTGCAAAGGGGGTGGATTTAGAGATTGGATGACTATGAGAGATGATGAATATTAAAGGTAGGAAGTGGGGGCGATTTGGGATGGATGTGGCTTCGCACCATGGTAGTTAGCCCTTCGAAGAAGGGATGGTTTCGCACCCAATTGAATTTTCACAACTCAGAATTCGAGAAGAAGGAAAATGCTGAATTTTATTTATAATATTCAATGAGAAAAAACCTACAAGGGGTTTCCTATTTATAAGAAAACCCTATACTCCAAAAGCTGCGCCATGTGCGCACACTATTACTTAGAGACGAAGTAACAAAAATAACAACTAATCAATGCAATTTAAACAGTTCATGATGTTCCTAATAACGATAATACGCAAAACCCAAAGTCTTAGATCATTTAGGGTAGTAGGCCACGATCATGAGATCTAATGGTAGGATCCACATGATGATCGGGTCCACTCCAAGGAACCAAAGCACAACCCTCTAACTAAGAGGCCCTCCATGGATGTCGTCATCGATCCAGATCAATGGTGGGGCCTTCCTCCTCCTTACGTATGTGCGTAGGGGGGCGTGCGTGTGCGCGTGATGTCCCCATTATATAATTTTCTTCTTTCAGTCATGACCAATTCGTAGCAACCTTCTTAACACTGCAAATGTTACATTTAAAGAAATCTGAACTTAAAACCTTTGTACTGTTGACCAATTAGAATAATGAACCTTGTTCAAGGAAGGCTAAAGGAAGTTAGTCTAACAAACCATTCTTTCCCAATCGTGTTGAAATAAAGTGATAAAGGCCTTATATTGTCGAAACCCTTAGTAAATGTGTTGCAATTGGTGGACGGTGATGAAAAGTCACCCATGGGTTATATTTACGATGTGATGGAGAGGGCCAGAAACAAAATCATGGTCCACTTCAACTATAAAGAGCGTGATTACAGGCTCATCCTAGATATTATTGATAAGAGATGAGGTGGTCAATTGTTATCCCTATTGTATTCGGCTGCTTATATCTTTAATCTGGCTATATTATTTGCATCCGCCAATCAGTCTGTGGCATTGACCATGCATATGGTCGAATTTCTTGACATTTTGGAAAGAATAATTCTAGATTTTTTTTTTAAAAAAAGTAGGATAGGATTTCTTAAGAGTGGGACTTCTATATAAAGAATGTTGGGATTTTCTCAAGAGACGGTTATCAGGCATAGGAGTATAAATTTGTCAAGTATTGCACTGCGAAGTACGAATGCAGTTGTTCTTAGTTCTTACTTCCTAAAATGGTTACAACTTACAATGTAAGAAGTGTAAGTGTCTAATTTAAACTTATTTGTACAGTTGACTGGTGGTCAATGTATGGAATTGACCAGAACAAGAGGAATCTAGGCCATGAGAATTCTTAGCTTTACATGCTCTGTTAGCGGTTGCTATTGCAACTGGGGTACATTTGAGTCGGTAAGTTGTACAATTTACTATTAGTTCATTGATCATAAAAGTAAACGACCATCATTAGATCAATGTTAATTCACTTTTAATTATAAATTCTAAATGCTATGTAGATTCACATGAAAAAAATTAATTGTCTTAAATAAAAGAAGCTCAGTGACTTGGTCTTCATTCAGTACAACTAAAAGTTGTAGGAACAATTGTAGGCTAGGTGACAAAAGCCTGATTTTTATGATCCTATCTACTTAGATGATTTAAAGTCATACAGCAAGTGGGCTTGTGGAGACAAAAGATCTAGCCTTTGCAGGAGAGGACCTGACATTGGCCCAAGTCGAAGATACCACTTTTGGATCAACACCAGACAAAGGTTCATCATCTTAAAGGCGGAGAAGACAGGTAAGTAGTAAATGAGGCTTAGTAGCAATCGAGGCCAAGAAGATGAGAATGGGATTGAAGATGTTCAAGAAGAATATGATCAACCATTGGATATGAATGAGCAACTTATGTAAATTGATGATGAAGAAATAGAAGAAGATAAAGTATCTGTTAAAGAAGGAGATGACTTCGACGATGATGATGGTGGTGATGTGTCACAATGAGAGAGGGCCTAATGTATATAGTAGTATAAGTTGTTAGGTATGTATTTAATAACTCATAAGTTGTAACTTGTCTTTTGTAAATTGTAAGTTATAACTTGTAATTGTAAGTTGTATTGTAACTCATCAGTCTTCAGTCTTCAATATTTCATTTCCTAATATACTTTATGAAACAGATTTGATTTCTCAATTAAAAAATTTTAATTTTTAATTAGTTGTTGACTTGTTGTTATGTGTTACTTGTTGATTATTATAGGTTAGTTATCACTAACTACTAATTACACAAATTTCAATGAAATAGATTAAAAAATTAATTGGATTACTTCTAGTAATTAAATAATATCTAAATTTTGTAGATTTTTTTTCCAATTTTTTCTTAAATTTTCCCTTTTCTATTTTTTAGTTTTTTAGTTTTTTAGTTTTTTTTTTTTTTTTAAAAAAAAAAAAAAAACTATGCACGATTGTTTATACGATTATGTGATTGCTTATATCGCTTAGGATTATGTATACGTATTCATAACATTGTTTAGGACTGTCAACCAAACGAAGCCTTACTTTAAGCAATGACAACAACAACAGATAAAATGTAGTCTAATAGAAGTATGTAGTGGTAGTTGGAGGATTATAAAGTGATTATTTTGAATTGGCCTTAGTATAAACAGTTCTGTTGTGCTGAGAAAAATAGCTCTATACTAGTAGTTAGAGGGAATATAAAGCGATTCTTTTTTATTGGCGATAGTAAATCGAGTTATGTTAAGATGAGAAGAAGAAGAAGAGACAACATCACCACCACCTTCCATGTTAGAGAAAGAGAGGTGTAAAAAGAAGCTAAAAATAGTTATTTTCAGAATAAAAAATAGCTCTCGTGTTATTTTACCTCAAAGGGAAGCCTCCTCTAGTTGTTCATTACAATTTTTTTGAGCAATGCCATTGAAGGCTGGCTCGATGCCATCACAAAAATCTGAATTTTGACTTGGAGGTTGTTGACAATTTGAGGCTCAATTTCAATGCCATCGAGCCGACCTTCATGTCATCAAAGGTTGTTTTGATGCCACTGCAAAAATCCAGAATTTAGATGATTTCTTACTGGACTGTTTGAGGGCTTCTTCGATGTCATCAAAGTTATGTTCGATGCCATCGAATTGGCTTTGATGATAAATGGGATAAGCGCTCCCCCTGCCTCGTCTACTCAACTATGAGAAGATCGAGGCGATCCTGCTGGCACACGTAATGTCGAGTAGCTGTAAAATATGGTGTGGGTTGTACAGATGGCTCGACCTACTGGGTTGCTCAGTCGCTGGTCTGTCTGATCTTAGTGGCGGCCGCAACTTGAGCATTAGTTGCAGATGGAGCGTAAGGGGAGGCGGCCACATGTGCCTAAGATGTGGGCGGGAAACTGCACTCTCGTGTAAGAAGACATATAAGATGAATAAATGAAAGATAAGTAGCTTGACTCCCCCTAATCAATTATGTGATTTGATAGAGAATGTGAAAAGGAGAGTTGGTGATGTCTCAGAGAACGGGGGGTGGGGGGGGGGGGGGGGGGTGTAAATAGAATAATGCCAAATAATCTAAATAAATGTGGAATATGTAAAGAATAGAAAAAAACTTTCACCTAAAATATTAGGCAGGATAACTTTATTTTACGAATGTCTTTAAAATCAATCTTTCAAACTAGCAACAGAATATGAAATGATTACAACATTCACCACAAGAATGAAATAAATAACATCCACCACAAAAAGAATAAAGCATTCACCGCAAGGCATAAGGAGTTATAGTGGTTTGGTGCTTAAAACAACCACACCTACTCCACTCCCAAAATTATTACCCTCGTAATTTTGGCTTTCACTATAACAAGGTTTTCATAGGTTTACCTTAACAACCTAATACAATTCCTTGTCATTTTCATGGATTATCACAATAAAAAACCCCTTTTTTGATTTTGACGGGCCATCGCAAATAAAAATCCATTTTGTGATTTTGACAGATTATCAAAAATAAAAACCCACCAAGATTTTCACAGGCTACCTCATAAAAACCTAAAATGAAATACCGTAAAATACTTATCTTTAAATGGAGATTCGAAGACGTGGTAGAAGCTTGTAGCAAAAGAACTTCTTTCTTGATTGTAGATGACGCGGTGTTCGATCACATAGAAAGAGTATAGAGTTTTATCGATTTTAGAAATGGAAAACCCAAATGCTACTTGATTCAATTCTCTTAGATCTTAAAGAAGAGTATAGATTACTCTTTTAGAATAAGATTAAAAATGATATTGAGAAAGAGAATTGAATAAGCTAAAATTAAATTTTAAATACCACACAATTAGCTTGCCGAGGACTTGAGCTTCTTTCTCTCTTGCAGAAGGATTGGAGTAAATTTTCATTGTAATTTATAATAAGAGAAAACCTCTATTTATACATAAAGAAATTGAAAATTTGGCTAGCCTAAGACTCGCTTCGGCTGCCCGGATTCCACCGAATTCCAACGACTATCGGATCGCGTAGGATAAGATCTATCCAAAATTCGGCTGGCCAAATTTCTACAAAAATCAAAAGTTTACATTGCTAGAATTTGACCCGAACTAACTCGGGCTAGCCGAATTTCAAGCTTACGCTAGCCGAACCAAAACTTAGGCTGGGCGAATTTTCAATAGAATTTGTTATTTTACTCGGGCTTGAAGTTAGGCTGGCCGAATTCCAGAGCAAAAAAAACTTTTAAAACCCAAGTTAAATGACTTTTTGAAAGTACCCAAACCTAACATCTTTCTAGAGTTATACCATCTATGTTTTAGCAAAATATGGGACAACTTGTCTTGAACTTTGACTTGATCTTTCTTGAAATCGGGCGTCGACTTCTTGAGAAGATGTGTCGATCTTGAGCTGATCTTCAGGCATGTAGAGTAGTTGTGATTTCATACTTGTGATCTGACCTTGAAGCACTTTTGTCTTATAAAATTTGACAATCCAAGTGTGTTACACATAAAAACACTTACAGAATGATTGACAGTAGACATAGACAAATACCAGATGCGACACTATAGATAATATCTACCATAAATGGGGTAAGATCGATGCTCTTTATTCCTCATGGGTAGACATTAGAAGAAAATATTGAGTGAAGGACACAAAACTGACTACTCATGTGTGATGATCGTAGTGTGTTGCACAACTCATCTCTCCCATTACACAGAAATTTGGTCATCATCACCATTATCTCAAGAGGATATGTCCAAGATGAAGATGCCCTATCTGGGTCTAGCAGATTGGGTCATGGGGTTAGCTGTGGATTTAACAACTCAGGTGTTGGTTACACCTGCATTTCCTCCTCTAGTGCTAGAGGTTCACTAACTACAGAAGTATTATGAGTAATTCTTTAAGTCATGCTTTCACAAAATTATTACACTAGTATGTATACTTAAACTCTTGAGTCCCACCGAGCATGCCAAAACTTATTGGCTTTCAATTCGATTCGATCACGTGTGACCTGTACGAGCATGCCAGAACCAATTGTGTGGCTTCATTCAAACTAAACAACTTGACCGCAAGCATTAAGATAGGCAGATACGTCAAACGTGAGCATATATGACTGAGACCTAAGAAGATTGATCACCTATTCAACCACTCGCAATATGGTTGTAAGATGATTAGGCAATTGTCAGAGGGTGCGGTTCTTCCTCTGAATATGGGCTACACCTTACCTTCCATGTGAAAGAACTTTTAACTACGAGATCTATCAAACAAAAAGGAAATACTTACAATCGATCACAGGAAGCAATGCAAGATACCTTTCTGAAAGATAAAGTGATTATATTGACACCAAGAATAGTCCAGCGCAAAAGCATGGATTTTGATTACAGCTAAGGATTAGCACTACTAGATTATGACTAAGGATTACGACTACTCCTAAGATAGAGCTATGATATAATAAGGAAAGATAATTTAATATGTTTATTGGATTTAAATGATATGACTTGCTTTGCTGAACTTCCTGCTATTTATAAATCTTTGTTGTGGCATCTCTTCAGGCATTTCTCTTCTTTATTTAAATGGCTATGCCAGTTGAATTGTTGCCACGCCGGTCTTCCAGATCCTTCTGTCTATGTGTTCTTCTAATCAATTTTTTCTACTCGACCGCTTTCAACTTCTGGGCTTTTTAATTATGCCTTGTCATAAAATGATGTGTGTTATCCAGCTCAGTGTCAACTATACTTCTGTAAAAAGTGTTCCAAGTATCTCTAAAGATCTTTCGCATGCTACTTCTTTCACGTGCAATGATATATGTCCTTTCCTCATTGGCTTTTTCAAGAACGATCAGAAATATGGTATAATAATCAAAAGAAAATTTATTTGATGACTAGAAATAGAAGGTTATGAGAAGCATACATCAATAGTGTGTATCAAATGAGAACAGAACAAATAACCAGTGACCAGGAACTCCCAATTTGGGAGCTTTATAAGGTAAAGATCCCATCCAGTGTAGGTCTCATCATATCAATAGCCTCGATCACTGATAAATGACTCATATGTAAGCAATGATGCATATGTTTGTTGACGTTCAGGACCATATATGTTGTGAGAAATAGTAGGCATCTATACGTGGGGATTAAGGTGATTCACATCACATGTTATTACTTTGGATATCTTGGGCATCCATGGACGTGGATTAAGTACTGCCCCCGCTAGGACCTAGCTAGAGACAAATGGTCTTGGCAGGGGCTTTGTGGGGCCCACCTTAATGTATTTGTTTTATCGATATCCATTTTGGGATGTCATTTTAGAGCATGAGCCTAAAAAGGAGACATACCAAAGGCTCAAGTGAACCATGCCATAGGAAACAATGAGGATTGAATGCCTACTGTTGAAAACCCCTTTGGGTTGGAAGTTTTGGATTGAGCTGATATTTATGTTTTCTCTTCATCTAAGTCTGTGAAACCTTATGACCAGGTTGGATGGAAAATAACCACCACATTTCAACAATGGGCATTATTATCACCACTGCTTCCCGTGGTGTCACCCATGAAAAAAGTGGTGCCTACCATCAATTTGATAGGTAAGATGCCACGTGTTTTTGTTATTCCTCTATTAAAATTATTCATTGAGACTTCAGTTGTAATTAGATCATCCTTGGTCTTGTCAACTTTGCTATCATCCTGGCAACAAGGATATTCACAGCTGCCCCATTGTTGACCAGGACTGGTATCCCCATCATCCTGGCAAGTCTTACTATGACCACTATCTCAGAAGGTGTACCTAGCTCAACGATGATCGTCGATACCTTTTTTATTCCCTCCTCTAAGTACAAGGAATAATTTTGAATTATCACTGGAAGACTCAACTCTTCCATGTCACCCACCATCTCGTTAGGCTGAGATGGCTTGGCCTGAAAACTTAATGGGAATGTGAGCACCATGTTACAGTTCACCACAATTGTTCTTTTCTTCTTTCCCTAATTTAGTTTTATGTTTTTCTTAAGATTTTTTAGTTCATTCATGTCCATGGTGAACTAATCTCTTAGCTAGGGCTAAGAGGTGAAGCTTGTAGTTTATTTTAATGCTTTTTTTACTTTAATTCACGTTCATGAAGTTTATGTTGGACATTTCATAGTTTTGATTTGAATTAAGAAGTATTTTTTTATTATTACTTTGATTTATAGTCGACTCCAGGCACGGTGGATGCTTAGGAGCATCATAAATGCTTTCTTTTTCTTTTTTATGGTTATTTGATCTGTAAAATTCTTTAATCTACCATTGACTCCGGGCATGGTAGATGCTTAGAACTCTTTACACTCAATTCAATAAGATGCTTATGTATAGATCATTACTATGAATGTTCAGATCTATTTTCGAAGAGTTTATGATGTTTTAATCACTCTATCACCAAACTAGATAGATTAGGACTTTGATTCCAGTTGAAGTATTGGTTGAAGCAAGTAAGGATGCATTAGAATGACTGCAAGTGGATCCTTAGTGCTCTAGTTTCTCTTGAATCTGATAAATTTTATTCACAAAAATTCTTCTCCATTCACTATTTCAATTTTAGATCTAGTTTTAGTTCTTAATTAGTTCAGACATGCTACACTCAATCAGTCCATGTTGGTACGACCTCGATCTCACTGAGATTATTACTACATCATAACCCTACACTTGGGATACAAGCGAACACTCGGTCCTACGCAAGAACCACAAATTTAGGCCCTACTAAGGAGCCAATGTCCTATAAAAGAACCTAGGTGAGTTTGAACATAAACTCTTGTACTCCAACCTACACAGGGAAGGAGCACAACTATGGACTCTTAGACTTTACACTTACTTGTCAGATTGAGTCCCTTTTTTGGCTCCATCTTGGGTCGCTGGATCTCCACTCTCTTGTGCCTCAATTAGCTCCCTGATGCTCCCCCGATCATGTTGTCATAGCTTCGCCAAGTCTTCAGCTCCACGGTTAATCCACAGTGCATGTTGTGCTCCATTAAAGTGACCAAGGTGATGGGAGTGGGTTGAATCTCCTATAACTAATGAGAGTTGATTATCCTAGGAGATTCAACTAAATGGGTTTCCCAGAAGATCTAGGTAATGATATACCAAGATGCTTAAGTCCAATCTCTAGAGTTCAAGCACATTTCCAATGGTGATGTTAGAATCCTCATTAAAGTTAAAATCTCAAGGGAGATTGCTTGACACTCATAGGAATAAAGGTATGGCATGAAGGATTTGCATATGGGATCACCTTATCTCTAGTTGCTCCAAAAACTCATCAAAAAGCCCAAGAACTGAATGCTTTATTTAAACAGTTTGAGCTCCAATGATAAAAAAAAAGGCAGAAATCAGTTCTTTCAATGGCATCGAAGGGTCTTCGATGCCATCAAAGGAATCTTCGATGTCATCAAAGACATTGAAGGGTTCCCCGATGCTATCGAAAATTTCAAACAATAATAATGTTTGCTTGCTAGACAAATCCGAACCCATTTCGATTGCATCGACTTGACCTTCGATGTCATCGAACATCATCCTTTGATGTCTTCAAAGTGGCTTCGATGCCATTGAGAAAATCAAGGAAAGAAAATTTAAAAACCTTACTAGACAATTTGGGATCTCAAATCGATGCCATCAAGGGAATTTCGATATCATCCAAACTTAAGTTTCAATGTCATAGAAGGGTCCTTGATGTCATAGAGAATTTCAGCCAAAATCCAGTTTGGTTGCTAGACATTCCTGACTCTCAATCAATGCCATCGGCCAGGTCCTTGATGCCATCGAACATGTCCTGGAATCTGTTATTTTGTGCTAGTTTTTACACAACAAATTTGCACCTCTTCTAGCCTTCTTTATCATTTTTTTTGGTCTCCTAAGGCTAAGGGATGATCAAATTTATATTCCTATTAGGTCAAGATCATTTAGAGGTTATAGGGTTCTTTTTTGGGTAAAGGGTTATGGTCACCAAGGCATCTCTTTTACCTGTTCTTACTTCCATGATGCTCATGCTCGCTTGTGTCTTCAGTCTTCACTTTCCAAAGGCTCAACCGACTACATGACACTATGATTCATATGATTGACAAACCAGGGTGAAAAAATGAGTGTACTAACACTTGATGCTTCATGTCCTCTTGTGTCTTCGGCCTTCAGCTTCCAAGGGCTTAACCGACTCACTGACACATTATAACATCCCATACTTTTCAGTTCTTGAGTGTTACCATGAGATCCTAATTTTGTACAAACACAAACTGAACCTTTACCCTCACTATACATTGAATCCAACCGTTAAGAGTAATCTTCGCTCGTAAATCAAACCATTCATTCATCATCTTTCAAGATGGACCATCACACCACAAGAGAGGTTTATTTTAGGGTTTTAACCTCCTCGATAAGTAGATCAAACCATCGATTGTCAACATTAAACTCTGGATTATAATATCCATCACTTATTGTGTTCTTAACACCCTCGTGATCAAACCATGCCTAAGCAATACGAACTAACTAATCAACGCTTAACCAACCATTAAATTCTCTCTAGAATTGGTTTAGAATCCACAGGAAACTTGGGTATTATATCTAGAGACGATCTGACTGCCTAATCGATAGAAATCCCTAATAAAACCCAAATAACAATAATATGGCCTTCCTAAGTCATGGATCCGCCTCATTCTTTAAATTAGGACCCCAATTGAGCTGACAAGATGAATGAACGGGGTGGATCTTTTAAGGTCATCTCTATGGGCCCACCTTGATGTCTACACATGTGAAGTGCATGCACCTGCACTACACTAGATGAAGAAACCAAGCCAATCGGGTTGGCTTGATGAAAACGAAAAAACAACAAGCGCTTTCCCACCTGCATTTGGATGAACGGACAATGTCCAATCGTGGCCCATCATCATGGCCCTTGTGCATGATCCAAATTGTCCATCTTGTTAGATAGTTGAAACCGACAAAAAGCATGATAGTTTCACCCCATGGCTCATATGCGTGTGACTACAACATCAGTGCTGTAACATCCCGCCCAACCAGCACAGTGTCCTGGGGCATCCACGTAGGATTTTTCACAGGACCATTCGTTTAAACCACTCGTGGTGGGGTACCACAAGTTAATTAACCTAGGATTAGCCCACTAGAATAGACCAGACGGGTCATGACAGGACTCGGTGCGGGTCGTTAAGCCAGATGGCTTGTCTGCACTTAGCAACAGCCCCTACATATCGCGACATGGGAAGGTTAGAAAATTACAAAAATTCAGGAAAGCATAGAACTCACTGGGCTTGGGGACCATCGTGGACCACGGAACTGGTGGACACCCCAGAAGTGGGATCTGGCACTGGCTAAATGCACCCCACCAATGCCAGGATTGGAATCTGGCACTTACAAATGAAACCGAGATACCAGGCTACCCAGCCATCAGATCTCTTCTACATTTATGGTGAAGGTCTAATGAATTTTCCTACACCTGTCCACAAACTCTGGGACCCGATCAAGGAGTGGTGACCGTTGACCGCAAATCGGACCTGTACGACCAAACCCCAGATCCGATCGTCCCCAAATTTTGCATGGCCCTTCATCAGGCCATGAAGCAACTATCTTATAAATTTTACGGCCAGAGGGCCACCAGAACCGCTTCAATCACCGGAATGGCCCCTATAGGGCATTTAAAGATCGGAACCATTGACTCAAATCCCATAACTGTTCATCCGTTTGTCCCCAAATTTTATATGGCCCCTCATTAGGCCATATGGAACCTACCCACTAAATTTGGTGGCCTGAGAGGTATTAGCGTCACCCCTAGGCCAATATGGAGTCCTAGAGGGCCATTGTGGGTATTTAAAGAAACTTAAGGACAAATGACCCAAGTCTAGGAAATAAAGCCCTAGCTCTCTCATAACTCCCTCCTTTACTACAACCACCAAGGAGTAAAGAGAGAGAGCAAAGGAGCAAAGGAGAGAGAAGAGAGTGTGAAGGAGAGCTAGGAGGACCCTAAATCAAGGTGGGGCCCAACGAAATCAAACCCCACAACTCCCTTCATCTTCTCAAAGAAGAACCCCTCATCCACGAGTGCCCTTTTCACTCCGTTAATCTTCTAGGTAAGATCCATCACCCATTTTCATTGAAACCTATGTGATTGAGAAGAGATTTGCTTGGGTTCTAACATACAAATGTTGTTGTATGGATTCCAGCCGATCAACCCCTGAAATCCACCCTCCTAGGTCGATCTCACGCCTTCTACAAATCCGAAGGTGTGGACTATTGTTCTTAGGTGGCCTAGCGCCAATTTTAGTATGAGCTTAATGATTTTAATTGCTTGGATGTTATATTTGAAGGTCTAGGGAAACCCTAGGAATTGTATGTTTGTTGAAATTGTATGAATTTGTATGTTTGGATCTCTCATGATGTTGTTCATGTTTCTCACGTGATTTTGTGTATGGATGATTACATGCTCATGTCATGTTGATTTTTATATATTGTTGCTTCATATTATGTATGATTTCATTACTCTTGTGTATATGATTTCCTAAGATGGAGGAAGTGTTTAACTTCCTCACACACACCCACATCTACATGCACTTGTTTCATGATATCGCTAGCCATGCTTGCCATGAGAATTTGAATTGTATGTGAGAAGTATGAGGACATGATGTTGTTTATGCCAGGTGATACATTGGTAGTCGGCATGCTATGAATCACTAGTTGTACCCTTAGGTTGGTCAGGAACAGGAGGAGAGCAAAGGTGGTTCTGTTGGAAGGACCGTCTCAAGGCTAAACCGATGGGTTTGGGCGAGTGCGGGTGGGCGATAGTAGTTAGACTACATGGGTTGCTTGCACCCGATGTCATTCCATCACATACTTGCCTGGACTCGTGCGGTCTAGTCTACGAGCTGACCAACCTTGTTTGTTAACCCTGTTTGCTCACCTATGTATGGAACTTGATCCACCCTACAACCGTTGTAGCCTATCAATAACTCACTTGAAACTGGTCCACAGCCTCGTGAGCCGGGCATGGTGGAATGGGACACTGTGTCCAAGCTGTCGGCCTACGCTGGGGTATCGCGCTTCCCCGTAGTGACCGCAAGCAATCCCTTTCTCTTGGCACTCCTCATGTGCTTGAAGTCAAGGATGAGGAACCCGATTGGATTACGGACCGCGGGATCTCGGCCTCACATGTTGAGGGGTTTTGGCCTCCCAACCAGTTTAGGGCATTGATACATGGGGTGTACCAGATTCCCCAACCTGCTGGATGAATGGACTTAACTAAGAACTTGGCTAATACAATCACATCGCATCGCATTAGTTAGGGTAGCGACTCGGCAGTCGAGGTCGCTCTGAGGGAGTGTTGTCATACGCGATCATTAGATGGAGTCGCTCGAGGGAGCATTGTGGAGAGGGCACGCATCATATCATTTATCATGCATGCGCATTAATAAGATTAGCTAGGTGTTTATGATTGACTACTTTTCATTAAGTTCATATTATAATTGATGCCTATTATAACTTTAGACTAATAGCACTCACTGAGTTGATCATTCACTCCCACTCTGGGATAGTGTTTTAAAACACTAACCTGACCCGTTCATAGATGCAGGTGACCCAGGGCTGGAGGAGCCTGGCAAGGCGAGCTTCGAGGAGGAGGATGAGTTGTCCTACTTCCAATTGATGGACGGTTCTCCGCCAGCTTGAGAGGTGAGATTGGATCATTGAGCAGAGGGGCTCAGCTCTATTCTTTTTTGGACTTACTATTCTTTTGTGAATTTGTTAGGTGGCGCCATGTGTGACCCTTTTATTCTTTTAGACATGTATATAGATATATGCTTGATCTCTTTCATTTCACTAGACTTATGTGATTATGTTAATGTTCCAGGAAATTCCAGGCTGCGCAATTAAACCGAATTAAAAGCACAATAATAAAAATCAGTTATAAGTGACTCTCAGGAACTCGGGAGTTGAGCGTATGCGCGACCCCCGATTTCCTGAGTGTTACAAATTAGTATCAAAGCGATAGTTTGGAATCAATTGGGCCATGGGTCATGAACTCACTAACGTGTCCACTGACTTGGGAGTAGACGCAACAAAGACTTAGAAATATAGGAGCCATCCCGGACCTTGAGCAGGCAATCTTAGACGAACAGTAAGACTCACTAGGAATTAGAATTTGGGTAGTGAGAGAAAGCAACAACGCGAGGAAATGGATCAGGGAGCTGCACAGGACCTCAACCCATCGATGGGAATGAGCCAGAGAATGATTGGATGATAGAAGCCCTCATCCAAGCCCAAAGGAGCTAATACCAGACCAAACGTATTAGTTCCAACCCATTCGGGGGTAATTAGGTAAGGGCAAATGAAAATCTGTGGGAAATAGAGAGAAGGTAGAAAGTCAGATTTTGGCCCCTAACCAGGAAGAATCTCATGAAACTAATATGCCCAATGGGTAGATCTGCTCCTTCTACCCCAAATCCATATATAGAACCTCCCCGGGGGCCTTACTGGTGCCCAAGAAATGGTGGTACAAGTGGACCCTGCCGACCTCTATCCGCCCGCGCGCACCCTGTCAGCCCGCGCGCACCTCGCCCGCTCGGATGCTGCTACCCGCGTGACCCCGCCCGCGTGCCTGACACCCCGCCTGGACCACAGTGTGCAAGCGGGACCCCACCCACCACGTGTGGCCCCTGCCCAGCTTACTAGTCCATCCGCGGGACCCCGCTCGACCGACGTGGGCCTCGCCTAGATGTCCAGACTATCCGCGGCACCCCGCCCAAACCTCAAAAATGGGATCTTTCCCCATGGCCATTAAAAATCCGAGTGGGGCCCATTTCTAGTGCAATTTAAAAGACTAAAACCCCTCATTCTTCCCCTCTCTCACTCTCAAACCCATTTCCAACCCACCATTCTCCAACATCATTCTATAAACCCACTTTCAAAACCTTTCCTTCAACAACTTCCATCTCTTATTCCCCACTTTCAACCCACCTTTATTCTTTCTCTCTTCCCATCTCTCTTTCACATCGTCCATCTCTAAGTCCTTTCCCACTACCCATTCCAACAAATCCATCTCAAAACCCATCCCTAGGAACCTTTCTCCATCTCCTCCATTCCAGTGGTTCTTTCCCTTATGGGGAAGAAGAGACTGACTCCCGCCGAGTTAGGACTAAGCCAGGAAAGGCGAAGCAAGCAAAAGGCCGATCCAAAGGGGAAGGAAATTACGGAAGTCCGAACCAAGCGGAGAAACGACCCTCAAAGGGGTCTCGCGATTCAAGCGTCCCAACCACTCATGGAAGACATGGGAAATTTTTACGGACGGAGCGTCGCCTTCGAATCCTCCATAGAGGAGCACCTGTTTGATGATATTGCCCTATTCGGTCGGTTCATGGAAAGGGGATGGGGTCAAATATTCTATGGAGATTCGCGGGCGGATGAAGGACAAGCTAGGGCTTTTTACGTGAGGATCAGGAACCCTCAATTTAAGCCACTGGGCTTTGATCTGGCAGTGGGAAGCAAGAGGTTCCCGTTCGGGGTGGCGGACATTGCGGACGTACTTGGCGTGCCACTGGGGGAGGTGCAGATTAAGGAAGGAAACTTGGATACGAGTCAGGCCTGCAACGAGCAGGCACTCTTTTTATGTGGACAGGTTGTTTAATGGAGCCGAGAGGTCGGCCTGAATGCATCCAATTTGACCCCAGAGTACCGTGTGCTTCTTCGGATTGGCACCCACAATATCTATCTAAGGTTAAAGAACCATACCGAGTGCTCCTGCTATATGGTGTAGTTCTTATACCAGATAGGCCAGGGAGCAGACGTATGCCTCCCTAGCGTGGTGCTCCACCAGATTGTGAGGGCCGCAAGGGTGACCCGGAAGGACGTATGCCTCCCATTTAGCCGTCTAGTCTGTCGGCTGGCTCAGCAGTACAGCGTGGGTGGATTAGATGAAAATTATATACCGATGCAGATCTTGGGAGACAATATGAAAATAGGCCCAAAGCAGCGACAGGCCCACATCAATCGATATGGGGATCCTGTCGAAGAAGAAGAGGATAGTGACAGAAGAGAGAAGGATGAGGATGAGGAAGAGGCTGAAGGGGCGGAAAGAGCTGACGAGATCGAAGAAGTTGGCAGGGAGCCACTTACCATCCCAGACATACATGAGCGCTTGGATGCGCTCAAGGCAGAGGTAGCAGAGATCAAGGAAACCCAAGCAAGGAACTAAGCGAAGCAGGAGAAGTGGAACAAGAAGATGTATTGGGCCATAAAGGCCCTAATCTGTTGTAGCAAAGGGGAAAAAGCGCCGCCACTTTCGCCCGACTTGGACGAGTAGCACCACAACTCTACTGATGATTAGTAGTCTATTTTAAGTTGTTAGGTCTAATCTTATGTACTGACGGATGCATAAGACTTTTGCTTAACTAGCTTGTATTTCCTTTTTGATTAGCATATCTAGTAATCTGTGTAATCCATGTTGTAGCATGTAACTGGCCATGTTAATGGCATTTTGAAATTAATACTAATGTATGGATCGACTTGGAGTTCTCTTTGATAGAAGTGTGCCTTGCTTGTGTTGTGGTTATAGTCATGAATAACAGGCTATAGGTCTGGTATGCCTACTGTACGTGTGCTCTAGTGACTAATACTCTAAGGAATTTCTTGCAGGAAATGCCGTCGCGACTGAAGGGTCGATACGTTCGCCTTCCTCACGGCGGCCTAATCAATAGGGACCTTCTCCTCGACGATCAACAAGGCCCTAAGGGGGGAACGGTTCTCAAAATACGGGTAGCACTACTCATGAGGCAGCCCCGAGTGCTCCGCCACCGCAAGCCGCGGCACCCATATCTCCTACGTCATAGGTTATGGATCGAGTGGACCAGATGTTGCTTCTCATGCAACAACAGCAACAGATGATGGTCACTAATATGCAACAACAACAGCAGATGATGGCCACTATGATGGGGGCCATGGCCCAGAACATGCGTATGCCGCAACTGGCGCATCCTGGCTTAACTGTACCCACAAACAACGTGAGCAATCTGTTTTAGTGGTTCCAGTGGTATAGGCCACCGACTTTTGTCGGCACCCACCGCCCCGAGGAAGCGGAATATTGGCTCAATCGAGTCACCAAGCTATTGCGGTCTCTCCATTGTACAGAAGTAGAGAATGTGGAACTCCTCTCCTACCCTACCTCTTTAAAAAAGAGGCGGATTTGTGGTGGGAGAGTGTTCTCCGTTCTATTCCCAAGAGCCACATATGGACGTGGGAGGCGTTCGAGGCCTGCTTCAATGAAAAGTATCTCCCTCAGATGTACCAGCATGAGAAGGAAAATGAATTCCTCCACCTCCAACAAGGGGGGATGACCGTTACTGTAACGCCCTGAAATTCGGGGGTTGAGCATAACTCAGCTCCCTAGTTTCAAAACATCACTTATGCAACATATGTAATGATGGATGTATGTTGTCTGTATTAGTAAATAACACATGAAGTAGATTAAGCCAAATTTGCAAACATAATCCAGGGATAGGTGAAAGACGCAAGCGGAAGACTAAAGAAATATATGTGTACATTTGTAAGTCCCTGTGATATGTATGCTCTGCCAGGTCATAATTACAAGTGTTTGTTTCAAAATATAAGTATCAAAATGAAATCATCCATTACAAAATAAACCCAGAATCCCCGTAGCTCAGGACACGGCTCACATGAACCCGCCTGAGAACTGCATAAAAGAAAATGCATCCTCGTCATCCTCATACTCCTGCTCTGCCTCGGGGGTCGCATCATCATCTGCATCTAAGACAGAGTCTGGTTGCTGTTGAAACACCATCCCAGAATGTGGGAGTGAGTGATCAACTCAGTGGAACTATACAGTAAAAGTTAACATATTATCAATTCAAGCAAGCAGTAATGATAAGGCAATATAATCAAATATGTCCTAACTACTCTTGTTAAGGCAAGGATGTATGTAACAATGATGCATGCTCTCGCCTGCACTCCCTCAGCGTCTTCATCTTACGGTACGCATGACAACCTCCCGCAGTGCTCCACGACACCAAGGCACATGCAATGCGGTGCATGCATATGATTACGAAGTTGTTATTAGTCCTTTCCATATAGCAGGATTGGGAAGCTAAGGTACCTTCGTCATATCAATTCCCAAACGGTGATCCATTCTAGGGTCGTCAGTCCTAGACAATCTCATACGATATTGTGGTTCTAGGTCACTGCAAAGGGCTCGTCACCAATCAATGCATGCCTATCATACTTTAGTTACTACCTTAAGGCTCATCGCCTCAACGCAGTATCAAAGTATTCTCGAGGTCACTACAAAGGGCTCGTCACTAATCAATGTAGGCCGACAGCACGAATATAGTGTCCCATACCACCATAATCGACTCACGAGTCTGAATTGCTCACTGGTCACTACGGGGAGGCTCGTCACGCCAGCGTAGGTCGACAGCTCAACCACGGTATCTCATACCACCATGCCCGGCTCATGAGTCTTAGCGGATCGAGGTACAATGGTTAACGGGATTGCACTGGTAAGTTTGGTACCTTAGATTCAAACAATAGCGTCCATACATGGTGCACATCCACCGGGACAATCGGGTTACTTGACGAACTCGACTAGCACGAGCGTACGTTGAGTTGAACGACATGAAGTGCGCAAACACTCCGTGTGGCCAAATCACTGCCGACAACCCTAATACGACTCGGGTTCGTCAAACACGTCCTACGTGGTGAAAACAACCTAGGCCACGAACTCAAGGTTTGTTACCGATTCCCTGGACTATGTCATAGTCCCAAGCACATTCAAGTATAACAGATATTCATACCAGCAATTTAGAACAGTAATGGATCAACAATTCTAATCATACAAGCATGTAAGCATTTGTTGAATATCAACTTAATATGAATTCACACATAAGTAACGTCTAAGTTAAACAGACAAAGAATATAGATTGCATGGAGGAAATCATACACATCATTAAGATAGCTGAGAATCTCTTCTCAATGCCCATAAAAGTATAATATGTTACATACTTATTCATTCAGACATTTCTACAAACACTTAGGCTACATAATTCAACATACATGACGTATGTTGGTGATAGCTTACCTTAGGACAATTCCTTTTGCCAAGGAGTTGTTACACATACAACTAGCATGAACATGCGACAATTAATCATAGCAACCACATACTAGATAACCTAAGGTAGGATTGAAAAGAGCAACATCAACACTTAGACTATTCTGATCTCCAAAACAGGTTAGGGTTTGATTAACTTACCCAAGAACGAACTGAGAATTGCCAGAATAACGATTCAGATGTGAAGGATTAAGTACGCCGATTAACTGGAAAGAATATCTAGATGATTCACCAACTTCTCTCTGACTTTCTCTCTCTTTTCCTCTCTCTCTCTTAGCTAGGGTTAGAAAATTCGTATGGAATTGAGAGTGAGGGTTTAAGGTCTTTATATAGGCCTAATATTGATGAAAATAGCCCCAGGGCCAAGGTATACTTAAGTTATAACCAATTTGGGTCTATCTCGGTCCAACGGAGCACTTCTGGTGGTCCCTTTTCCATGTACGGTCGGACTTAAGCTCACTGACCATGGATTTAGGTCAGGCTGAGTTTTTGTACTGATCGGATTTACAGATCAGCCGTGGCAGATCAGTTTCAATTCAACGGTCACCGAAACTCGATCAGGTCCACCGGCGCTTTGACATGTGTGGGCCATCTTCCTTGATCCGAGGGTAAATTTGGGTCAGAATCCAATGGTCAGAATGCTTAAAATCGGCGCGCAAGCGACACGACTCAGATTTCTTAAATTCATATTTAATTTCTAAATAATTTCACCTTTCTCACACTCCTCACTCCGGACTCAAGCAAATCGTCTCAGGACATCATCTGGACTTGATTTTTAAGGTGATTGTCAAGCCCAACAAGATGATCATAATTGTCTAAGATTATCGCTATCGGACTTTCGACGCATGGTCCAGGTCCGTTATAAAGTTTCCAAGTACTCCCGAGAGCAACTGGACTTAGCAATGAATCCAAGATTTCAGGGTAACATAGCGCTAATGATTCTACAGGTTTTAGGTCTTACAGATCGAATTTAAAGTGATTGGTACTAATTTCATAGGCAAGCAAGTTTAGTGCTAGTTAATCCACATTTAACTTCTAAAGAATTTGAGGTAGTACTTGGGTCTTTGCACGAAATTTTTTGGGTCATTACAGTTGCGCAGTATGAGAACCGTTTTACTGAGTTGTCGCGCTACGCTTCAGAGATGATTGCCAATGAGGCGATTAAGATGAGGCGATTCACAGCGGGACTGAGGAGCGGCATTCGCTCCAAGATGTGATGTGCCAGCATCAGAACATATGCCAAGCTCGTCGAGATGTTGATATAGGCAGAGCAAGATGAGGAGCGTGTCGCATGGACCTGTTCATAGTTAGGGCCACGAAATAGGATGGAGGGACCGTCCTCTTCCTTTGCAGGAAAAAGGCCGTGCCCTAACTCTCCGCCCCGACTGGCCACCACACCGGCCCCTCCTGTACGACCTGCCTAGACATGTAGCTTCTGTAAGAGGGCGGGTCACTCTGAGCCTTATATTTTACCAGGATGAGGGACCTCGGCTTCATGCCACCACAGCGCAATAATAGGCCCTCACATCAGGCCTTGCAGATTCTGCCCCTACAGGCAATGAAGCCTAGTCAGTAGTTTCACCGTCCACTACCACCTCAAGTTAGGCCGCCACAACGGCCCATGCAGCAGCTGAACTTCCCACAGCAGGCGTGGGTGCATGCCTTGGCGGCCGAGGGCCAAGATGCAGCAATTCCCACTCCTGCGACCTTTGAGGTGATGGCCTATATTCAAGGTACTCCCATGTTTATTTTATTGGACACTGGATCCACTGTTTCTCTTATATCGCATGCAACTGTCAAGCATCTAGGGCTACGCCCTAGCCCCTTCGTAGGGGTAAAGATCATTTCCACCGCGGGTACTTTCTCAGAAGTAACGAAGATATGCCGTGATTGCCCCATCGACTTGGGATGCAAGGTGGTACTTGTGGATTTGATAGTGACCAAAATCTTCCATTATGACGTCATCCTGGGCATGGACTGGTTGACAGTGATGAAAGCAGAAATCGATTGTGACACAATGACAGTGAAGATACACGAGGACGACGACACTTCGCTCACATTCCCAGTCCAGGTTAGCTACGATCGTAGGATTTTATGTTATGCTTCATTAGAGGACGGTTATGATGGGCCCTCGGTAACATTCACACCCGTGGTCCAAGATTTTGAGGACGTATTTAAAGCTATACCTAGACTTCCTCCTTGACGTGAGATAGACTTCACGATCGATCTAACTCCAGGTGCCAAGCCCATTTCCTTGCTACTTAGTGCATGCTCCCATGTGAGATGGAAGAATTGCACTCTCAAATCGATAATTTGCTAGAGTCAGGCTTCATCCGACCCAGTGTATCCCCATGGGAGCCCCGGTCCTATTTTTAAAGAAAAAGGACGGCTCCTTACGACTATGTGTGGATTACAGAAGATTGAACCAGTGACGGTTCGGAAAAATACCTGTTGCCCAGAATCAACGATTTATTTAACCACCTGAGGGGTGCTCAATACTTCTCAAAGATCGATCTACAATCAGGGTACCATCAGCTACGAGTTAGGGACGAGGATATATAGAAAATGGCTTTCAGAACCTGCTTCGGCCATTATGAATTCCTAGTTATGTTGTTCGGGCTCACTAATGCCCTGACGGTATTCATGGATCTCATGAAAAGGGTCTTCAGGCCATTCTTATATAGATTCATCATCGTTTTCATCGACGACATACTGATCTATTCAAAGAGCCATGAAGAACATGAAGAACATTTGAGAGCAGTCCTGGAAACACTTAAGAAGAATCGACTGTATGCGCAATTTAGAAAATGTGACTTCTGGAAGGAGGATGTCAAATTTCTGGGACATGTAGTGTCCAAGGAAGGAATATCTGTGGATCTTGCCAAGGTGGCGGTGATACAAGATTGGAAGCAGCCTAAGTCGGTTACAGAAGTGCAAAGTTTTCTCGGTCTCGCTGGCTATTATCGAAGATTCATTAAAGACTTTTCGAAGATAGCCCGACCGCTATCCCAGCTTACATGGAAGGATCTCAAATTTGCATGGAATGAGAAGGCGAAGGCAGCCTTCCAAGAGTTGAAGGACAAACTGAAGTCGGTACTTGTGCTTGTGCTACCTGAGTAAGGGGTCAAGTAAACCCTCTATACTGACGCTTCTCGTGTGGGCTTGGGATGTGTACTCATGCAAAGGGACAAGGCAATTGCTTATGCATCTCGGCAGTTATGGAAACATGAGGATAACTACCTTACACATGACCTTGAGCTTACGGTGGTAGTTTTCGCATTGAAGATATGGAGACACTATCTTTATGGTGAGGAGTTTGAGCTCTTTTTAAATCATAAGAGTCTCAAATACATCTTCACCCAGAAGGACCTGAACATGAGACAGCAACGCTGGATGAAAACGTTGAACGACTTCAAGTTCGATGTCTCATATCACCCTGGTAAGGCAATTTGGTGGCGAACGCCTTGGGTCGCAAGAAGACAATCAAATTGTGGCCCCGCTAATGGTGAGAGAGTGGGATATGATGGAATTCGTTCGAGACTTCGACAAGAAGCTAATCGTGGAGGAACCATATGAAGTCGTAGCCCACATTTAGGCCCAGCCGCTGACTAACGGCAAAATCATTGAAGCCCAGGAGGGCGACGACTTATTGAAAAAGATGAGGGAAAGAGCAAGGAATGATGGGAAATCTGAGTGGAGGATCGGTACAGATGGAGGGTTGCGATACCGAGGCCGCCTTTGTGTTCCAAACTTTCAAGGACTATAAGAAGAAGTCCTAAATGCCGCTCACAACTCCAAGTTAGAGATGCATCCTAGTAGTACCAAAATGTACCAGGATCTGAAGTGAAATTATTGGTGGCACAACATGAAGAAGGAAATATCAGAGTATATGTCCCGATGCCTCACATGTCAACAAGTCAAGGCCGAGCACCGCGGAGCACCGAGCCTATTGCAGCCCATGCCCATGGTAGAGTAGAAGTGGGACTTCATATCTATGGACTTCATTGCCGGCTTGCTCAGGACAAGGAAGGGGCATGACTCGAAATAGGTGATTGTGGACAGGCTAACCAAATTAGCCCATTTTTTGCCGATCAAGACATCTAGCTCCGCCGATGACTTGGCCAAGCTATATATTAAGAAAATCGTGCGACTCCATGGTGTCCTGTTGGAAATTGTGTCGAACCGGGACACACAATTCGTGTCGATCTTCTGGACCCGCATCCAAGAGGCCATGGGAATGAAGTTGAAGTTTAACACTGCCTTCCACCTGCAAACAAATGGGCAAACTGAGCGGGTGAACCAGATATTGGAAGACATGTTGCGAGCTTGCGTACTTGACTTTCAGGAGAGTTGGGATGACTATCTCCCATATGCCGAGTTCGCCTACAATAATAGCTTGCATGCTAGCATCGGTATGGCGCCTTACGAGGCTCTTTATGGGCGTCCGTCCCAAGCCCCGCATTGTTGGGAGGAAATTGGTGAGAAGAGTTTGCTAGGACAGGATTTGGTACAGATCACGACTGAGAAGATTGGAATTATCCAGCGCCGCCTCTTGACGGCTCAAAGCAGGCAGAAAAACTATGCCGACACAAGGTGGAGAGACCTAAAATTTGAAGCTAAGGACCACGTACTTCTCAAGATCTCCCCAATGAAGGGAGTTTTACGCTTCGGCAAGAAGGGAAAGTTCACGCCACGATTCATAGGGTCCTTCCAGATTTTGGACCATGTGGGTGCGGTTGCCTATCACTTGGCCCTAACCACGCCTCTCGTCGGAGTGCATAACGTCTTCCACGTATCGATGTTAAAGAAGTACGCCCTCGATCCTTCGTATATTATCAAGTGGGAACATGTGGAGCTTAAGGAAAATGCCACATACATTCTTCGATCCACTCGAATACTTGATAGGAAGGAGCAGGTCCTACGTAACATGGTCATCCCATTGGTTAAGGTATTATGGACCATCACGATGAAGAGGCCACTTGGGAGACGGAAGCAGAAGTCCGAAAGCATTACCCAAGCCTGCTTCAGCAATACAAACAGGTACAAATTTTGAGGATGAAATTTAATTGTAAGGGGGGTAGATTGTAACATCTCGTCCAACCAGCATAGTGTCTTGGGGTCTCCATATAGGATTTTTCGCATGACCATTCATTTAAACCACTCACGGTGGGGTAACACAAGTTAATTAACCTAGTATTAGCCTATTAGAATAGACCAGACGGGTCATGACAGGACCCGGTGTGGGCCGTCAAGCCAGAAGGCTAGTCTTCACTTAGCAACAGCCTGTACGGGCTATACCGCCACGGGGGAAGGTCAAAAAATTATAAAAATTTAGGGAAGCATAGAAATCACAGGGCTTGAGGACCATCGCGGACCATGAAACTGGTGAACACCTAGAAGTTGGATCTGGCACTGGCTAATGAAACCGAGATACCAGCTTATCCAGCCGTCGGATCTCTTTTATATTTACGGTGAAGGTCTAATGAATTTTCCTACACCCGTCCATAAACTCTAGGACCTGATTAAGGAGCGGTGACCGTTGATCACAAATCAGACCCGTACGACTAAACCCCAGATCCGATCATCTCCAAATTTTGCATGGCCCTTCATCGGGCCATGGAGCAACTATCCTATGAATTTTATGGCTAGAGGGCCACTAAAACCTCTCCAATCACCAGAATGGCCCCCACAGGGCCATTTAAAGATCGGAACCATTGACTCAAACCCTATAACCTTTCATCTGTTTATCTCCAAATTTTGTATGGCCCCTCATTGGGCCATAGGGCACTTACCCACCAAATTTGGTCGCTGGAGGGGTGTTGGGGTCGCCCCTAGGCCAATATGGAGTCCTATAGGGCCATTGTGAGCATTTAAAGAACTTAAGGCCAAAGGACCCAAGTCTAGCAAATAAAGCCCTAGCTCTCTCATAACTCCCTCCTTTACTACAACCACTAAGGAGTAAAGAGAGGGAGATTAAAGGAGCAAAGGAGAGAGAAGAGAGTGTGAAGGAGAGCTAGGAGGACCCTTAATCAAGGTGGGGCCCAATGAAATCAAACCCCACAACTCCCTTCATCTTCTCCAAGAAGAACCCCTCATCCACGAGCGCCCTTTTCACTTCGTTAATTGTCTAGGTAAGATCCATTACCCATTTTCATTGAAACCTATGTGATTGAGAAGGGATTTTCTTGGGTTCTAACATACAAATGTTGTTGTAGGGAATCCAGCCGATCAATCCCCGAAATCCACCCTCCTAGGTCGATCCCACGCCTTCTACAAATCCGAAGGTGCGGACTATTATTCTTAGGTGGCCTAGCACCAATTTTAGTATGATCTTAATGATTTTGATTGATTAGATGTTATATTTAAAGGTCTAGGGAAACCCTAGGAATTGTATGTTTGTTGGAATTGTATGGATTTGCATGTTTGGCTCTCTCATGATGTTGTTCATGTTTCTAACATGATTTTGTGTATGGATGATTACATGCTCAAGCCGTGTTGATTTTTATATATTGTTGCTTCATATTATGTATGATTTCATTACTCTTGTGTATATGATTTCCTAAGATGGAGGAAGTGCTTACTTCCTCACACACACCCACATCTCACATGCACTTATTTCATGATACCGTTAGCCTTGCTTGCCATGAGAATTTGAATTATATGTGAAAAGTATGAGGACATGATGTTGTTTATGCCAGGTGATACATTGGTAGTCAGCATGCTATGAATCACTAGTTGTACCCTTAGGTTGGTCAGGAACAGGAGGAGAGCAAAGGTGGTTCCTTTGGAAGGATCACCTCGAGGCTAAACCCATGGGTTTGGGCGAGTGCACGTGGGCGATAGTAGTTAGACTACATGGGTTGTTTGCACCCGATGTCGTTCCGTCATGTACTTACCTGGACTCGTGCGATCTAGTCTACAGGCTGACCAACCTTGTTTGTTAACCCTGTTTGCTCACCTATGTATGGAACCTGATCCACCCTATAACCGTTGTAGCACATCAATAACCCACTTGAAACTGGTCCACAGCCTCATAAGTCGGGCATGGTGGAATGGGACACTGTGTCCAAGCTATCGGCCTACGCTGGGGTACCGCGCCTCCCCGTAGTGACCACGAGTGATCCCTTTCTCTTGGCACTCCTTATGTGCTTGAAGTCAGGGATGAGGAACCCGACGGGATCATGGACCACGGGGTCTCGGCCTCACACGTTGGGGGGTCTTAGCCTCGCAACCATTTTAGGGCATTGATAGTGGGGTGTACCAGATTCCCCAACATGCTGGAGAATGGACTTAACTAAGAACTTGGCTAACACGATCGCATCACGTCGCATTAGTTAGGGTGGCGACTGACAGTCAAGGTCGCTCTGAGGGAGTGTTGTCATACGCGATCGTTAGACGGAGTCGCTCGAGGGAGCGTTGTGGAGAGGGCACGCATCATATCATTTATCATACATGCGCATTAATAAGATTAGCTAGGTATTTATGATTGACTGCTTTTCATTAAGTTCATATTATAATTGATGCCTGTTATAACTTGAGACTAATAGCACTCATTGAGTTGATCACTCACTCCCACTCTGGGACAGTGTTTTAAAACACCAACCAGACCCATTCATAGATGCAGGTGACCCAGGGCTGGAGGAGCCTGGCGAGGCGAGCTTCGAGGGGGAGGACGGGCTGTCTTACTTCCAATTGATAGACATTTCTCCGCCAGCTTAAGAGGCGGGATTGGATCGCTGAGCAGGGGGGCTCAGTTCTATTCTTTTTTGGACTTACTATTCTTTTGTGAATTTGTTGGGTGGCACCATGTGCAACCCTTTTATTCTTTTGGACATGTATATAGATATATGCTTGATCTCTTTCATTTCAGTAGACTTGTGTGATTATGTTCATGTTTCAGGAAATTCCAGGTTGCGCAATTAAACCGGATTTAATGCACAATAATAAAAATTGGTTATAAGTGACTCTCGAAAACTCGGGAGTTGAGCGTATGCGCGACCCTCGATTTCCAGGACGTTACAAGTGCAAACCAAACTGTGTGCAACTAGTGTTTTTAAAAGTAGAAAACTCCATTTTTCTCTCCTTTTCAAGCTGGAAATCTGTGTGAAACCTCCTTCTAACCAACCTAGCCCTCTGTTCTGAGCCATTAAAGCCCTCTAAACTAGGGCTTTCCTAGCTATGATTCAAATTTCCTCTCACCGCCGTTGCCACACATTGCACTTGAACCCTTTAAGTGAAAATACCCATCACTGTCCGCTTAGTTGGTCCACTGTGATCAGAGGATGAATCCACACCATCCACACATTATTGATCATCGAATCAGCCATTCGATGATGACCCTCCATTAACAGCTGGGTCATCTTCTTCCCACGATCAGGAAAACCATCAGCATGTGATGGGGTGCATTTGATGATCTGGATCGTTCAAGCAGTGGCCAAGGGTGCTATAAGTTGACCCATATAATCAGATTACGATCATGCAAAAAAGGGAGACCAGAAGTAGCAAGTGTTGGTGATAACAGCTCCATGTAAGATTGGATTAGTTGTTAATCTCCCCGTCTAATCCCAAATATCTTTTGTCGGAAGCCCCTAAGGTATTACAAGGCCTAAAAAGACCCCTTTTAGAGCTTTCCTTTCCAAGAATAGTGTAAGTGCTATTATGTTTAAAGTACATTTTACACCATGTTTGTCAAATTTCATCTTGTCAAAACATCTTAGCAAATGATCTTCAAGTTGGCTCAAGATCAAAGTTCTAGTCAAGCTCATGTTGAAGTTCAAGTCAAACTCAAGTTGAAGTTCAAGTCAAGCTCAAGTTGAAGTTCAAGTCAAGGTCAAGTTGAAAATCAAGCTCAATCTCTACTCGAAGACTAAGCTCAATCTATTAAAGTTCTAGTAGAAGATCAAGCTCCTAAGAGATGTTCTAGTCTCTAATATACTTCAAGGCAATGAAGTTCAGTCCATACAGGTATTAAAAACCTTAGAAAGACGTTAGGTTTAGGTACTTTCAAAATATATTTAAAATTAGGCTTTTATACTTATATTTGGTTGAGTTTCAACCAGCCTAAGTTGTGGCTCGACCAGTTTAGGAATTTCTCGACTAGTCCTAGTTTAAGCCGAAGTGAAATAGAAATTCTGTTACATCTTCGACTAGTCAAGTGGGTTCCTTGACCAGTTGAAGGACCCTCTTCAACCAGTCAAGTGTTCCTCGGCTCGAAGTCCAGCAACTAAAACCGTTTAGATTTTGGCATCCTCAACCAGTTAAAAACTAACTTCGACTAGTCAAGCAGGGCCTTTGACTAGTCGAACATGGCCTTCAACGAGTCAAAGATCTGTTAGATCTTATCCTGCTAAAAATTAAAAATTTATTGGAACTGAAAATAGTGCTTAGATGAGTTGAAGACTGTCTTAGACGAGTCAAAGCAACAACTTCTTTGCCTATAAATTGAGATTCTTTCTCAATCCAAAAATATAATTCAAGTCTATCAAATTCCTTATTTAAGAGAGAAAGAAGCCTCACTTATTGTCAAGCTATTAAGCGGTATTTATAATTTATTTTATAATTTTTTGTTTAATTCCTTAATCTCTTATTCTATCATTCTGATTCTAAAAAGAGAGAGAATACTCTTCTTTTTGAGATTTAAAGGAATTAATACAAGTAGTCATTGTTTTAAATCTAATTACAATCAATAGAACCCTGGACCTTTTCTATTGGACTGAACATTGAACATTCGTCATTCAAGAAAAGTGGTTCTATGACTACAACTTCTTCTACAGTAAAGATAAGTATACATTTACATTTTGTATTTGATTTTTCTGAGATAGTTAGAAAATCTCAGAGTTGGTTTTTCCTAGATAAGCCAGAAAATATCAGTTAAGGGTTTCTTTGTTTGTGATAGCCCGATAAAATCACAACTGCAACAGGTTTTAAGGTGACCCTGTGTCACACCCCAGACTCACTAATCGGACTCACAAGGAACTCGATGGCCAGTTCTGGCCGCAACAGCCTCCGTAGTACCCCATTCTCGGCTCCTGAGGCAGGTTCCGATTCTAGGATCCTACAAGGAGGATTTTCATAACAGTATAATCATTCCAATACGAGCATACCCAAGATCACAGCAAGTATATCTGAGAATAACAAAGGACACACATCACAAAATTCACTAAGAATTTGAACTTTTACAAGTTTACATTAGGCCCAAAAGGACATACATCAGATAATAGGAAAAGAGAGAAAAGTCAGCAACACTGGGTCTTCAAGCTCAGCTCTAATCCATGCTCTGCCACTCTATGACACCTGCCTAGGATCACCTGCACACATCAATCGTACATAAGCTTATAGAAGCTTAGAGGGTGGTGAAAGTGTGTGTCAATGGTGTACAAAAGAATAGTAGGAGGTACAAGAAAAGAACATGCTCAATGAGAATATTACTACCCTTACCAAGGCTTATCATGAATACCATGCAATGAGTACTGGACGTCATACTAAGGCGGTGCATGAAGGGGGCTTACACAACTAATGCTAATGTGATGCAAGTAATGCCAGTGCTCATATCCAATCTACATATCAAATTCATTTTCAGTCATAAGGAAATCACCGGGGTCCATTACACTGTTGAATGACTGCCGCTCTACAGACTCGCACAGTCAAACGAGTGTAAGAGACCTCACTACCTGCCTGTGGACAGCCAATCACCAACAAGGCCTAACGGTAGCAGGCCCATTTCATGAGCTGGTCAGACTCACCCTAATAATGCCCTACCTCACAGGAGGATAAGGCCACATCCCTATCCAACCGACCACATGAAAGTGGGAGTCACGGTTTACAGGTGTAAGGCCCTCGTGCACTCATGTTTTCACCCCGTCACGGCGTTGGAGCAGATCCTTGGTACCATGAAAGTTTTGGAAATTTCACCCATGGGCATCCTATGCACTCGGTATGCTTAAACATCATTTTCGGTGTCCACACGTCCAGCCATCCACAAATATCCCTGTGGAGGCAAAGCCCCGATGAAGCGAGGGCGAATGTCGATCATACTATGCAATGTCAGATGCATGAATTACACAAATAGCCATGCATTATACCTAAACATCCAACGTGCTCAAGAGGGGAAAACTTCATCCCTCACAATATCCTGCCCAATGGCATAACCATGACCAATCACATCTCAGCCAAACATGCATATGATGCGTATAGGAGTGGGCCATGAAGATGAATAAGAAATGTCAATGCGATGAAGATGTTCTCCCCTCCTCACTAGTAGGGTCTAGGCACTTAGACCGTTTCTCAAAAGGAATGCAATCTCAATGGGGGCCCAATAGTCTGGGGTAGCCCACGAGACTAGATGGATAATGGCATGGGCCTAAATAATAAGAATGGGCTTAGCAATGGTCTATGGTGGACCTTTAACCACCCATAGAAGCAAGAATGGGCCTAACAAGGGCCTAGAGGGGCATATCAAGGTGGGCATTCAACCACCATTGTCCCCTGAAGGCGGCCTAATAATAATCTACTAAGGATCAAGGCCTGTGGCCCAAGCATCACCATAAGAAAGAGATGGGCAGCTATATACATATATATACATAACAAGTTGGGCCTCGATAAAGTGGCCCAAGGCTACACATAATTCATAGGCCCTGTAGGGGCAATATATAGCCAAATCCACATGCAATAATATAGGCCCATAAGGAAGGTTAGGGCCCAAACATAAGGGCCACCAAGTCCATACATTGTGGTGGGCATAGTGGGCAGCCCATTACTCCAACACATGGGTGAGAATCGTATTCAAGATAAGCAAGTTGGGCCTTACAACCTAGCCCAAGAATTTAGTTATTTTAGTGGGCAACCAAGGGCCCAACCACTCATACATTCCAGCCCACTAGCCCAATAGAATACCATGGAGAATACATCCCAAGAATCCACTGGGCCTATCTAAAGGGTTCCAGCCCATTTGGGCTTACAAGGAGTCCAAAAATCTGGTTACATATAAATACCCATATAGCCCAAACAAGGTGAGCCTCAATGATGCATTAATTAAACTCAAAATTTAGGGTGTGAAGGCATGAATTATCCTACAAAATCCTCACAATATGGTGGGTTATACGACACATCTAGGTGGGCCCACAAGGTAGGCTGGAGGGTCAGCCAAAGCTGGACGCCCCAGCTTGGGCGTCCCTGCCTGATGAGCCACTCCAGGCTGCACCACTAGAAGTACAAGGGCCTGATGGCTCTAAAATTTTACAGGGTGACACTTTCATAGGTGGGACATGCCCTTACAAAATTTTAATATTTTTAGACACCTATAAATATTTTAATTAATTTAAATAAAATGGTCTGTCCAGAAAATTAGACTAACCTGGACGTCCCAATGTGGTCGGCCAGTCCGGCCCTTACAACGGTGTACATAGGGGTCTACTGTCCCCAAAATTTGTAGGTGAGTCCCACCATGGGTATTCCACCTCTCTCTAAATTTTTATAATTTTTAGACACCCAAAATTATTTTAATAAATTTCGGAATTCCAACCTATCCAGGGTGGAATGCTGCTGGAAAAATAGCTATCCACTGTCATGAATTTGGGTCATCCAAATGGGTGGGTTTTGGGCCTCCAAAATTCTTAAAAATTGGGCCCAATGTCCCTCATCAAGATTACAACAAGGTGGGACCCATAAATATAGCCCACCTTCCAAGAAAATATTTTTAAAATTTTATTTTTATGGAACTATGCTGCTGGACTGCACAGCAGGAATTTCTGACAGCCAACTATGTTGGCCCACCCTTTTGATATCCAAATGGGGTCCATTGGCCCTAAAAGTTTTCAGGTAGGTCCTACCATGGGTGGGGCATATATCTGAAAAATTTTCAAATTTTTGAGATAGTATAAGTATTTTATTTAAATTCGGAATTAAAATCTGTCCAGAATTTCTACTAAGTGCAAAATTCTGAATAGATCATGGTTGAGCACCCAATGAGGTGGGCCCTGGATGTCCAAAAATTGAGAAAATTAAAATTAAAAATTCTGTCATATATGCAGTGCAAGTTGGGGTCCACCAAAGTGGCCCACCTGATCAGAAACTATTTTAAAATTTTACATTTCCAAATTACAACCTTGCTGGAATTACAGCAGAAAACCTAGAAAGTACCCATATTGGCCCACCCTTTTGGGGAACCAAATGAGGTCAATTAGGGCTAAAATTTAGCATGCTTATAGGTGGGATACCCATATTTAAAAATAATATTTCACTTGGTATACAATTCCCCACCAAAAGCCCTAAATCCTGGCCTCAAGTCGGCCCAAAAATCTGTCCAGACAGATTTGGATAGCAACATGTAATAGAAAGAATTAAAATATAAACATTATTTTTCATGGGATTTAACCCTAGGAATTTGTATGGTAGACCACCCCAGTGGGCCCCAAAAATATCCAGACCTTCCCCATCATCAAATACCCCTTGCATGTGTCCCATTTAGGTAGATTTTGGGGCCACATGTCTAAGGATGGACCGCTATGGGCGTCCAAGCTCCATGGTTGGTCTGGATTTTTGTTGGCCTACAAGGTAGGCGACACATGCAAGATCAAAATTCTATCATTAAAAAAAGTAAAGAATCGGCCACAAGAAGAGGGGCTCCGCCACATTGAGGCCCTCCCCTTCATCAATCACACCATACATTCCTTCTATTCATATGTTACAATAAAGATCCACCACATGCATGTCCTAGATCCAAGATCAATGGTTGGGATGCCATCCCAACCATGATTCTAAGGTCTAGATGACCTATCATGCCATGGAATCCAAGTAATCCTTTATAATGGGGGCCCATAGAGGGAAAACCCCATGCATGGGCATGCATGCATCAAATAGGCCATTTGGCCACAACTAAGGGATGATGTAGGATCTCCACCTTTGATTGGTGGGTCCTACACTTTCCATATAAAAAAAGAGATCTAAGAACATGAAAATAGAAATCCTAAATCCTAGGAGTACACCCACCTTAGATTGCTCCAAACTTGGACCTCTTAGCTCCTAGTGCACCAAGGGATCCATATCAATGGGTGAGATTGGATTTAGATGGTTAGATTTAGAGGATTAGAGGGGAAATGGGGCTGGAATGGAGGGAAGATGGGCTGGAATAATGGAGGAAAGTTGCTAAGGAAGAAGAGAAGAGAGAGAGAAATGAGACGGAAAGAGAGAAACCTCTTTTAAGCTAAGTAATCATTACTTTCTTACCTTGGTTAGAGAGGGGAGATGATTGCAAGTAGGGAGTTACAACCAAAGTTATAGGTTTAATAGGTTAGTAGGCATGTGGGTGGTGTTTGGGTGGTGGGTAGTGTAGGTTATGAAATTTTGGGTGGTGTTGGGTAGTGTGTTGAAACTTATGCATTAGGGATGAGACCATCTAGGAAAACGTGCACACCACTCCTAGATGAGTCATGCGATCATGATCAAGGACTATAACATGAGATACACAACTTATGATCTATACATCGGATGGACATATAAGACACATCGTTGGAACCGCAACGATGATGCGATCGCAATGGCATAGTTTTCGAGTCGATCCGAGTTGGGTCTACGTGACCAAACTCAAGGATGACTGCGAACACTACCCGAAGGTCACTGGTCACCGAAATTTGACCGGTAGGACCACGGGACCCAAATAAATGAAATGCATACTCACACACACACATGCGAACTCAGGTTGAGTCTCACACCTTGTGAAAATCTTATTCATAATGAAAGCCGAGATTATGTGGTTAGTAATCTTGGGAGTGGAGTAGGTGTGGCTGTTTGAGAATAGTTGTTGACACACCGAACCACTATAATTCTTGTTGTTGTGGTGAATTTCTTTTATGCTAAAGTGGTGAATGTTTGTCATAAATAGTTTTATTTACTTTTACTTAGTTTGAAATTTTGATTCTTATCACATTCGTGAAATAAGGTTGTCCTGCCTAAACTTGTTTGGGTGAAGGTTGTCCTATAAATCAGTTTAAATCAACGTTTCAATACTAGTACAATTGAGATTTCTGATTTATTTACTTATTCAGCATTTTATTCAATTATTTGGCATAGTCCTATTCACCCCCCTCCCCCCCCCCCCCTCCAGGACTTCTTAAGCTCACCTTTTCAAGTGGTATCAAAGATAAGTTGCTCATTTTTTTAATTAATTTTCTTGAATTAAAAATCTAGAGCTTTATTATGTCAAATTTTGATAGTTTATCTATTACCAGGCCACCACCTTTTGATGGTTCTAATTATTCATACTGAAAGGCTAGAATGATGATTTTTCTAAAATCCTTAGATGAAAGTGTGTGGCAAGCTACTGTGATTAAATGGAAACATCCTATGACTGAAGTATTAGGCAGTGATGGAACTAAATCTATGAGAGAAATTGCATTACATTTATGGACTGTAGCTCAAAAAAGTGAAACATTGCTAATGTTAAAGCCTTAAATGCCATAACTTGCACTCTATTGCCTAATGAATTCAAAAGAATTATTTCATGTGATACAGCTAAGCAAGCATGGAATATTCTTGAAATGACACATGAAGGAACTTCTATAGTCAAGAAATCAAAAATTCAAATCCTCACTACTGGATTTGCGGAAAGCCGTATGGAAGAAAATGAAACTTTCATGGACTTCTATACAAAACTAAATGACATAGTGAATTCTATTTGGGGTCTAGGAGATGGAATCCCAGACAGCAAGGTTTACACAAAAATACTGTGATCTCTTCTTAAGAGATTCAATTATAAAGTTTTTACCATTCAGGAATTGAGAGATATTGATCTTATGAAGGTTGAAGAGTTAGTTCGCTCTCTATAAACATATGAGTTGAATTTTAAAGCTCCTAAAGGTAAGTGTATTGCTCTTAAATCTTCTAAATCTATTTCATAAGAAAATAGTTCTAATTCTGACATTAAAAATGAAGATGATATAGCAATGTTAGCTAAGAAATTTTACAGAATTTTTAAAAACAAGAAAAGATCAGATTTTTTAAAAATCAACGGATAAAAGAAAAAAAAATCTAATTCTTGAAAATTTAAAACAAAAGATAGTCAATGTTTCAACTGTCATGAATATGGACATTTGGCTAATAAATGTCCTAAAAGGGATAGGTCAAAAAAGAAAGGGCATGATAGCTACTTGGGATGAATCATCTACTCTAAAAGTACTTCTGAGTCTAATGAATCAAAACAAGAAAATGTAAATGCAAATGATGTGAAAGCCCTCATGACTATATCCAGTGTCACTTCCTTAGATAGTTGTAATATATTTGACTATGAAAATCTCAGGAGTGACCCTAAAAATGAAAATGAAGATGAACTTCAAGATGCCTACAATGCCTTATACAGAGAAAGTTGCAAAATTCAAAAAGAGAAATATGTTAAATTAAGAGAAAAACTTGAAAACACAGTTTTAGAAAAATCTCATTTTTTAGATTGTCTTGAAAAAATAAAATTAGATTTAAGTTTTAAATCTTCTAAACTAGAAAATTTTAAAACAGAAAATGAGAAACTAAAACTTGAGGTTTCTTTCCTTTTGAGTTCTAAGGATACTTGGAAATATACCCAAGGTGACCAAAAACTAGAAAAATTGTTAACCTCATCTAGAAAATGTGGTGACAAATTAGGTCTGGGTTATATTAAAGGTAAGTCTTCTAAATCCAAGGATTCTGCTCCTATTTTTGTAAAAGGAGAATCCTTGAACTCTAAAGGTAAGACTTTAAGAGATTTTAATTGTAATGATTTCAAAAATTCAAAACCCTTTCAAGTTCCTAAAAACAATAATGCCATCGGCTATAAAAATCAATGGAATAATAAATCTCCCTTAGCTGAAAAAATAGTAGACTTGCTTAAAGAGCTTTTAAAGTCCAACTCAAATGAATATGGAGTTTATAGAGAAAGGAGAAATCATAACTCCCAAATGCAACAAAAATTAAGAGTCACTCCTAAACATAGAAACGTTATGAAATGGGTTCCAAAGGTTAAGTGTCTTGTTGTCCACATAACTTTCAAAGCCATTAGCCACTCAAAATGGTACATAGATAGGATGTTCAAGGCATATGACAGGTGACAAGGTAATATTCACGAATATCATAGAAGTTAATGGCGGCTCAGTTACTTTTGGTGATGGAAGCAACTGCAATAGTAGGCCAGGGTACTGTACAACTTTCTACCTTACCTCTCTTTGAAAATGTGGTTTATGTTGAAGGTTTAGAACACAACCTCTTAAGCATATCTCAAATCTGCGATAATAAACACAATATGAATTTTTCTGATCACAGATGTGAGATAATAAATGAGAATGGTAATGTAATATTAAATGGTCGCAAGAACTCTGAAAATTACTATATTATCAATAACTCTTACTCATCAAAACATTCATATTACATGGTCTAAACAGATGAGACATAACTATGGCATAAACATCTTGGACATGTTAACTATGGAGAACTGTATAAATTGAGCAAAAAAGATCACTTACGTGGCTTACCCAAGCTCAAAAAAATAGAAACAATATGTGGCACATATCAAATTGGCAAACAGATTAGGAGTAGTCATAAGAAAGTGAACTCCTTAGCCACTGCTAAACCGCTAAAACTACTCCACATGGATCTAGTAGGACTAACTAGAACAGAGAGTAGAGGTGGAAAGAAGTATTTTCTAGTCATTGTTGATGATTTCACCAGATATACATGGGTAGCCTTCTTAAGAGAAAAATAAGATACTCACGATGAAGTCAGAAAAATTTTAAAGCGTATTCAGACTGAAAAAGAGATATCTGTGACTAAAATTAGAAGTGATCATGCACTAGTAATTTTGAAAAGTACTGTAATGATCATGATATATCGCATGAGTTCTCTGCTCCCAAAACACCTCAAAAAAATGGTATTATTGAAGGGAAAAACAAAGTTTTACAGGAAATGGCTAGTGTAATGCTAAATAGCATATAACTACCAAAAACTTTATGGGCTGAGGCTGTCAATACTACATATCATATTATAAATCGTGTATACATTAGAAAAGTAAAAAATAAAACATCTTATGAACTTTGGTTTAATAAAAACCCCATTATTAAATAATTTTGGACTTTTGGAAGTAAATGTTTTATTTTACATGACTGAGAAAATCTGGAAAAGTTTAAAGTAAAGAGTGATGAAGAATATTCTTAGGCTATGCACTAAATAACCATGCTTACATGGTTCTTAATAAAAGAACTAAGGTGATTCAGGAATCAATAAATGTAGTTATTGATGATTAACATATCACACTCACTCCAAGTCAAGATGATGATGAAGTTAATATAATTGATATATTTCACACCTCAGACTCGGTAACCAAACTCACAAGGAACCCGATGACTGGTTCTAGCCGCAACAGCCTCTGTAGTACCTCATTCTCGGCTCCTGAGACAGGTTCCGATCTTGGGATCCTACAAGGAGGATTTTCATAACAGTGTAATTATTTCTAATACGAGCATACCTAAGATCACAGCAAGTATATCTGAGAATAACAAGGCACACATCACAAAATCCGCTATAAATTTGAACTTTTACAAGTTTACATCAGGTTCAAAAGGACATAGAGAAGATAATAGAAAAGGGGAGAAAGTCAGCAACATTGGGTCCTCAAGCTCAGCTCTAATCCACGCTCTGCTACTCAACGGAACCTGCCTAGGATCACCTGCATGCATCAATCATGCATAAGCTTATAAAAGCTTAGAGGGTGGTGAAAGTGTGTGACAATGGTGCACAAAAGAATAGTGGGATATGCAAGAAAAGAATCATGCTCAAGGAGGATATCACTAGCCTTTTCAAGGCTTATCATGAATACGATGCAATGAGTACTGGGTGCCATACCAAGGCAATGCATGAAGTGGCTTATACAGCCAATGCTAAAACAATACAAGTAATGCCAGTACTCATATCCAAAACATATGTCAAATACATTTCCAATCATAAGGAAATCATCAGAGTCCATTACACTACTGAATGACTGTCGCTCTAAAGACCTCACACAGTCAAACGAGCATAAGAGACCTCACTACCCACCTATGGACAGCCAATCACCTGCAAGGCCTAATGGTAGTGGACCCATTTACGAGCTGGTCAGACTCAGCCTAGCAATGCCCTCCCTCACGGGCAGATAAGGCCACATCCTTACCCAACCAACTACATGACAGTGGGAGTCACGGCCTAACGGTATAAGGCCCTCGTGCGCTCATAGTTTCCACTCGATCAAGGCGTTGGGGTAGATCCTTGGTACCATGAAAGTTTTGAGAATTTCACCCATGGGCATCCTATGCACCCAATATGCTCAAGTAATATTTTTGATGTCCACACATACGGCCATCCACGAATGTCCCTATGGAGGCAAGGCCCTATTGAAGCAAGGGCGGTATCATCATGAAATGTGATGCCAATACAAGAGTCACACATACAGATCATGCACAAGCTTCAGGCACCCAATGTGTACAAGGGGAGAAACTTCATCCCTCAATGACCACCATACAATGTAATCAATTCATATAGATGATGCATATGGGTCATAATAATGTAAGTGTGCTACCTGTAGAATGTATTCCTCCATCCTAAGGAGGGACAAGGTCTAGGTACATAGATAGGTACTAAAGAGAAGCGAAGTCCTCTAGTCGGGGCTTAATACTTTGGGATAACCTACAAGCTAGGAGAATTATAAAGCCTCAAGGAGGAGACGGGCCTAACAAGGTCCAAGGTGGGCCTTCAACCACCTATAAGGGCTTATAGGCCTACCTTAGAGCCACCAAAGAGGACATCTAACCTCAACTGGGTCCCAAAAGGTAGCTCGCTATGCATATAAAATAAGGTCTAAGGCCCAAGCAATACGTGGCCTAATGGGCTATACACGAGCCCAACTCATAGACAGTATGGTGGGCCCTCAACCAAGGTTTGGGCCCAACCATTATAAGTCCACATATTGTTGTGGGCCTCACGGGTGGCCCAATAGTTCATTCACATGGGCCATTTTGCACTTAACACAAGCGAGTTGGGCCTCACATCCTAGCCCAAGTATAGGGTCAATTTAATGGGCAGCTAAAAGGACCAGTTACTTGCATACTGTAGCCATTAAATCCATCATAATAGGTAGAAGAGTATAGCCCCAAAGGTCAGTGGGCCTACTATAAGGATCTAGTCCACAAGGCCTAAGGAATTAGTCAACTAATCACACGCAACATTCCAATAAAACTTAACTTGGGTGGGCCTCAGCTAGGACCTAATCACACCCCAAAATGTTGTACAGAAAGGGTAAGATAACTGATCTAAGTCCTCTTCACATCTGGTGGGCCATGCTGCCCCAGTTCATTTATGGGTGGCAACATTGGGCCCCTTGCCAAATTCCAGCCCACCCAAATTTCTGGGTTGGTTAGAGTCCAACAATAAAAGTATTTTTTAGTATATTTAATCCTTGATGGCCCACACACATCACTGTGGGCCCCACCAGATGAGAGAGGATATGCAACATATATATCAAGTGAGCTAGACCGTTGGAATACAGGCCCAGCAATAGCCTAAGGCAGGGATGTCCCATGTGTAGGCAACCCTATGGGCCCGAGGTATCTGGCCCAAAAATCCACCCAATGGGCCCCAATTGAATACCAAAAAAAAAAAGAGAGGATGATCAATCCCCTAAGGACCCCACATAAATGGATGATGGTGTATCCAACACGTCAAGGTGGGCCCACGAAGTAGGCTGGACGGCTAGCCCAGGCTGGACACCCCAGCCTGGGCATCCCTGACTTGTGGGACACTCCCGGCCGCACCACAGTCAGCTCAAATGTCCGTTAGATTTGAAATTTTTCAATATAATACTTCTATAGGTAGGCCACACCTCCACAAAATTTTGTGATTTTTGGATAAGTAGAAGTATTTTAATTAATTTATAGAAATTAGTCTATTTAGAAAATCGGACTGACCTGGATGTCCCAACGTGGTGGGCCGGTCCAGACCTTGTCACGGTGTGTACAGGGGTCCATTGGCCCCAAAAATTTGTAAGTGGGTTATAACATGAATAGGACACCTCTTGAAAAAATTTCAGGATTTTTAGACAACTATAAATATTTTAATTCATTTTAAGAAAACAATCTGTACTGAGATTTTGCCTGATCTGGACACCAGAATATAGTGGGCCGGTTCAGCTATTTCCATGGTAAGTACAAGTATCCATTGGCCATAAAATTTTGTATGTATGTCTTAATATAGATGTTCCATCCCTCTGAAAAATTTTAGAATTTTTTAAGTAGTAGAAGTATTTTATTTAATTGATACAAAATCTGGACAGCAATGTTTTCCAAAAAAAATCTGCTATTGCACAATGTTGCTGTCCCCATGATTGGCACCTCATGGGGTGGGCATAGGTCTCTCAATTCACTGGAAAAATAGGTGGGTTTGGTACTCCCATGTAAGGATAGTATGTGGGGTTCACTGGAGTGGCTCACTTCCCCAAATTCAAGGTACAATAGGCTCCTCTCCAACACGCAACATTGCTGGACTGTCCAGAAATTTCTGGACGTCCAGCTTACTTTGGCCCATCCCATACGCCTCAATCAAGGGTTAAATGATGTGGGGCCCATCCTACATTAAGGTGGCATCCATGCCTTAGAAAAGCCTTAAAATAAATTTGGGAGAAAAGGGCATGCAAACAGATCCAAACATTAGCTCAAAAGTTATGCTCAAAATGGGCTTGAAATCTGGACAGCAACATATGTTGTCAATATTTCAGCCCATATAAATTAATCAAAGGTTTTATGGCCTTGATTCAACATGTGGGGTCCACCTTGATTGGTTAACAAAATTTCAAACCCATGAGCTCACTCAAACCTCCATGAAAAAGCCATTTTGGAGGCCACCCAAATCATGCATACATGGCGGGCTTGGACGTCTAGCCAAAGTGGGCTTGGACTTCCCATCTAGCTAAGGGTCTGAGATGTTGCTGACCTCTCCTTGGTGGGCCACACATCATCAGAATACACAGGAGAAAAATAGAGAGAAAGGGAGAAGGAAGAATCAATCAGCCATTAGTGGAAGGTCCTGCCACTAATGGACCTCCCACACTCAAATCCACACCGTCCACTATGTTATGATATATGCATATTATAATACATCAAAGGAACTTGTTGGAGGGTACGGATCCTTTTTCCCACATGCATGTAAGGCCTAGATGGCCCATGGGGTGCAAGAAATGAGAAGGAGAAAGCATCATGGTGGGTCCATGGAGAATGGCCCACCATGGATAGAAATATGGAGGATCTAGGCCCATGGCCTCATCCTAGGAACCATGTAAGACCTCCACCATGAATTGGTGGGTCCTACATGCTTCCATGCATGCAAGGAAAAGAAAGAAAAGAGAAGAAAGAGAGAAGAAGCTAAGGAGAGTACCCACCTAGAAATATGCCTTCAAACTCCAAGATCTAGGTACTAGGCTTCAAGAGGAAGATGATTAAAGGTTGTAGATGGGTTGCTAATGGCTAGATGGAGAGGAAATGAGGGAAGAAATGGCTGGAAAAGAGGGGAGAAGAGGCTAGAATTTTTTGCTAGGAGGAGAGGAGAATGAGAGAATGAGAGAGAGAAAGAGGAGGAATGGGAGAGGTATAGCAAAGAAATGATGGGATTTTTAGAAAGAGAAGGAGAATGATGAGTTTTCTCTCTTTAAAAGAGAAAATTCCAAATTTTTGCTAGAAAAGAGGACTTGGGTTAGAGCAACACATCACGAGTTTCTAAAAAAGAGGTTATCCTTGCCTAGGTTAGAGAACTTCCATCATTGCTAGCTATAGGGAGGTGTAGGATAGGCTAGGCACTAGACTAGGCTAGGCATATGGAACCTAGGGTGGGCCCACATGGAAAAATGTGCACATGGGTAAAGTGGGCCCCATATCATGATCGATGGCCCAAATAATGTGCGGCCTACAACTTTTGATGGACAAGTCGGATTTACACACGAGACGCGGCGTTGGAACCGCAGCGATGATACGATCGAGATGGCATAGGTCTAGGGTTGATCCGAGTCAGGCTTACGTGACCAAACTTAAGGATGATTGCAAACACAATCCGAGGGTCGCAGGTCACTGAAATCTGACCGGTAGGACCGCGGGACCAAAATGGATGAAATGCATACTCACACACATGCACACATGCGAATTAGGGTCGGATCTCACAATATACCTGACTCTTCATCCAAATTAGTTGATACTAAATTAAGATCAGTTAAAGATCATCTGACTGATTAAATACTTGGTAACCCTAGTACTGGTGTTCAGATAAGAAGACAGTTATAAAATATCTGTCATTATGTCTGCTTCACTTTCTAAATTGAACCGGCTAATGTAAATGAAGCACTTAACAATGAAAGTTAGATAATTGCCATGTAAGAAGAACTAAATCAATTTGTCAGAATGGATGTGTGGTACTTGGTTTCTATACCTATTAATAAACATATAATTGAAACTAAATGGATTTTTAAGAATAAAATTAATGAATTAAGTAATATTATGAGAAATAAGGCTCGATTAGTTGTACAAGGGTACATGCAAATAAAAGGTATTGATTGCGATGAAACCTTCACACTAGTTGCGTGCCTTGAATCTATAAGATTATTCATTTCAATTGCATGTCATAAGAAATTTAAAATATATCAAATGGATGTTAAAAGTGTGTTTCTAAATGGTGACCTATATAAGGAAGTTTATGTTGAACAACCTAAGGGTTTTGAGGACCCCAAATCTCTAAATCATGTATACCGTCTTAAAAGGGCACTTTATGGGTTGAAACACGCTTCCAGGGCATGGTATGAAAAATTGACTAAATTTTCACTTAGTTATAACTTTATTATGGGTAGCGTTGATAAGAATTTATTCGTTAAGAAATATAATGATCATATATTGATAGTTCAGATCTATGCTGACGATATAATTTATGGATCTACATGCACTAACTTATCTTTGTAAATCTGATGAAATCCAAGTTTAAAATGCGTATGCTTGGTGAACTAAACAACTTTCTTGGATTATAAGTTAAGCAACATGAAGATGGTATATTCATTTCACAAACCAAAAATACGCCTTAAACCTTGTAAAAAGGTTTGGGTTTGAGAATGGAAAGAAGTTTGATACTCAAATGAGTACAACTCTTAAACTTTTAAAAGATGAATCAGATAAAAGTGTAGACTCTCACCTATATCGAAGCATGATTGGTAGTCTCTTATACTTAACTATTAGTAGACCTGATATTGCATTTAGTGTTGGAATATGTGCTAGATATCAATCTAATCCTAAAGAATCACATCTAATTACCGTTAAACAAATAATCAGATATATCGTAAGTTTTACTAACCTAGGACTTTGGTATCCGCATGATAGATCTGTACAAGTTGCCTAATATACTGATGCAAACTAGGCATGTAATATTGACGATAGAAAATCTACTAGTGGTGGATGTTTCTACATAGGGAACTGTTTAGTTTCATGGCTCAATAAGAAACAGAACTCTGTATCTCTCTCAACAGCTAAAGCAAAATATATTTTAGCTGGTAATGCTTGCACTCAACTTATCTAGATAAAAAGAATGTTAGTTGATTATGGTATTACGCAAGATACAATGACATTATCCTGCGATAACTCGAGCGCAATTAATATTTCATAAAATCCAATCCAACATTCTCGTACTAAACATATCGATATTCGATACTATTATATTCGAGAATTAGTTGAAGACAAGAGTATTGCACTAGAATATATTCAAGCTGAGAAGTAGCATGCATACATACTGACTAAACCACTTGAGAAGAATATATTTTCCAAATTAAAGCATGATATTGGTTTTTGTAATTTTAATTAATCATAATATTTATGCATTTATTTGTTTTATGTGTATATTTAATGCATAATATGATAAAATATAAAAATATACTATAATAAAATGTAAATAAAAAAATCATTTTTTTGTATTGCTTGACGGGTCGAGTACATGCTCGACCGATCGAGGACCATGCAATTTCACCTAAAAAGGGGAAAAATCATTTCTTCCATTTCATTTTCACCTTCTTCCTCGACTAGTTGGTGCTCCTCTCGACAAACTCAACTTTCAAACTTGTTTGTAAGTGGTTATTTTTTGATTTCCTTCAAGTTTTGGGTACTTCCTTACTAGTCAATCTCTTATTTGGGGTCTATTCTTGATTTCAAACCCTTTTTTTTGTGATATTTATGAAAAATCTGATCTATCCACAATCACATTACTCTCTTTAGTTATTTCTTGTGCAATCATTAAATGGAGCATCGTACTAAAAGAACGGCATCACGTAAAGCTCTTGGTATCTCGTCATTTAGGCTGACTCTATCTAATGAGAGAACCCTAAGAGCCCCAAAGAATATTCGGAGTACGTTAGGGATTTTCGCTCAAGAGATATAATTATTGAGCATAGTGTTAATCTTTCTCACATTGCTCCATTTGAACTTGTTCATCAACTTTCAAATATCAGATGAGAAGGCATTTTTTGTTGTGGTGGAACGGCTTACCGTTCCATAGCACAAGCGATGTATGCTTCTATCTGTGATGTGTCTCTCGAAGACCTTTCTTTTATGATTAAATTTGTAGAAGACACATTCACTGTAAATCGCTATACTATCTCAGCATTTACTGGGATTGTCGTTGTAGATGATGCGATTCTAATTGATAATCTAACTGACAAAATGATGTATACTGAATAACAAATGATTATTTATAAGCTATGTCGTTTCAATACTGAATGGAAATCTAGTAATACTTTACGTGTCAACCAGATGCTCCCCAAATATCGAGTCTTGCATCAGATCTTTACGTCAAATATTTATCCTAAGACTAGGAATAAGTTGGAACTTACTCGCTTCATGACTCGTGTCCTCCATTCGGTTGCATCTGGTATACAAGTTTATCTTTCTTCTCTCATATGCAATCTTATTATCCAGTTTTGTCTTCATCATAGTCATTGTTTTATTCTATTTGCCTACCTCATGACGTGTATTGCTTTACACTGTAATGTCACCATTCCTCCGTCTGAGGCATCGAAGTCAGTATTACCATTTAACAACACCAATTTGAATAAGCTGAATCTAGAATTTCTTCTTAGTCAACGTGACGAAGAAGAAGAGGAAGAAGCAGCTACACCTAAAGACACGTCGATGGATGACATATTTGCTGAGCTCGATGAGTCGGATGATCTAGAAGATCCAGACAATCAACCTTCTCAGGTTGATGATCGGCTTAAATCATTAGAGGAGAAGGTTGAGGCTTTACGGGTCACATAGGACAGTGTGATTCAAACTCAGAAATCATCAATGAAGTACATGAAAAACCATAACACCAAGACTTTGCACCAACTTGACCCTTCTATGCCTACTCCATCATCTGGATCCGACTGAGTTCATTTCATTTTCATTTATATGGGGTTGTAAAAAGTTAATTTTACTTGGTTTTCTTGTTAACTACTTTACACTCTCCTTGGATGATTATTTCCCTATTTTGACAATCTAATATGCTACTCTCCTTGATATATTCATATGTTTTACTTTTTATCATTGTTTCTGTGGTTATTCATATGTTTTTACTTGATGGTTAACATTTTCTTCCCTAGTTAACTTGTCACAAAAAGTGGGAGAGAATTGAAAAAATGGGGCATGCATGTTTTAATGTTTTGAATATATTATGCATGTAAATGATAGGAGAATGAATACATGAAAAGGGCGAGCTCCAAGTCTTGGAGGAGAGGAGGTGAATAGGATTATGCCAAATAAAAATAAGATGCAAAAAGATAACACAGATAGACGCGATATAAAGCAACCTCAAATGCACAAGTATTGAGAGGTTGATACAAATCTTGTTCTAAGGACAACCTTACACCAAAAACCAATGGCTTATGGTAGGACAACCTAATTTCTAAAACGTCTGTGACTATCAAAAACTCAAAGTAATACAGAGGCAAAAGAAATAAACCTAGATATTACAGCATTCACCACAAAAGCATAAAATATATTACACCATTCACACACATAAACAAATACAACCATCCACCACAACTCCAGGAATTATAGTGGTTCGTGTGTGTACACCAACTGTTCGAAAACAGCCACACAACTACTCCACTCCCAATATCCTCACCCGCAGGATATTGGCTTTCACCAAGAAAGAAGGTTTTTCAAGGTTCACCTTAAAATATTTGCAATTATTTTTCAATGGGCTATCACAATTAAAAACCCCACACACTAAGATTTTCTAGCTATCTCAGTCAAAACCACAAATAGAGATTTTCCTGGCTGAGTCTCACAAACTAAAAATACAGAAAATAAAATCAATACTTATCTGAAGAATGTTCTTCGATATAACCAGTAGAACTACTTCTTTATAGATGAAAATGTTCAAAGTTTAATCTCACAGAAGAAGGGGTTCTAGGTCTAAATGAATTTTAAATTAAATCCAACCTTAGGCTACTTGGATTCAATTTCTTAGATCTCACAAAGGGTTAAATCAAAATCCCCTTTTTTAATCCAATAGAATGGAATCAAGAGATCAAGAAATTAAATAACTAAAAAGCTATTAAAATAAATTTTAAATACCTCACAATAGATTCTCAATAGTGGGGGCTTATCTCTCAGAGTGGTGGCTTGAATTGGCTTGGAATGAATGAAAAATTCTGAGAAATGTCTACTATTTATAGGCTGCAAATAAGTTCACTCGACTGGTCCTAGTTGAACGGCATTTCAATTTTTCTTACACGATCGGATAAAACAGACCCTCGACTGGTCAAGTGGCTCGCTCGACTGGTCGAGCAAAGCGCTCGACTAGTCGAGTGAATAAAAATCGTGTTGCTGGAGTTTGAGTCGAGCCACACTCGATTGGTCGAACCAATCTCCACGACCGGTCGAGCAGGGTACTCAACTGGTCAAGGACCTACCAGAAATTTCTGAAATTTTAAATGTAAATCTGGACTGATCGAGAAAAAACCTGGATTGGTCGAACCAGTGCCTAGACTAGTCGAAACAAAGCCTAAATAAAGTACAATGACCCAAAATAAATACATAATATTAATGACCTAATCCTAAGGTCTTTATAGGGTCATGTATACCTTAAATGTGAGTATTGAGATTGAACCATCGGTCACTCCGGTAGATAGGTCATTGTGAAGCACATGAAGCTTGACCTTGAGTTCCTAAACTTGTCTCGAACTTGTGTCTTGAGACTTGAGCAAATGTACTTGAGCTTGAAGTAATGTACTTGAGCTTGAATTTGAGACTTGATCTCGAGCTTTAACATAAGCTTGAACTTTAAGCTTGAAGATCAAAGTAGTGATGCACTTGAGCTTGAGTACCTTGACTTGATGATCTTTAACTTGATGTTGTAGATGAACATGCGTACTTGTAGTACATATAATGCCGAAGGTGAACTTCCCATCAATTTGAACTTAAAGGTGAACTTTCCATCTATCAAAACAACTCAACCATACTGAAGTGTTTTGGCACAACAAAATTTGACAACTCAGGGTGCTAGATTTACAACATAGCACTTACAATATGCTTAAATACTTGGAGAATGCTTTGGAGTGGAAGGTTGTATGTTATAATACAGGGAAAGTGTAAATTGAGGGGGCCCATCATCTGGATGAACGAACAATGTTTGATTGTGGCCCATCATCACTGATGAACGAACAACGTCCAATTGTGGCCCATCACCACGACCCATGTGCATAATCCAAACTGTCCATCTTGTTGGATAGCTGAAACTGACAAAAACCATGGCAGTTTTAGCCCATGGCTCGTACGCGTGTGACAACAACATCGGCGCAAACCAGAGTGCATGCAACTAATGTTTTCAAAAGCGGAAAAAATCCATTTTTCTCTCCTTTTTAAGCTGGAAATCCAAGTGAAACCTCCTTCTAACCATCCTAGCCCTTTGTTCTGAGCCATTAAAGCCCTTTAAACTAGGGTTTTCCTGTCTATGATTCAAATTTCCTCTCACCACCATTGCCGCATGTTGCTCTCGAACCCTTTAAGTGAAAATATCCATCACTGTCCGCTTAGTGGGTCCACTATGATTAGAGGATGAATCCACACCATCCACACATTGCTAATCTTGAATCAGCCATCCGATGATGACCCTCTATTAACAGCTGGGTCATCTTCCTCCCTCGATCAGGAAACCCATCAACATGTGATGGGGTGCATTCGATGATCTGGATCATTCAAGCAGTGGCCAAGGGTTCCATAAGTTGACCCGCATAATCGGATTACGATCATGTTAAAAAGGGAGACCAGAAGTAACAAGTTTCGGTGACTAATAGATCCGTGTAAGATTGTATTAGTTGTTAATCTCCATGTCTAATCCCAAGTTTCTTTTTGTCAAAAGCCCCTGAGATATTACAAGGCCTATAAAAGACCCCTTTTAGAGCTTTGCTTTCCAAGAATAGTGTAAGTGCTATTACGTTTAAAGCACATTTTACACCCTGTTTATCAAATTTCATCTTGTCAAAACATGCTAGCAAATGATCTTCAAGTTGGCTCAAGATCGAAGTTCTAGTCAAGCTCATGTTGAAGTTTAAGTCAAACTCAAGTTGAAGTTCAAGTCAAGCTTAAGTTAAAAATCAAGCTCAATCTCTACTCGAAGACTAAGCTCGATCTACTAAAGTTCTAGTAGAAGATCAAGCACCTAAGAGATGTTCTAATCTCTAATATACTTCAAGGCAAATGAAGTTCAGTCCATATAGGTATTAAAAACCCTAGAAAGAACTTAGGTTTAGGTTCTTTCAAAACATATTTAAAATTGGGCTTTTATACTTATATTTGGTTGAGTTTCAACCGGCCTAAGTTGGGCTCGACCAGTCTAGGAGTTTCTCAACTAGTCCTAGTTTAAGCCAAAGTGAAACAGAAATTCTGTTACTTCTTCGACTGGTTGAGTGGGTTCCTCGACTAGTTGAAGGACCCTCTTCGACTAGTCGACCATTCCTCGGCTCGAAGTCCAACAACTAAAACCATTCAGATATTGGAATCCTTGACAAGTCGAAGACCACCTTTGACCAGTCGAGCAAGGCCTTTGACCAGTCGAACATGGCCTTCAACAAGTCAAAAATCTGTTAGATCTTATCCTGCTCAAAATTGAAAATTTGTTGGAACTGAATCTGGTGCTTAGATGAGTCAAAGACTATCTTAGACGAGTCAAAGCAACAACTTCTTTACCTATAAATTGAGGTTCTTTCTCAATCTGAAAATACAATTCAAACCTATCAAAGTCCTTATTCAAGAGAGAAATAAGCCTCACTTATTGTCAAGCTATTTAGCGGTATTTATAATTTATTTTATAGCTTTTTGTTTAATTCCTTAATCTCTTATTCTATCATTCTGATTCTAAAAAGAGAGAGAATACTATTCTTTTTTAGATTTAACTGAATTAATACAAGTAGCCATTATTTTAAATCTAGTTAAAATAAATAAAACCCTGGACCTTTTCTATCGGACTGAACATTGAACATTTGTCATTCAAGAAAAGCAGTTCTATGACTATAGCTTCTTCTATGGTGAAGATAAGTATACATTTACATTTTGTATTTGTTTTTTCTAAGATAGCCAAAAAATGTTAGAATTGGTTTTTCTTAGATAAGCCAGAAAATCTTAGTGAGGGGTTTCTTTGTTTGTGATAGCCCGATAAAATCACAACTGTATCAGGTTTTAAGGTGACCCTATGAAAATCTTATTCATAGTGAAAGCTGAGATTACGTGGTTAGTAATCTTGGGAGTGGAGTAGGTGTGGTTGTTTGAGAACAGTTGTTGACACACCAAACCACTATAAATCTTGTTGTTGTGGTGAATTACTTTTATGCTAAAGTGGTGAATTTTTGTAATAGTTAGTTTTATTTACTCTTGTTTAGTTTGGAATTTTGATTCTTATCACATTCGTGAAATAAGGTTGTCCTGCCTAAACTTGTTTGGGTGAAAGTTGTCTTACGAATCAGTTTGAATCAACGTTTAAATACTAGTGCAATTGAGATTTCTGATTTATTTACTTATTTAGCATTTTATTCGATTATTTGGCATAGTCCTATCCCCCCGCGCCCCCACCCACCCACCCGCTATGACTTCTGAAGCTCGCCTTTTTAAATAAGAAGCCTAAAAGAGAGCTGCAAGCCCCTCACTTCATCAACTCGGTCGGGTCCCAGTTAAGTCTGAGCTTGGGTTTGTTCCCAGGATTACTGAAATTCTAGTAGAGAGAGTGCGAGGAAGAACGTAAGAGAAAATAAAAAAAATGAGAGAAAGAGAGAGTGAGAAAGAAATGAGAGAGATAGAAGGGTGCGGCTGTTGCTGTGGCACCAAGATAAGTCGGGGGGAGCTGTTGTCGAGATCGACTTCAAGACAAGCGAACATGGGTTGGTTGAGCCTAGTCTACTCCAGCTCTGGTTGGAGTTCTAGTAGGGAGAAAAGAGAGAGAAAGAGAGAGTGAGAGAGAGGGAGAGTGAGTTTAGGTCATGAGCTGACTCACGATCGAGTCAGCTGGATTAAGTTGGTTTGGGTTTGTTCCAGATTTTTTATGGAGTTCCAGCAAAAGAAGAAGGGAAGGAAAAAAGGAGAGAAGAAGAAGAAGAAGAAGAAGAAGAAGAAGAAGAAGAAGAAGAAGAGAGAGAGAGAGAGAGAGAGAGAGAGAGGAAGAGAAATAAGAGAGAGACAGAGGAGTTTGGATCTTCGGTGGTTGTCAAGTCGACTCGATTGAAACCAAGTCCATCCAAGTCAAGTTAGGCCTGGTCCAGCGGGAGTTCCAATAAGAAAAAAGAGGTGAGGAGAGAGAGGAAAGAAAGGAAGGGAGGAGAAGAAAATAGAGGAGATGGAGTTTAAGTACTAAAATGATTAAAGCAGTCATTAGTTGTCAAATTTTGTATGATCAAAACAACTTGTCAAGAGATCTTCAAGACCAGTTCTTAATCAAGAGAAGATCATGCTCAAGTTTGGCACACTTTGAAGACAAGATCAAGCTCAAGTCTGATACATGCTCAAGAGAAGATCAAGCTCATGATCAACTAATATTGAAGTACAAGATCAAGCTTAAAAGCCAAGATGAAGTTAGTGATCAAGTTCAAGACAAAGAAGTTCAGATATTTCACATATCTCAGGTAGCATAAAACCCTAGAAAGACCTTAGGTTTAGGTACTTTAAAAAAATATTTAAATTGGGTTTTTAGACTTGTGTTTGTTTGGAATTCAACTAGCCTAAGGTTTGGTTCTACTAGTCTGAGTTTTCTCGGCCAGTCTAAGTTCAAGTCGAAGCAAAACAGACTTATGGTTGCAAATTTGACCAGTCAAATTTTCTGTTCGACTAGTCGAAGGCTGATTTTCGACTAGCCCAAGGAATTTCAGCTCCAAGTCCAGTAACTAAATCGGTTCGAATTTTTAGGATCTTTGACCAGTCGAAGACCACATTCGACTAGTCGAATAGAGCTCTTCGACTAGTCGAACTGGTCCTCGGACTAGTTGAAGATTAGATAAATCTTATCTCACCAAGATCTAAAATCCGTAGAAATAGAATCCGCTGCTCAGGCTAGTCATAGACTGCTTCGAGCCAGTCGAAGATTCAACTTCTTTGTCTATAAATTGAGGTTCTCTCTCAATTTGAAATATCAATTATTATCATCGAAAATCTTTTGCAATAGAGAGAGAAATTTCATTTATTAGGAAACTATTGAACGGTATTTATAAATTATTTTTATAGCTTTTGTTTAATTCCCTTAATCTCAGATTCTATCATTATGATTCTAAAGAGAGTGAATACTACTCTTCTTTTAAGATTTAAGAGAATTAACACAAGTAGCCATTGGTTTGAACTTAATTAAAATCAATAGAACCCAGGATCTTCCCTATCTGATTGAACATTGAACAATCGAAATTCAAGAAAAGCGGTTCTTCGACTACAACGTCCAAAACGTCTTCTACGGTGAAGATAAGTATACCTTCAATTCTTATTTTGGTTTTTCTGAAATAGTTAGAAAATCTCAGTGTAGGTTTTGTCTGAGATAGCCTGAAAATCTCAGTGAAGGGTTTGATTGTGATAGCCCATTAAAATCACAACTGTATCAGATTTTAAGGTGACCCTAAGAAAACCTTTTTCATAGTGAAAGCCAAGATTACATGGAGAGTAATTTTGTGAGTGGAGTAGGTGTAGTTATTTTAGAACAATTGTTAACACACTGAACCACTATAATTCTTTGCGTTATGTGGTGATTATTTTTACCTTTTATGTAGTGAATGGTTGTATTTACATTTCAGTTGAAGTGGTGAATGATTGTAATATTTATTTTTATTTACTCTTGTAAAGTTTTGGATTTTGATTTTAAAAAGTATTCATGAAATAAGGTTGTCCTGCCTAAACCTTTAGGTGAATGTTCTCCTACGAATCATTTGAATTCAACGTTTCAATACTTAGGCAATTGAGATCTCTAATTTATTTATTATTTTGCACAGGCAATTGAGATCTCTAATTTATTTATTATTCGGCACTTTATTCGATTCTTTGGCATAGTCCTATTCAACCCCCCTCCAGGACTTCTTAAGCTCTCCTTTTCAGGGAAAATGAGTAGAAGATAAAGAGGGGAAGAGTTGGTGGCAGCGGGCAACGACTTCATCCGCAACTTGTTGTTTGACCTAGATCGGAGTCGCCAAATTGAGCTACCTAATCGAGGTAAATCAAGACCTAGTTTAATCATTTTGTTACCGAGTTAACTCGGTGGGTTTTCACTGAGTCCATTGCTTATAGGAAGCTAATTATTAGTGATTTTCGTAACATTTTAACCAGGTTGCAAATGCATGTGTAACAATCAAGTTTGACTCTATCAGGTAGCAGTCGTGCTATTTAGTGGACCACCCAACTAGGTTGCTTGATCGAGGCGGGGACTCAACCTTTAAGCTTCTCACTTAAATTCATAGTTAGTGCTCTAATCTCTCCCATTAGTAATCTCCTAAGTTACTTGATTGAATTAATTATCTCACTATGTGAATATGGCAATCTGTTGCGCAACCGACTCATGTAGCATATAATTGATTTCTCTTTAATTTTAGTAAGCATAAATGATTTGATGGTTACATGATGTCTCTAGTCATACAACTTGTTAATTTACTATACGTTTGTCAATTGCGATTACTTGATGGATTGAATAGAAAGTGTTATGGACTTACCACCTTGCGGTCCATATTTGACTTATGTGGCTTGGATTGCACATTACCTTACATGGTTTGGACCGCATATTTGGCTTACATGGCTTGGATCGCACACTTGCCTTGCATTGGACTGCATATTTGACTTATGCAATTTGATCATACATTGCTTTACATGACTTGGACTCTATATTTGTCTTACACAGCCTTGATCGCATATTTGCCTTACATGGCTTGGACCGCATATTTTCCCTACATGGCTTAGATCGCATATTTGCCCTACATAGCTTTGATGGAATAATGGCACCCTTTTGTGGCTTTATTGATTATATTCCAATAACTTGTTGATTTTCGGGTCATTATGTGGAGTTCGTTATGATTTCTGGGTAGAGCTGAATTTCGCTTATCAATTTTCTAGCCATCTTGCGTAGTTCATATGATATCTTAATGCCGTCAGAGTTCCTATGTTGATTCTCTCTTCATCTTGTGGAGTTCAGTGATATTGTAATTTTTGGGTGGAGCTGAAGTTTGCTTATCGATTTTGTATCCATCTTACGGAGTTCAGGTACGATATGATTTCTGAGTCAAGCAGAGGTTTAAATGTTAATTTTTTATTCATATTATAGAGTTCACTTGTATTATATTTCTGGGTGAAATTGAAGTTCACATGTTGATTTTCTAGTCATCGTGAGGAGTTCATATGATTTTTGAGTAGAGCTAAAGTTCGCTTATCGATTTTCTAGCCATCTTGTGGAGTTCTATATGATTTTCACGTGAAGCAGAAGTTCACTTATTGATTTTCTAGTCATCTTGCGGAGTCCACGTACAATGTGATTTTCGGGTGCAATAGAAGGTCGTATGATGAGTAATTGACTACCTAGACACATTTTCTTGTAATGCGATTGCTACTACATTTTCCTAATGATGAAATTATGTTTATTGGCTTTATCTCTGCATATACAATCAAGATTTTGAATTGTGTTATTTAATATATCTCCTCATATCTTGCAATCTATACTGGATTATGAATGATAAGTGTGTAATCTTAGAGGGAATTCTTCACTGCGATAGCCATTGATGCTATCAAACCATATCATTTGATACATGTGTAGAGTGAGCCGTTGTTGTTCACTGGATTGATAAAGTAGATCGGGTGGCTGAGGAGCTAGGTGGGGTCCCTACGACCCATATTGACCTCCACCATTAGTTGATAGATTTCTATTTATGTTTAATGAACTTTTGTTATTTGGGATTGTATAAGTTTTGTATAGGCGCTTCATTTAGATTCTTGTGGTGATTGGAATGCTTTTATACAATGCATAGTTTACTCCACCAACATTTTCTACTAACTCTGATTAATGATAAGATGGTTTAAATTTAGACTAAAATTTTAAAGGCTAACACCCGAGTTTTTGAAAAACGAGTAGTATACTCGAGTTTTGAAAACTGGGGTGTTACACACATGGACCCATGTGATTGAAAAATAGGTGTAAAAATAAGAGCACTAACAAACCTTTATGTTGAATGTTTAATTCAAAGTTATTTAAAGAAGGTCCTACTTGATCAAAAATCCGGACTAACGAGCTGGGGATCCAGGATATTCAGGTCTCACAACTGATCATGCAATATTGGAATGTTTCACATAAGGATTACTTAAGTTTGTGCTCCTAGGTTTAAGGTTATGCCTAATTTCTCTAAGTCTTTCGAGCTCGCACATGCTCACACACATCCGGTTGTATGCCAATTTGAAAAATCCTCTAAGTAACACCTGAAGACGTCTGATAACCGAGTATAGGAAGGCCAAGGTGTAACATGTTATTACTTAGAGAATGTAGCATTTGGACTGCCATTAATGGATTGTTTTTCACACTATTAGAGAAACTAGTTTTCAAGCGAGAGAATATTACGTTAGTAAGGTAACATCTCCTATAAGAAGATCCCCCTCCTTTCAACATACATCTCTCTCTTTGTCTCATCCCTCCCTATGTACGTAGACGTATGTATGTATGGATGAAGCCTAGTCTCTGACATCTTGACGCATGCTCTCTCACATAATTTGGTCTATATAAGAAGGGTCATAGGTAAAGAGAGGTACTCTGTTCCGTTGTTATTAACATTTTAAAGTATTCCTTGGTATGGGATTCCTTGTACAGGTGAAAGAGAGATAAGCCATGTATTTCCATTTCTCTTATTTTTATTGAAGAAAAAAGCTCCGTGTTGCCGACCCATAGAGTAGGCATATTGTCAAACCACTTAAATCCTTATGTATCTTGTCTCTTGTTTTGATTTAGCCCTTTTTAGCTTTTGTTTATGCATTTTCTTTTGTGTTTTGACATCACTTACATTGATCATGAAAATGAGAGCTATCGATGTCCTTAAGGGGGGGGGGGGATGGGTTGGTGAATAGAACAATGCCGAATAATTGAAATAAAAGAAGAATATATAAAGAATACAAAATCTTAATTACCTAAGTATTAAAACCTTGATTCTAAATAATTCGTATGACAACCTACACTTAAAATATTAGGCAGGACAACCTTATTTCACAAATATCTCTAAAATCAATATTTCAAACTAGTGAGAGAATATAAAATAATTACATCATTCACTACAAGAATTAAATAACATTCACCACCGAAAGAAAATAAACATTCACCATATATGCACAAGGAGTTTAGTGTTTCGGTGCTTAAAATAACAACACCTACTCCACTCCCAAAAATTACTACCCTTGTAATTTTGACTTTCACTATAACAAGGTTTTCACAGGTTCACCTTAACAACCTAATACAGTTCCTTGTGATTTTCATGGGCTCACCACAATAAAAATTCATTTTGTGATTTTCATGGGCTATCACAAATTAACCCACTGAGATTTTCACAAGTTATCTCAAAAAAACCTAAATGAAATAAAGTAAATAGCACACTTATCTTCAAATATAAATTCGAAGACGCAATAGAAGTTTTAGCAGAGGAACATCTTTCTTGAATGTAGAGGAGGCAGCATTCGCTCAAAAGAAAGAGTATAGAGTTCTATAGATTTTTAGAAATGAAAAACCTACTTGATTCAATTCTCTTAGATCTTAAATAGGAGTATAGACTATTCTTTAAAATAAGATTAAAATGATCTTGAGAAAGGAAATTGAATAAGTTAAAAATAAATTATAAATACCACACAAATAGCTTGTCGTCAACTTAAGCTTCTCTCTCACTTGCAAAATGTTTGGAGTGATTTTTCGTAATAGTTTAGAATGAGAGAAGATCTCTATTTATAACCAAAGATATTGGAAATTCGGCTAGCCTAAGAGTAGCTTTGATTGGGTCCTTACTTTTGCTTCCATGGTAGACTCTGAGGAGTTTTAACACTTTATCAAGGGTTCGAGTACCCATAGGTGGTGAAATTTCACTACAGTGTGAGTGTGTAGCTGTGTGTGTGCGTGTGTTTTAAAAAAACAAAAAGAAAAAAAAAGGCTAGCTTCGGCTGGCCAGGTTCCACTGGATTCGTTCCAACGACTATTGGATTGTGCACGATAAGATTTATCCAAAATTCAGTTCGCTCGATGTCAAATTCGGCTGGACGAATTTTCGAATCAGCTGGCCAAATTCCACATAAATGCATTGCTGGAATTTAACCCAAACTCACTTAGGCTTGCCGAACTCCAGAGTCAAAACATTACTAAAAACTCAAAGTAAATGAATTTTTGAAAGATCCTAACATAAGGTCTTTCTAGGGTTATATCACCTATGTTTTAGCAAATACATAGGACAATTTGTTCTTGAACTTTGACTTGATCTTGTCTTGAAATTGGGGGATGACTATTTGAGATAATATGTCGATCTTAAGCTGATCATAAGCCGATCTTGAGCTGATCATAAGTCAATCTTGAGTTGATCTTCAGACATGTAGCGTAGTTATGATTCTATACTTGCAATCTGATTTGAAACACTTTTCTTACGAAATTTGATAATCCATGTGTTAAACATATAAGCATTTATAATCTCCCCGTTTGTTAAGTTGGTGACAAAACACACAACATACACAATACATTCACAAACATTCATGATCACAATCATTCACAAGATTAATAATATTGAAGCTGTCCTCAATCCTAGTAATCCTCATAACCAACTGTGTTCAACTGATGCTTACATCAATCAGTAGCATGTAGCTCCCCTTGAGAAATACACATATACTATGCAAAAAATATGTAGCACAAATAATTCCATAATCATAGCATGCTTACACACACAAATTTCTCCCCCTTTTTGTCACAAGTTGATAAAGTAGGAACAAATCATATGATATAACAAGAAGCATAATTCTAAAAGATTAAAGTCTCAGGAATATCAGGAAGGATATAACATCAAAATAAAGAACACTGTATATGATAATATAAAGACATTATTCATACATCCACAATCTAGAATAAAGGTAAATCATCCAAACATCTATAATATCCAAGCAAATCATCCAAATATTATTTAGTACAGATCCAATTAAAGAAAATAAGCAAATCTAGCTCACTCTGACCCTCATGAGGATGGTGCATGTCAGGCCCATGTACAAATGTCCATTCCGTTTTGTAGGATCCTGCGGTCCTCCTAATCGAATTTCAGTGACCCACAACCTGTAGATTTCATTTGCACGCGACCCTAAATCATATCCTGTAAACTCGAGTCGACTTAACCCAAGACCTATGCCATTGCGACCGCGCCGTCGCCGCAATTCCAACGCTGCATCTAGTGCGCCAGTCCGACATCTAGATCATGAGATGTGGGTCGTGCATGATCATGGTTGTGGACCGCACATTGCAGGACCCACCTAACCCATGGCACATTTCCTTAGGTCATTATGAGGATGGCCTCACCCTAACCTACACCTAGCCACCTTAACTTACACCTAGCCACCCTAACCTAACTAGCTACCCTAGTCCCATGCTTGCTTGTAATCATGCTTTTCTCTTCCCCAAACTCATAATTACCTACCAAGTAATCATTTCTCTCTCTTTTCTCCATCTCTCCCTCCCTCTTTCTCCTTCATTCTCCATTGTTAGAGCTTAAGACTCTAAGCAACTCCAACAAAAAAAATCTAGTAACTCTTTCTCTCTAATCCCCCATATCCAACCATCAAAACTTCATCTCAACTATTGAACCTTGTCCCCTTAGAGCATTGGAAGTTATTAGTGGAAGGGGTCCAAAAAGCTTAGGAGGGTGTCCTCTATGGTTAGATCTCTCTCTCTCTCCCTCATCTCCTGTTTTATTTTTCTGATGATCATGGCCCATCTAGGTGGTCCAATCTTCATGTGCATGGTGATTTTTTATCAATTTCCAGCAAGCTTTTGGCCTAAAATTTGGTTAGTAATATGTTGCTATCCAGATTTTTTCTCCAGGCCCATTTGATATTGTGGAGGGGTTTTTGTAATGCCCTAAAAATCGGGGGTCAAGCAGAAGCTCTATTCTCGAATTCCAACACATCACTTATGCAACATAGATAATGATGATTAAATGTTGTCCATATTAGTGCATTAAACATGAATGAGATTATACTAAATCAGCATATCATACTCCAGAGACAATTAGATTATGTAAGCGAAAGGCTATGATAAATATAAAAAGCATGTAAGTGGTTGTAAGTCCCCAGAGTATGAACATGTCACCAAGTTAAATAATTACATATATAGTTCCAAAATTTACAAAATGATACAATGTAATGGCATCTAATCCGTATCCCTATGACCCTATCGATGCAACTCCAGGTCAACATATACCCGCCAGAGAGTTACATGTATGAGAACTACTCGTCATCATAAAAGTCAGGCTCCGCTTCGTAAGCATCATCATCATCTGCAGCTAAAACAGAGTTTGGTTAGTGTTTTAAAACATCGTCCCAAAGTGGGAATGAGTGATCAACTCAGTGGAGCTATAAGGCAAAGGTTAACATGTTATCAATTCAGTCAAGCTGTAATGATAAAGCAATATAGCAATCATATCCTAAATACTCTTGTTAATGTAAGAATGGTATGTGATAATGATACATGCCCTTGCCTGCACTTCCTTAGCGACATCATCTCACGATCGCGCATGTACCACTCCGGACACATGCACCTCCTTGGCAAAGCACATGCAATGCAGTGCATGGTCGTGTTAGCTAATATTTAATTAGACTTATTCATATATCAGATTCGGAAAGCTAAGGTACCTCCCTTTATATCATTTACCCAAACAATGATCCATTTAGGGTTGTCAATCCTAGTTAATCACATACGATAGGCAAGTTATATGGCAACATCACCCCTGATTAAAAAGTAGTGGATAGGCAAGTTCAAGTCACTACAAAGAGGCTCGTCACCTCAGCGTAGGCCTAGTTTATACTCGAGGTCACTACAAAAAGGCTCGTCACCTTACCGTAGGCCGACAGCTCGAATACAGTATCTCATACTACCGTATTCAGCTCAAGAGTTTAGTTTGCTCACTGGACACTACGGGGAGGCTTTTCACCCCAGCGTAGGCCGACAACTCGACCATGGTGTCACATACCACCATGCCCGGCTCATGAGTCTTAGCGGATCGTGGTACCAAGGTTAAATGGGCTTTTCACTAGTAAGTGATACCTTAAATTCAAGCAATAGCGTCCATACATGGTGAACATATATTAGGCCAATCGGGTTACTTGACAAGCTCGATTGGTACGAGTGCACATTAAATTAATCGACATGGAGCGCATACACACTCCTCGTGGCCTAACCACTGTCGATAATCACCATACGACTCGGATTCATCGAACGTATCCTTTGTGGCGAACTAGTTCAACCACTAATCGTAAACCGTTACCGATTGCCTGGACTACGTATTAGTCCCAATCATACTCAAACACAATAGGCATTCATATGCGACAGTCAAACAGCATGTGACAACCAATTCAAATATAAATCTCATTTTCACATTTTAACAAACACATAGTACACATGTTGTCATAGGCATTTCATCCATAACTCATGTAGTAGCAAGATAGGTTACATGAAGGAAACTGTAACTATAGATAAGGTAATTGAGAATCCTATCTCAACACCCTCATTAAATACATTTCAACAAGCATTTTCTCATTTAGGCATTTTATCAAACACTTAGACTACACATATCAACATACATGTAATAAATTTGTTATAACATATATTATAGCAAATCCATTCACAAGGAGTTACCACACATACAACAATCATGTATTCTTAATCAATAATCATGGCAAGCACAAATCATGATTCCACATTCATTCAAACATTTCAACAAACACAATAGAATGCATTATATTCAACATATTTTATATATATGTGTAATATACAGGAAACATCGCATCTAAATACATGTGATAGTAATCAAGTCAGTCATAAATCACTAACTGATAATGAAAGCCTTGAAAACCATAACCTAAATGTTTATAATCCATACCTTTTTGTCGATATGCCGATTACGAACTTGGTTCGTACACTTCGCCTTTGATTACGGCACAACGGCTACCTAAATCATGAAATAGGTTAGCTATTTCACCATTTCCCCTATTCGAATTCCCAAAATAGATTAGGGTTAGGATTTCTTACCCAAAAATGGATTTGGATTCGATAGTGTAGCGACACAGGAGAGAGGATTCGGCACGTGGAGAGGTGGGAACAAATCCCAGCAACTATCTCTCACTCTCTCACTATCCTCCTCACTCTTTCCTCCTCTTTTCTCTCTTCTCTCTCCTAGGGTTAGGAAATTCGTATGGAATGAGAGAGGGGTGGGTTAGGGCCCTTATATAGGCCTAGAACTGGTGCAAATGACCCCAGGGCCATGGTATACTTAGGTTATAACCAAAGGGTGGTTGTTTCAGGCCAGCGGAGCTCATTTGGAGGTCCATTTCCTATATACAGTCCGGAGAAAGTTCCCTGACAATGGATCTTTGCCAGGTTAAAGTTTCAGACCGATCGGATCTGTAGATCGACCGTGGAGGACCAGTTTCAGTTCAACGGCCACCGTCACTCAATTAGGGCCATAAGTACACTGATATGTGTTAGAAAATTTTCCTGATCCAAGGGTGTAGTTGGGTCAGAATCTGATGGTCTGAAACCTTAAATTTGGCCTGCAAGTGAACGGCTTAAATCACTTAAGTTTGAGTTCATTTTCTAAAGATATTAGCGTTTCTCACACACTTCGCTCCAGGCTCAAGTTGTGCGTTTCTGAAACTATTTGGATTTGATTCCCATGATGTTGTCAAGCCCAGTAGGGCGGTCATAATTGTATAGTTTCGCAGTAATCAGACTTTCGATGTGCAGTTCAGGTCCGATACAGAGTTTCAGTGTACTCCCCGAGAGCAACTGGGTTTTGAGATTTCTCCTAGGTTTTTAGGTAATGTAGAGTTAGCGATTCTACAAATTTTAGGTCTTACAGTTCGCATAAAAAGCAGTTCAAGCTAATCTACTAATTAATTTAGTTTAGTACTTAATTTTCGTCTAATCTCTGCATAATTTGATCCTTAGCGATTTCTGCCTGAGGTGATACTCGGGTCTTTGTACGGACTTTTCCGAGATGTTACAATCTACCCCCCTTAAAGAAAAATTTCATCCTTGAAATTAGTACCTTTTCGTACTCCTCGAGAATCTGAGGGTAGTTCTTATAGACCTCGGCTTCTGTTTCCTAAGCAGCATCTTCCTCAGCGTGATATGTCCACAGTACCTTCACAAGCGGAATAACTTTACTGCACAACACATGTTCCTTCCTGTCTAGGATACGCGTCAGTCGTAGTACATAAGTAGCATCTTCACTCAACTGTACCTACTCCCATTTGATAATGTGGGAAGGGTCAAGAACATATTTCTTCAGCATCGATACATGAAATATGTTATGCATGCCTGCGAGTGGAGTGGGCAAAGCAAGGTGGTACGCTACCACCCCCACTCGGTCTAGTATCTGGAATAGGCCAATGAATCTCGGCGTGAGTTTCCCTTTCTTTCTAAACCGGAGGACTCCCTTTATTGGGAAAACCTTAAGAAACACATGGTCCCCAACCTCAAACTCTAGCGGTCGTCGTCTCGTATCGGTGTAACTCTTCTGTCTACTCTGTGCCGCCAGAAGTCGACGCCTAATAATGTCGATCTTCTCTGAGGTCGCCTACACTAAATCTGGGCCAATCAAACTCTTCTCGTCAACCTTTGCCCAGCAATGCGGTGCTCGACATGGGCGCCCATATAAGGCCTCATAGGGAGTCATGCTAATACTCGCTTGAAAACTATTGTTATAAGCGAACTCAGCATAGGAAAGACAGTCATCCCAACTATCTTTGAAATTGAGAACACATGCCTGCAACATGTCTTCCAACACCTAATTTACCCGTTCCGTCTGCCCGTCAGTCTGTGGGTGGAACGCAGTACTGACCTTTAGTTTCACAACCATTGCTACCTAGATGCGAGTCTAGAAGATAGACATGAATTGCGTATCTCGATCCGACACGATCTCCATAGGCACTCCATGCAGACATACTATCTCCTTGATGTACAGCCTGGCCAAATCTCTGCTGAGTTCGAGACTCTAATCGGGAGGAAATGAGCCGACTTCGTCAATCGGTCAACAATCACCCAAATGGAGTCATGTCCCTTCCTCGTCTTCAGTAACCTCAAGATAAAACCCATAGAGATGAAGTCCCATTACCATTTAGCTATAGGCATGGGCTGAAGTAAACCAGGAGGTCGGTGATGTTCAGCCTTGACCTGCTGGCAGGTGAGACAACGAGACACATACTCTACTATGTGGTCTTCATGTTGTCCCACCAGTATGAACACTTCATGTCTCGATACATCTTCGTATTGCCAGGATGCATTGCCATCCTCGAATTGTGAGCGGCCTCTAGAACTTCCTTTCTCAAGTCATGAAGATTCGGGACGCATAGGCAGCCATGATAACGTAAACCCCCATCCGTACCAACTCTCCATTCAGAGTCTTCATCATCGCTAGCTCGCTTCCTCAACTCTACCAACTCTTCATCTTCCCTCTGAGCCACAATAATTCGGTCGTCGATAAGTGGTTGTACACAAATATGTGCGACGCTCTCAAACGGCTCCTCTACTGTAAGCCTCTGCTCAAAATCTCACACAAATTCTACCATATTCCATTCCCGTATCATCAGCGGAGCTGCAAATGCTATTGTCTTCTTGCGGCTCAATGCGTCTGCCACAAGGTTGGCCTTGCCAGGATGGTAGGAGACCTCAAACTTGAAATCTTTCAAGGTTTCCATCCATCATCGTTGCCTCATATTCAAGTCTCTCTGTGTGAATATATACCTGAGGCTCTTATGGTCGCAAAAGAGCTCGAACTCCTCTCCGTAGAGATAATGTCTCCAGACCTTTAATGCAAAGATGACTGCTACCAATTCCAGGTCATGCGTAGGGTAGTTTTCCTCATGTTTCCTCAACTGTCGCGAGGCATAAGTAATCACCATGTCCTTCTACATCAGAACACAACCAAAACCAACACGAAACGCGTCAGTATATCGTATATTTGACCCCCTGCTCTAAAAATACTAGCACGGGTGCAGATGTCAACCTATCCTTTAGTTCCTGAAAGGCTGCTTCTACTTCTCATTCCAGGCAAACTTGAGATCTTTCCATGTGAGCTAAGACAATGGTCTGGTTATCTTGAAAAAGTCCTAAATAAATTGACGATAGTAACCTGCTAGGCCAGGGAAACTCCTCACTTTAGTAACCGAACTGGGTTGCTCCCAGTCCTGAACTGCGGCCACCTTAGCAAGATCCACAGCTATTCCTTCCTTGGACACCACATGTCCCAGGAACTTGACCTCTTCTTTCTAGAAGTCACACTTCTTGTACTAAGCAAACAATTGGTTCTTCCTGAGAGTATCAAAGACTGCTCACAGGTGCTCCTCATGATCCTTCTGACTCTTAGAGTATATCAGGATGTCATCTATAAATACGATGATGAATCAGTACAGATACGGCCGAAACACCCGGTTCATCAGGTCCATGAACACGGTGGGTGCGTTTGTGAGTCCAAATGACATCACAAGGAACTCGTAGTGCCCAAAGCTGGTTCTGAACGCTGCTTTCTACATGTCTTCATCCCTTACACGCAACTGGTGATACCCTAACTATAAGTCGATCTTTGAAAAATACTGTGCCCCTTTCAACTGATCGAGCAGATCATCTATCCTAGGTAAAGGATACTTGTTCTTTACTGTCACTTGGCTCAATCTGTGATAGTCAATACACAATCGTAGCGATCCATCTTTCTTCTTCACAAATAGCACGGGTGCTCCCCAAGGAGAAATGTTAGGCCGTATGAAACCTGAATCCAATAGGTCATCAATCTGTCTCCTCAATTCCTCTATTTCACATGGAGGCATGCGATACGTAGGTAAGCAAATGGGTGTCGTACCAGGCACAAGGTCGATAGTAAATTCGATCTCGTGCCAGGGAGGTAATCCAGGTATCGTCTTAAACACTTACCAGAAGTCCTGGACCACGGGCATGTTTCCAAGTTTCAGACCATTATGATCTTTCAATAAGGCAGAATAACAAAGAACTCGGAAGGGGCAACTGACCTGAACGGGGAATGTGAAGGTTGTGTTTTTGGGTCCGTGTGCCGTCACTAGTCGGGTCTCAAGTCGATCTTAGCCCTCATTTCAGTAAGCCAATCCATGCTGAGGATAACGTCGTAATGGTATATCGCAGTGACAATCAGGTCAATGCATATCGTTCTGCTCCCTAAATCTATCAAGCAACCCTCACACAACTTTGTGGCATCTGTAAAAATTCCTATTGCTGCAATAACTCTCACCCCAACCATAGGGGTCGTATTCAGCCCTAAGCGCTTAACCGTAGAACATGATATCATCGAAATAATGGACCCAGTGTCCACTAATAGAAATACGGGTGTACCTTGGATGTGGGCAGTGACCTCGAAGGCTAAAGGCACTGTAGCTGCTGACTCAGACACTTCAGCTGCAAATGCATGTACTCCGGCCTGTTGAGAACGGTTCGGCTGTGATGCCATAGGCCATTGAGGCAGCCTAAATCGAGGTGCAGGTGGTGCTGAACGTAGAGGTGGACCCTCATCTTAGTGAAGCAGTAAGTGTCGGTGTGGCCTGACCTCTTGCAGTAAGTGCACCACAAGTCTGCTCGGCTCAACTGAGTAGGTGGAGCCGTAAGTCGAGGAGGTGAATCTGCACGTGGCCTCTTGTCGAGAAACGGTCTGCTCGGTAAATCTGGTCTAGGCCTCGGACCCATGGGTACGCTTGAACGGGATAGTCAGTCCCCATCCTGCTCAGCTCGCAAAGACGTGTTCACTAGCTTAGCATAGTTGGGAATGCTAGCGCAACACATCTTCTTACATATCTCAGGTCACAGATCCTCAGAAAATCACCACATTCGCATCGGCTCGTCTGCCAATATTAGTAGAGCATATCTGGCCAGCTCCGTGAATCTATTCTCATATTCGGCCACAGTCATTCCTACTTGATGAAGGCAAAGGAAGTCACTCTCCTTCTCATTATGGTACGTAAGGGGAAAGTACTTCTCATGGAAGTAGGTCTTAAAAGCTTCCCATGTCCATACGTACTCAGTAGCCACTGTCCATAGGATATTGTCCCACCAGAGACTGGCTTCCTTCTCAAACATATATGTGACCAACTCAACCTGCTCTGTCTCAGTGTAATGCAGCGACTTCAGCATCTTAGTGATGTGGTCAAGCCAATATTCGGCCTCCTCGGGTCTATGAGTACCCACAAAAGTGGGAGGTCGGAAGCACTGGAATCGTTCGAATAAGCCGTTGGCATTCAGGTTTCCAACAGGGGGCACTGGTGGTGTAGGCAGAACCACATTCATATTCTGGGCAAGGGCCCCAGCGATGGTGGTCCAAATCTGTTGCTACTGCCGCATAAGGAGCATCATCTGCTCCAGCCTATCAGGAGGAGGAGCCTCCTAAGGCATGTGTGGCGACAAGGTAGACACGCGATTCTATTTTGGAACCGTGGAGTAAAAGGTGTCCGCCCATTTGTGGGGCCTGTGGCCGGCTGAGAATCAGGAATAGTCTCGTGATTCGGGCCCAAACAAAAGGTCCATATGGCTATCGCTTAGGAGAGGTGCCCCGTCAATCGATTCGCCAAGTGTAAGACATGCCATACTCCGAGTGGCCTTATGTGGCATTCCCTACATACAACATAGGGTGTAACATATGTGAGATTCATCATAACAACACTCAATTTCTCAAGCATTCTGCACATTTCATAACAAAAGGAGCTGCATGCATTTCATTTAACAAAAATTATCACAATACATGAGATGTAGTTTTACATGGATCATGACAGAAGATGCATGTGAGTTAATCTAAACTAAGTTTTTAAACACTAAAACATACCAACCACTACCATACTACTAAGCCTATCAAAGCTATAACATAGAAAGCAAGAAAAATAAGGAAAGAAAAGACCCAATGATGACTATAACATAGGACTAGTCATCCGAATCTAGTGATGGTGGGGGAGCGCCCTTATCCTGCATACAGCATAGGAGAGCCTTCAAGGTGCAAGACACTTTCTTAAATCTCTGCTTCATGTAAGCCTGACACTCTTCAAGCTTGGCTCAGGTCTCTCTGACCTCCTGTCTGAGGGCGACCTGGCTCTACTCAATCTGAACCAAGCGGCCATCTAGAGCAGCCCGATCATGGTGGCGCTCATGTGTAACAGGAGGAGAGCCCCCATCAGAGTCTTGGGCCTCCTCTTCTTCCTCTTCCTGTTCTCGCTCTTCCTCACTTCCTTCCTCTATTTCATTTTCGTCCTCTTCTTCATCACTTTCTTCCTCTTCACTTCCCGTCTCATCCCCACTCCCATCGAGTCGGGCTTAACGTTGTCAAGGGCCAAATCCCATGTTGTTAAGCGTAGCATCATTAATGTAGTGGATCAGCACAAGCTCCGTGTCAAGTCAGTAGCCGAATTCATGAGCCAGCTTACATATGAGTCGGCCGAATGGGAGTGAAATGTCAATCCTAGGAGAGCGTGTGGTCTGAACTATCTGTAGTAGGACAAATGTAGGCAGGTACAACTTGTCTCCCTGCTCATCTCTGTATAGGAAGTCCACCATTAAACACGTGCATTCGGAGTGATTACTCCACCTTAGGTACACATTATGTGTGAATATGTGGTGGAGTAGGAGGAAATCATGAGTCAACTTGGTCACTGGGAGGCAGTTGCCTCTATTCCAGTGGATCAGTTAGTCGCAAAGAAATCGTGTACGGTGATCTCTTTCACACACACTCCTGAGATTCTTCTCACTAGCATGAACCTCACCATGCTCCATCCCCATAATCTGAGCTATCACACCAACATCAACTATGGCTTCCCACCTTCCCACGGGAATAGTGAACTGTAGAGGCTCCAGTAATGGGTTCCGTATATGGGCGTAGAAGGCTCGGACAGTGCTCTCACAAGCACGTGACTTGCCCTTAAATATAAGACCCCATCCGACGTCCAACAGGAGTGCATCGCCAGATATAACCCAAATAGCTTTTCGTCCACATGTGCTTCATAGAGAACTCTACGACCCTGGAACCTATCATGTGCGATGCCCAACGATAGGGCCCTTTCGAGCGAAATTTGGGGATCAAGATCCCGCTTTGTCCTCTACTCTCATGCGGTGCTTGTACTTGCCTCGGCGCCCTATTTCTTCCTTGGATGGGTTGGGTGACTAGGCCCAGCTTCATTTGTGGAAGCCCTCTTCTTTCCCTTGAGGGAAAGAAGTGTGGAGAGAGAAAATAGCCTCCATGAGCTCGAAAAGAGCCATGAGAGTGAGACAAGATGGAGGGATAGGATGGGTTGGTGGATCTTGAGATTTTTGAGACACAAAGGAGGGTTTATGTACTCAAATGGGAGGAAATAAGGGAGATAGGAGATAGGTTTGAAGAATATGATGGAGGGTGGGTATGTAATGCAGAAGATGAAGAAGATATGAGAATGGTAGGGGGATTTAAGAGATAAAATTCAGATTGTTGAGAGCTTGGAAGGGTTTGGAAACTTGAAAATGGAAGAATGAAGCAAAAGGGAACATATAGAGGGGTCCCACACATGTTTTGTGGGCCCCACATGTGTGTACACCATCGGCCCGACGTGGCCCACTGCGGCCGGACCGGCCCGCTTGACCCACTGGACCCACTGGACCTACGACTATGGCATCACCCACTGCGGTCGGACTGGCCCATAAGAATGGTATGCGATAATGATGCATGCCCTCGCCTGCACTCCCTCAGCGACATCATCTCACGATCGCGCATACACCACTCCGGACACCTGCACTTCCTCGCTAAAGCACATGCAATGCAGTGCATGGTCGTGTTAGCCAATATTTAATTAGACTTGTTCATATAGTAGATTCGGGAAGCTAAGTTACCTCCCTTTATATCATTTACCCAAACAATGATCCATTTAGGGTTGTCAATCCTAGTTAATCACATACGATAGGCAAGTTATAGGGCAACATCACCCCTGATTGAAAAGCAGTGGACAGGCAAGTTCAGGTCACTACAAAGAGGCTCGTCACCTCAGCGTAGGCCTAATTTATACTCGAGGTCACTACAGAAAGGCTCGTCACCTTAGCGTAGGCCGACAGCTCGAATACTGTATCCCATTCCACCATATTTAGCTCATGAGTTTGGTTTGCTCACTGGACACTATGGGGAGGCTTGTCACCCCAGCGTCGGCCAACAGCTCGACTACGGTGTCCCATACCACAATTCCCTGCTCATGAGTCTTAGCAGATCATGGTACCAAGGTTAAATGGGCTTTTCACTGGTAAGTGATACCTTAGATTCAAGCAGTAGCGTCCATACATGGTGAACATATATTAGGCCAATCGGGTTACTTAACAAACTCAACTAGTACGAGTGCACATTAAATTAATCGACATGGAGCGTATACGCACTCCTCGTGGCCTAACCACTGTCGATAATCACCATACGACTTGGATTCATCAAACGTATCCGTTGTGGTGAACTAGTTCAGCCACTAATCGTAAACCGTTACCGATTGCCTGGACTACGTATTAGTCCCAATCATACTCAAACACAATAGGCATTCGTATGCGACAGTCAAATAGTATGTGACAACAATTCAAATATAAATCTCATTTTAGCATTTTAACAATCACATAGTACACATGTTGTCATACTTAGGCATTTCATCCATAAATCACGTAGTAGCAAGATAGGTTACATAAAGGAAACTGTAACTATAGATAAGGTAATTGAGAATCCTATCTCAACACCCTCATTAAATACATTTCAACAAGCATTTTCTCATTCAGGCATTTTATCAAACACTTAGACTACACATATCAACATACATGTAATAAATTTGTTATAACATATATTATAGCAAATCCATTCACAAGGAGTTACCACACATACAACAATCATATATTCTCAATCAATAATCATGGCAAGCACAAATCATGATTCCATATTCATTCAAACATTTCAACAAACATATGGAATGCATTATATTCAACATAGTTCATATATATGTGTAATACACGGGAAACATCGCATCTAAATACATGTGACAACAATCAAGTCAGTCATAAATCATTAACTGACATTGAAAGCCTTGAAAAACATAACCTAAATGTTTATAGTCCGCACCTTTCATCGATACGCTAATTACGAACTTGGTTCGTACACTCCGCCTTTGTTTACGGTACAGCGGGTACTTAAATCATGAAATAGGTTAGCTATTTCACTGTTTCCCCTATTCGGATTCCCAAAACATATTAGGGTTAGGATTTCTTACCCAAAAATGAATTTAGATTCGACGGCGTAGCAACACGGTAGAGAGGATTCGGCACGTGGAGAGGTGGGAACGAATCCCAGTAATAACTATCTCTCACTCTTCTCCTCACTCTTTCCTCCTCTTTTCTCTCTTCTCTCTCCTAGGGTTAGGAAATTCGTATGAAATGAGAGAGGGGTGGGTTAAGGCCCTTATATAAGCCCATAACTGGTGCAAATGGCCCCAAGGCCATGGTATACTTAGGTTATAACCAAAGGGTGGCAGTTTCAGGCCAACGGAGCTCATTTAGAGGTCCATTTCCTACATACGGTCCGGAGAAAGTTCCCTGACAATGGATCTTTGCCAGGTTAAAGTTTTGGTCTAATCGGATTTGTGGATTAACCATGAAGGACCAGTTTCAGTTCAATGGCCACCATCACTCAATCAGGGCCACAAGTACATTGACTTGTGTTGGAAAATTTTCTTGATCCAAGGGAGTATTTAGGTCAGAATCTGATGGTTTGAAACCTTAAATTTAGCCTGTAACGGAATGGCCCAGATCGCTTAAGTTTGAGTTCATTTTCTAAAGATATTCATGTTTCTCACACACTTTGCTCCAGGCTCAAGTTGTGCATTTCTGGATACTATTTGGACTTGATTCCTGCGATGGTTGTCAAGCCCAGTAAGGCAGTCATAATCATTTAGTTTTGCAATAATCGGACTTTCGACGCGCGGTCCAGGTCCGATAGGGAGTTTCAGTGTGCTTCCAAGAGCAAATAGGTTTTGAGATTTCTCCTAGGTTTTTAGGTAATGTGGAGTTAACGATTCTACAAATTTTGGGTCTTGCAGTTCGCATAGAAAGAGGTTCAAGCTAATCTACTAATTAATTTAGTTTAGTACTTAGTTAATTTTTGTCTAATCTCTACATAATTTAATCCTTAGCAATTTCTGCCTGAGGTTATACTCGGGTCTTTGTACAGATTTTTCTGAGATGTTATAGTTTTTTGTTGGGATTTTTCTTGGGATTTTGTGTTGGGATGGTGTATGTGGACCCCACCTTGATGATCATCAGCACCAGGCCCCCTCGACCTATGTATTTGTGCATCCATGCCATCCATATGTTGGAACCCACCTTGCTGGATTGCCCAACGGTAGGCCCACTAGCCTAACCATCTGGACAGGCCCAGATGTAAAGAAACACAAATATCAGCTTATTCCATAGCTGGTGGGTCCCACACGTGTGGACCCACCTGATGTATGTTTTTCATCTCGGTCGTCCATCCCTGGACGTGGCCCACATTGATGAATGTGTTCAACGGTTACGGTCACTCGATTAGGAGAAATGTCCCACACATGTTGATGTACTTGTGGCCCTGATCGAGTGACCGTAACTGTTGAACTGAAACTGGTCTGCCACAGCTGATCTGTAAATCCGATCAGGACAAAAACTCAGCCTGATCTAGATCTATGGTCAGGGAGCTTAAGTCCGATCGCACGTGGAAAAGAGGCCAACAGAAGTGCTCCGTTGGACCAGAATGGCCCATATTTGGATATAACCTAAGTATACCTTGGCCTTGGGGCCATTCCCATCAAACCTGGGCCTATATAAGGACCTTAAACACCCTCTCTCATATGTCATACAAATTTGCAAACCTTAAGGGAAAGAAGAGAGAAAAGAGAAGAAGAAAGTGAGGAAGAGAGAGAGAGTGAGTGAGAGATAGAGGTTGAGATCTTTCCCTGACACTCCACGTGCTTAGCTACCACTCCTGTGTCACTATATGGGCAATACCAATCCCGTTCTTAGGTAAGAAAACCTAACCCTAATCCATTTTAGGGTTTCTGATAGTGTAAGTTATGAAATAGCTAGCCTAATTTATGATATAGGTTGCCAATCTGCCGTAGACAAAGACCTAGCTTTAAAACTGAGTTCGTTATAAGTCTATCGGTGAAAGTTGCGGACTATAAATGTTTAGGTTATGGTTTTCAAGGCGTTCAATGTCAGCTAATAATTTATGACTGACTTAAATTGCTATCACATGCTTAGACACATTGTTCCCGCACTTTGCACATATGTATGAACTATGCTGAATATTTTGTATTCTTGGGCATGTTGAAATGTTTGTATGTATATGGATTTACCATGATTAACTTTTGTAGACAAATGGTTGAATTATATGTGACAATTCCTTAGTGAAAGGATTTGCCCTAATACGTGCTAACACCAACATACGTTGTGTATGTTGGAATATGTAGTCTAAGTGTTTGTAGAAATGTCTGAATGAACAAATGTGTAATATATTGTACTTTAAATGGGTGTTGAGAAGAGATTCTCAACTACTTTAACGATGTGTATGATTTCCTCCATGTAACCTATATTCTTTGTCTATTTTACTTAGACACTGTTTATATGTGAATTCATGTTTAAGTTGAAATCCATCAAATGCTCACATGCTTGTATGCTTGGAATTGTTGATCCATTACTGTTCTGATTAGCTTGTATGCTTATCTGTTATAGTCGATTTTGTTTGGGACTACAGAACAGTCTAGGCAATTGGTAACAGGCATTGAATAGGTGGCTGAGGTTGTTTCGCCACATAAGACGCGATCAATGAATCCGAGCCATACTTGGGACGTCGGCAGTGATTAGGCCACATGAAGTGCGCAAGTGGTTAGGCCACACGAAGTGCTTACGCACTTCATGTCGATCAATTCAACGTGCGCTCGTACTAGTCGAGCTCGTCAAGTAACCCGATTGGCCCGATGTATGTTCACCATGTTTGGACACTACTGCTTGAATCTAAGGTACCAAACTCACCAATGAAAACCCTTTTAAACCTTGGTACCTCGATCCGCTAAGACTCATGAGCCGGACATGGTGGTATGGGACACCTTGGTCGAGCTGTCGGCCTACGTGAAAAGGCCAAGCTATATGTCCTAGAGGGGGGGGTGAATAGGACAATGCCAAATAAAAACTTATAACAGCGGAATAATAAAGAAAATGATAGCCAAATTAAATAACAATGCAGGAAAGTAAAACAACCTCAAAATTCAGATCTTGAGAGGTTGATACAAACGTTATTCTAAGGACAACCTTACACCAAAAACAGAGTTTATGGTAGGACAACCTTATTTCTAGAAAGGTCTTTGTATCAAGTCTCAAATCGAAGAGGAATACAGAATTAAATATAAACTGAAATGAAATAACTTGTAATTAAAAATGTATTGTTCTAGGGACAGCCATACACCATAAAAATGGCAGGGCAACCTTGCTGGAACAACTTTCAAATGAAATTGAAAATCAAGCTTATAAAGGAATAGCAGAAAGTAAATTCTAAGCTATTACAACATTCTCACAAAGCTTGAAATAATTACAACATTCACCACCATACATACATCCCACAAAAAGAATAAAAAATTAGAAAAATAAAACAATCAACCACAACTCAAGGGATTATAGTGGTTCGCCTGTGTGTTCACCAACTGTTATACAACAGCCACACAAAAAGCTACTCCACTCCTAATATCCTCACATAGGGGATATTAGCGTTCACTAAAAATAGGTTTTCACAGGTTCAACCAAAACCCTTACAATTGTGTCTTTGTATGTGGGCATACACAATTAAAAAAACCCCACTTCTGAGTTTTCCTGGCTTTCCTCAGATAACCAAAATAACAAGATTTTTCTGACAAATCTTGAAAGAAACCAAAATAATAGAAAGGAATTTACAATATGTAAAATACCTGAAAATCTCCTTCGTTGTAGCAGCCCGGTAGAACCAAATCAAAGTAGATGATTGAATGTCCAAGTTCAATGTCCAGTACTTGATTACAATGGTTCTAATTCTAATAGATTTTAAATTAAACCAAATAGGGCTTGCCTTAATTGATTTTGATTCCAAAGAAAGGGAATAATAATTCCTCTTTATCAAATCAGATTGGAATATAAGAAACAAAATCAATTAAAATAAAGCTAAGGAAAGAGAATATTAAATAAGCACACTTAGCTTAGATGGAGCACAGAATTATCTCTCAGAAGTTCGACGAAGATTGGCTTGAATACTTTAATTAAATCGATGATTTCTTCTGAGATTCGTGCACTATTTATAGGTGAGAAGATCGGGTCTTCGACTGGTCTAGAGTGCTCTTCGACTAGTCGAAGCTCTAACAGATATTTGAAAAATCCGGTGGGATTTGCTTTGACCGTTCTACGACTGGTCGAAGCTCTCCTACGACTGGTCGTAGGTTTCCTTCGACTGGTCGTAGGTCCTGCAAAGGTTCGCTGGACTTCGAGTCGTAGATTGTATGACTGGTCGAGGATGCAGAAACACTGTTCCTACGACTGGTCGAACAGATTCCAGGACTAGTCGAAGGCTAACAGATTTTATCCAGAATTTGTAACAAACTTACGACTGGTCGAGGAATTTCTTAAACTGGTCGAAGCAAGTCTAGGACTAGTCGAAGAAGGCCTAGGACTAGTCGAAGAACAGACCAATCACATGTAAAATAAACATTCGACTTATGTATCCGAAATGACCTACTTCTAAGGTCAACCTATGGTCAAACAAACCTCAATCATGAAGTATGGACATTAAAGCATTAGGAACAAGTGACCTTGAAGTATCAGTCTTGAAGTCTTGATGTAGTTGAACTCTTCATGTAACTCAATCTTGAAAGTGGCTTGAGTTTCAGCTTGAGTCTTGAGTTCAGCTTGACTTTCAGCTTGAGTCTTGAGTTCAGCTTGACTTTCAACTTGAGTCTTGAGTTCAGCTTGAGTCTTGTGAGCAGTTCTTTCATTCAAGATCTTGAGTCTTGTACTTGAGAGCTTTGCTTGTTGTGAGCTTAGCTTGTTAATGAATGTTGATCCTTGAGAAAGCTTCACTTATGCAAGTTATATATAACAGAGTATAATAGTGATTTTGGCACTACAAATTTGACAACAAAGAGGGATAAAAACTATAGCACTTACACTACGCTGGGGTGACGAGCCTCCCCGTAGTGACCAATGAGCAACCCAGACTCGTGAGCCGAATACAGTGGTATGGGACACTGTATTCGAGCTGTCGGCCTACACTGATAAGGTGACGAGCCCTTTGTAGTGACCTCGAGCATACACTAAGCCTGCGTAGAGGCGACGAGCCCTTACGTAGCAACAAAAGTACACTAGGCCTGCACTGATAAGGTGACGAGCCCTTTGCAGCGACCTAGAACCGTATCATCGTATGAGATTTACTAGGATTGACGACCCTAGAATGGATCATTATTTGGAAATTGATATAAGGGAGGTACCTTAGCTTCTCAATCTTGTTGTATGAAAGGGACTAATAATAACTTGGTAATCACGCTCATTTCATCGCACTGTATATGCCCCGGGTTGAAGAGCACAGAGGGAAGAAAGTATGCCGCGACCGTAAGATGGTGTCGCACGAGAGAGTGTAGGTGAGGGCATGCATCATGCTTACATTTCATCCTTGCATTAATAAGATTATCTAGGAATGTTTGATATGTCTGCTTTATCATTATTGCTTGACTGAATTAAGAACATGTTAACCTTTGCTTTATTATTCCACTGAGTTGATCACTCACTCCCACGTTCTGGGACGGTGTTCCGAACACCCACCAGACTTTGTCTTAGTTGCAGATGATGATGCGACTCAGGACGTGGAGCCCCATTACTATGACGATTAGGATGAGTTCTCATATATGCAGTTCTCTAGTGGTTTCGCCTAGGCCATCCGGATCGACGGGGCTCCAAGGTTTATTATTGTAGTTGAACTATTTTGAACTATTACATGTATATGGTGACTCAGTGATGTATTCATACTCTGGAGACCGATCGTGATTTTTTTAGCTCATACACGTCTATATACAATTTCCAGTCTTCCGCTTGCGTTATATGAATTGATCTGGAGTATAAATTACTATTTTGGCAAAATCCCACTCATGATTATTGCACTAACATAGACAACATTTAATCATCATCGAATATGTTGCATAAGTGATGCGTTGGAACTCGAGAGTTGGACTTTTACTCGACACCCGATTTTCAGGGCGTTACAAGTTGGTATCAGAGCATGATTTGGATTAAACCAGACCTGAGTTATGGTCACACGATGTACGCTGACGCTTTTCAACATAGTTGGGTGCGAGAGAAATCTAGAAACAAACTTAGGATTCCCCGATTTCGCTAATTGGCAAAGTTCACCGAAATCGATCATTTTGCTCAGGTCTGTACCCATCTATGATCGCATAAGTCGACCCCGAAGCACCCCTGGACCATCAATTGATGGGTTTCAATCATGTTTTATTTCATCCCAGCCGTTTAAAATCAGTAAACGTGAATATACGTTAGAATTTATTCGAAATGACCTGAAACGAGTCAAAACGGAGTGGGGGAATAAACGAGACACTTCCAGGGGGACCCAAGGTGGGACCCACACCTTTTTGGGACCCAGGGGGCAGGAGGACCTTCCACAAAGGGCGAGCCCTCACTGGAAAGTCCAGTTACTGGTGAGGACCTCGCCGCCAAACGGGCCTGGCCGGGCGGGCCGATCGGTCCTAGGTGTTGTGTGGTCCACGCACGCAGGTGGGGTCAATTATAACCCCTTCTATACCACCTCTCCTTCACAAACCACCACCCCAAGCTCTCCTTTTCTCTAAAAAAATTTCAAATTTTTCACTCAAACCCCTCTTTCAAGCACTCCTTTTCTCATTTTCGTGCAACCCTTGCACTACCCCCTCAAAAACCTCTACCACAGCTGCCAACCCTTTTTGCATTCTCTCATTTGAGCTCTTAAACCCTCCATTTGAGTCTCAAATTCATGTAAGCTCACTAACCTACTTGATTCCATCATTTTTTCTCTTTATTTCCCTTTCATTTGAGCCTACACATCCCCTTTTTGTAGCTCAAGATTTCAAAACCCAACCATCCCTCTTCTAATCTTTCCTATTCCTTTAACTTTCTTCATTCCTTCTCTTTTTGGAACACATAAATACCATTATGTGCTTCAACGATCTTGTGATCCCGTAACCCATCATATTCCCACTTTTCCTTCCATTTCAATGGCTCTTTTTGAGCTTGTGGCGACTATTTTCTCTCTTTTCGCCCTTCTTTCTCTCATGCGAAAGAAAATAGCTCCTGTGGAAGAAGCTGGGCCTAGTCGCCCTACTCGTTCGAGGAGACCGAGAGGTGCCACCGCAAGTTCGAGCGTCAATCAGGAGTTTCAGACTAAATAGGATCTTGATCCCCAGGCTCCTGTCAGAAGGACGCTGTTGACGGAGCTGTCGCATGGAGTTTATGAGGGTCGTAGAGTCCGTTTTGAAGCTCATGTGGATGAAAGGCTATTTGGGGAATATCTCTTGCTCGAGTGCCTGGAAGAGGCCGGGTGGAGTTTGCTATTTGAGGGCGAGTACCACACAAATTTGGGCACTGTTTGAGCTTTCTATGCCCACATTCGAGAGCTTACGCTGGAGCCCTTGCAGTTCAAGATCCCTTGTGGAAGAGATCAGGAAGCCACCATCGACGTTGGTTTAGTATCTCGACTTATGAATGTGCCTCTTGGTGAGGTACATGCAACTGAGAAGAATCTAAGGAGTGTACGTGAAAGAGATCACCGCACACGGGCCCTTTGTGGCTAACTGGCTTAGTGGCAATCCAACAATAGCCTTCTAGCGACCCATATGTCTGGCGACTTCCGTCTGCTTCACCACATCTTCACGTTCAACGTCTACCCCAGGTGGAGCAACCGCAGCGAGTGCATGCGCCTGATGGTAAATTTCCTATATCAAGTGGGGCAGGGAGAGAAGCTGTGTGTGCCTACGTATGTTCTACGACAGCTAGGTCTCATCGCACGCTCTAATAGAAGGTCGGATTTGCTCCCATTCGCCGACTCATATGCAAGATTGCACATGAGTTTGGCTACAAGCTTGGGGCGGAAAAGCCAGTGCCAATCAATTACATCAATGAAGCGACTCTCAATCATATGGGTATTGAGCCACAGCAACGACAAGCCCGACTTGAAGAGAGTGAGGATGAGACAAAGAGTGAAGAGGAAGAGAGTGAGGAAGAAGGAGCTGAAATCGAAGAAGAACAGAGCGAGGAAGAAGAGGAGGCCCAGGATACGGATGAGAGCTCCCCTCCTGCGCTACCGGAGCATGGCACTGTTCAAGCTGGCTTAGCTCAACTTGAGGAAGGTCAGGCTATCCTACGACAAGATATAATGGATCTTCGGGGCCTCGTGAAACACAAGTTTAAGAAGGTGACTCACACTTTGAAGTCCATCCTATGCTGCCTACAGGATAAGGGTGCTCCTCCTCATCGCCAGACTCGGATGCTTAGTCATCCAAGCCGTCACCCCATAGCTTGTTTTGTCACTGTGTTAGGATGTTTTCATTTATATGCATTTTCTGTCATGATTCATGTAACACTGTATTCCATGTGCTATGACAAATTTTGGTAAATGAGATGCATGTGGTCTCTTTTGCTATGAAGTTGTGTGAAATGCTTAAAGGATTGTGTATTGCTATGCTACATCATACCTAAGTTGCACCCTATTTCATATAGGGAATGCCACCGAAGGTCACGCGGAGCATGGCACGCCTCACATTTATTGATTCGATGGACCAGTCACCTCCCCAGGGTGAAGGTCATACGAACCCTAGTTTGGGCCCGGTTCGTGAGACTATACCTGAGCCTCAGCCTTCTACTGGTCCTACAGTTAGGCCGCCACCTTACACACCACCAATTCATGAGTAAAATCGTGCGTCTTCTTCAATGTAGCATGAGCCTCAGTCGGCCCCACCTACCGATAGGTTGGAGCAGTTGATGATAATGATGCACCAGCAGCTCTTGACCATGATTACAGGGTCCCTAGCTCAGGGTGAAAGTGCAACTCCACCTTCACCATCTGTACTCCCTGCTAGGATTGTGGGGCCTTCCGCCCAGGATGAGGGTGTGCCTTCACCTACACCTACTATATACCCTATGGGGAACTTGGGTATGAGCGGCCCTCCTCGAGCGATTCCAGCCCTTGCGGCCTCCTACATTTGCGGGTTCTTACAGACTCGAGGAGGCCGAATATTGGCTAGACCGCATCTCTAAGATGCTGAGGATGCTACACTGTACAGAGCCAGAGGAGGTCGAGTTGGCCACCTTTATGTTTGAAAAGGAGGCCAGCTTGTGGTGGGATAGTGTTCTGCGGACCGTTGAAGTTGACTATGTATGGACTTGGGCAGCTTTTGAGTTCCGCTTCTATGAGAAGTATTATCCCCAGATGTACCGGCATGAGAAGGAGAATGAGTTCTTACACCTCAGACAGGGAGGCATGTCAGTGACAGAGTACAAGCACCGGTTTACAGAGTTGGGCAGGTACGTCCCTACAGTGCTTGCTGACACGTAGATGCAGATGCGGCATTTTTCAGAGGGCTTGCAACTTGATATTCGCTTGAAGATGTGTTGTGCTAACATACCCTCCTATGCTGAGTTAGTACACATGTCTATGTGGGCGGAGCAGGATGGGGGTCGATTGTCACGTTCTCATGGGCCTATGATCCCTAGGCCACGACCAGATATGCCGAGCAGGTCATTCCTCGGTAAGAGCTCTCTTACAGACTCTCCTCCCAGGATCGCGGCACCACTAGTTCCGATGAGGCGACCTGGTGTGACATGTATGTACTGTGGGAAACCAGGTCATGCGGTGGAGAGCTATTTTGCACGCATGAGAGATAGTGGGTTTTCGCCGCCACAGAGAATCGACCGCCCTCACCCTCAGGCTCTATCGGCTCCACCCCTATGGACAGAACCTGCACATCCTTCTTTCAGGCCCCGTGCACCTCGATTTAGGCCACTCAGTGACCTATGGTGCCTCAACCCAACCGAGCTCAGCAGGCATGAGTTCATGCACTTATAGCGAAAGCGCCTGACTCTACAACTACCGTACCTCTTGCCTTCAAGCTCACCACCCATATTGAAGGTACCCCTATATTTCTGTTGGTGGATACGGGATCCACTATATCTGTGATATCATGTTCTGCAGTCCAGCGCTTAGGGCTAAAAACGACTCCAATGGTTGGGGTGCGAGTTATCGCAGCACCAGGGACCTTTATAGATGCCACCAAATTGTGTACGGGTTGTTTGATAGATCTAGGGAGCAGGACAATATGCATTGACTTGATTGTCACCACACTATACCATTTCGACGTCATCCTCGGTATGAATTGGTTGACTAAAGTGAGGGCCGAGATTAACTGAGAGACCCGTCTAGTGACAGCGTACGGACCTGAGGGCACGCCCTTTACGTTTCCCGTGCAGGTTAATTGCCCTTTTCGAGTTCTTTGTTATTCTTCCTTACAGAAGAATGTTGACGGCCCGGTACTTGAAGACACATTAGTGGTTCGGGAGTTTGAGGACGTGTTCAGTAAGATACCTGAACTACCTCCTCGGCGCGAGATCGACTTCACTATCGACCTTGTGCCCAATGCGACACCAATATCTCTTTCGACTTATTACATGGCTCCATGTGAGATGAAGGAGTTGAGGAAACAGATCGATGATCTGTTAGATGCTGGCTTCATACGACCGAGTGTGTCTCCTTGGGGAGAACCTGTGTTGTTTGTAAAGAAGAAGGATAGTTCACTGCGGTTGTGTATTGATTATCGCAAACTGAACCAAGTGACGGTAAAGAACAAGTATCCTCTACCCAGGATAGATGATTTGTTTGATCAGTTGAGAGGAGCGCAGTATTTCACAAAGATCGACTTGCAGTCAGGGTATCATCAGTTGCGCGTTAGGGATGAAGACGTGCAGAAGACGGCTTTCAGGACTTGTTTTGGGCACTACGAGTTTCTCGTGATGTCGTTCGATCTTACGAACGCTCTGGCTATGTTCATGGACTTGATGAACAGAGTATTTTGGTCGTTCCTTTACCGATTCGTCATTGTGTTTATTGATGACATTCTGATATACTCCAAGAGTCGGGAAGAACACGAGGAACACCTGCGAGCAGTCTTGGATACTCTGAGGAAGAACCAGTTGTTCGCCCAGTACAAGAAATGCGACTTCTGGAAAGAAGAAGTCAAGTTCCTGGGACATGTGGTGTCTAAGGAAGGGATAGCTGTGGATCTTGCTAAGGTAGCCGCAGTTCAGGACTACGAGCAGCCCGGTTCGGTTACCGAGGTGAGAGTTTTCTCGGTCTGGCAGGTTACTATCGACGATTCATTCAGGACTTCTCAAAGATAGCCAGACCTTTGTCTCAATTGACACGGAAAGATTTGAAGTTTGCCTGGAATGAAAAGGCAGAAGTAGCTTTTCAGGAGCTAAAAGACAGGTTGATGTCCGCCCCTGTGCTAGTATTGCCAGAGCAAGGGGTCAAGTATGTCATATATACCGATGCGTCTCGTGTTAGTTTGGGTTGTGTCCTTATGCAGAAGGATAAGGTGATTGCATATGCCTCGAGACAGTTGAGGAAACACGAGGTGAATTACCCGACGCATGACCTGGAGTTAGCAACCGTCATCTTTGCACTAAAGCTCTGGAGACATTACCTCTATGGAGAAGAGTTCAAGCTCTTTTGTGACCACAAATGCCTCAGATATATATTCACTCAGCGGGACCTGAATATAAGGCAGCGGCGATGGATGGAAACCTTGAAGGACTTTAAGTTCAAGGTCTCTTACCATCCTGGTAAGGCCAACCTTGTGGCAGACGCACTGAGCCGCAAGAAGGCATTGGTGTTTGCAGCTCCGTTGATGGTAGCAGAGTGGGACATGATAGAGTTCATGTGAGACTTTGAGCAAAAACTCACGGTGGAGGAGCCGTATAAGGGCATCGCACATATTCGACTACAGCCCCTCATTGATGACAGGATTATTGCAGCTCAGGCAGACGATGAGCTATTGGCGAAGATGAGAGAACAGGCTAGCAGCGATGAGGACTCAGAGTGGAGCATTGGTACGGATGGGGGCTTATGTTACCATGGCTGCCTATACGTCCCGAACCTCCCTGACTTGAGGAAAGAAGTTCTTGAGGCCGCTCACGATTCTCAGATGGCTATGCATCCAGGCAGTACGAAGATGTATCGTGACATGAAGAAGTCGTACTGGTGGGACAATATGAAGGTTCACATAGTAGATTACATGTCCCGTTGTCTCACGTGCCAGCAGGTCAAGGCAGAGCATCACTGACCTCTTGGTTTGCTTCAGCCCATGCCCATAGTTGAATGGAAGTGAGATTTCATCTCTATGGACTTTATCTCTAGGCTACCGAAGACAAGGAAGGGTTATGATTCTATTTGGGTGATCGTGGACCGGTTGACGAAATTGGCTCATTTCATCCCTATCAGAGTTTCGAACTCTGCAGACGAGTTGGCTAGGTTGTACATTAAAGAGATAGTACGTCTGCATGGAGTTCCTTTGGAGATCATGTCGGACCGAGACACGCAGTTTACATCTATTTTCTGGACCCGCATCCAGGAAGCGATGGGTATAAAGTTAAAGTTCAGTACGGCGTTCCATCCACAGACTGATGGGCAGACGGAACGGGTGAACCAGATTCTGGAAGATATGTTGCGGGCTTACGTGCTGGATTTCAAGGACAGTTGGGACGAATGTCTTCCCTATGCAGAGTTCGCCTATTGGCATGGCTCCTTACGAGGCATTGTATGGGCGCCCGTGTAGAGCGCTGCACTGCTGGGCAGAGATTGGCGAGAAAAGCTTGATTGGCCCAGAGTTAGTATAGGCGACCTCAGAGAAGATCGACATCATCAGGCGCCGGCTTCTGACCTCACAGAGCAGACAGAAGAGCTACGCCGATACGAGGTGGCGACCGCTAGAGTTCGAGGTTGAAGACCATGTGTTCCTCAGAGTTTTCCTTATGAAGGGAGTCCTTCAGTTTGGTAAAAAGGGGAAGCTTACGCCTCGATTCATTGGCCCATTCCTGATACTTGATCGAGTGGGGGCGGTAGCATACCGTCTTGCTTTGCCCACACCACTTGCGAGCTTGCATAACGTATTTCATGTATCTATGCTGAAGAAATACGTTCCCGATCCTTCCCACATTATCAGATGGGAGCAGGTACAGTTGAGCGAGGACGCTACATATATACTGCGACCGACGCGTATCCTAGACAGGAAAGAGCAAGTATTGCGTAGCAAGGTTATTCCACTTGTGAAAGTGCTGTGGACGCATCACACGAAAGAAGAGGCTACTTGGGAGACAGAAGCCGAGGTTCGAAAGAACTGCCCTCAGATTCTTGAGGAGTACGAAAAGGTACTAATTTCGAGGATGAAATTTTTCTTTATGGGGGGTAGATTCTAACGTCTCGAAAAAATCCGTACAAGGACCCGAGTACCACCTCAAGCAGAAATCACCCAGGACCAAATCCTTTAGAAATTAGGTTAATATTAGCAAGTGCTAAACTAGAGTGCTTATGAAATTAGCACTAATCCCTTTAAATATGACCTGAAAGATCCAAAATGTGTAGAATCATTAACCCTACATTACACTGAAATCTAGAATCCATCTTTAAACTCGGTTGCTCTCGGGAGCACACCGAAACTCCGTATCGGACCTGGACCGCACGTCGAAAGTCTGATTACCCCGAAACTATATAGTTATGACCGCATTACTGGACTTGACAACCCTCTCAGAAATCAAGTCTTAATTGTGTATAGAACTACACAACTTGAGCCCAGAGCGAAGAGTGTGAGAAACGTGAAAATATTTAGAAATAAAAATCTGAATTTAAGTAATCTAAGTCGTGTCACTTGCGGGCCAAATATAAGGATTCAGACTGTCAGAATCTGACCCAAATACACCCTCAGATCAGGAGAAATGTCCCACACATGTCGATGTACTTGTGGCCCTGATCGAGTGACCGTGACCGTTGAATTAAAACTGGTCTACCACGGCTGATCTGTAAATCTGATCGGGACGAAAACTCAGCCTGAACTAGATCCATGGTCAGGGAGTTTAAGTCCAACCGCAAGCGGAAAAGGGGCCATCAGAAGTACTCCGTTGGACCGAAACAACCCATATTTGGATATAACCTAAGTATACCTTGGCCCTGGGGCCATTCCCATCAAACCTGGGCCTATGTAAGGACCTTAAACACCCACTCTCATATGACATACGAATTTGCAAATCCTAAGGGAAAGAAGAGAGAAAAGAGAAGAAGAAAGTGAGGAAGAGAGAGAGAGAGTGAGTGAGAGATAAAGGTTGGGATCTTTCCCTGACGCTCCACATACTTAGCCACCACTCCTATGTCGCTATACGGGCGATACCAATCCTGTTCTTAGGTAAGAAAACCTAACCCTAATCCGTTTTACGGTTTCTGATAGTGTAAGTTATGAAATAGCTAACCTAATTTATGCTATAGGTTGCCAATCTGCCGTAGACAAAGACTTAGCTTTAAAACTGAGTTCGTTACAAGTCTACCGGTGAAAGATGCGGACTATAAATGTTTAGGTTATGGTTTTCAAGGCTTTCAATGTCAGCTAATGATTTATGACTGACTTGAATTGCTATCACATGCTTAGACACGTTGTTCCCGCACTTTACACATATGTATGAACTATGCTGAATATTTTGTATTCTTGGGCATGTTGAAATGTTTGTATATATATGGATTTGCCATGATTAACTGTTGTAGACAAATGGTTGAATTATATTTGACAATTCCTTAGTGAAAGGATTTGCCCTAATACGTGCTAACACCAACATACGTCATGTATGTTGGAATATGTAGTCTAAGTGTTTGTAGAAATGTCTGAATGAACAAATGTGTAATATATTGTACTTTAAATGGGCGTTGAGAAGAGATTCTCAACTACCTTAACGATGTGTATAATTTCCTCCATGTAACCTATATTCTTTGTCTGTTTTACTTAAACACTGCTTATGTGTGAATTCATGTTTAAGTTGAAATCCATCAAATGCTCACATGCTTGTATGCTTGGAATTGTTGTTCCATTACTGTTCTGATTAGCTTGTATGCTTATATGTTATAGTCGATTTTTTTTGGGACTACAGAACAGTCCAGGCAATCGGTAACAGACATTGAATAGGTGGCTAAGATTGTTTCGCCACATAGGACGCGATCGATAAATTCGAGCCGTACTTGGGACGTCGGCAGTGGTTAGGCCACACGAAGTGCTTACGCACTTCATGTCGATCAACTTAACGTGCGCTCGTACTAGTCGAGCTCGTCAAGTAACCCGATTGACCCGATATATGTTCACCATATTTGGACGCTACTGCTTGAATATAAGGTACCAAACTCACTAGTGAAAATCCTTTTAAACCTTGGTACCTCGATCCGCTAAGACTCATGAGCCGGGTATGGTGGTATGGGACACCGTGGTTGAGCTGTCGGCCTACGCTGGGGTGATGAGCCTCCCTGTAGTGACCAGTGAGCAACCCAAACTCGTGAGCCGAATACGGTGGTATGGGACACTATATTCGAGCTGTCGGCCTACACTGATAAGGTGACGAGCCCTTTGTAGTGACCTCGAGCGTACACTAAGACTGCGTAGAGGCGACGAGCCCTTATGTAGCAACAAGAATACACTAGGCCTACACTGATAAGGTGACGAGCCCTTTGCAATGACCTAGAACCGTATCATCGTATGAGATTTACTAGGACTGATGACCCTAGAATGGATCATTGTTTGGGAATTGATATAAGGGAGGTACCTTAGCTTCCCAATCTTGCTGTATGAAAGGGACTAATAATAACTCGGTAATCACGCTCATTTCATCGCACTGCATGTGCCCCGGGTTGAAGAGCACAGAGGGAAGAAAGCATGCCGCGACCGTAAGATGGTATCGCACAAGAGAGTATAGGCGAGGGCATGCATCATGCTTACACTTCATCCTTGCATTAATAAGAGTATCTAGGAATGTTTGATATGTCTGCTTTATCATTACTGCTTGACTGAATTGAGAACATGTTAACCTTTGCTTTATTGTTCCACTGAGTTGATCACTCACTCCCACGTTCTGGGACGGTATTCCAAACACCCACCAGAGTTTGTCTTAGTTGCAGATGATGATGCGACTCAGGACGTGGAGCCCGATTACTATGACGATCAGGATGAGTTCTCATATATGCAGTTCTTCGGTGGTTTCGCTTAGGCCAACCGGATCGACGGGTTTATTATTGTAGTTGAACTATTTTAAACTATTACATGTATATGGTGACTCAGTGATGTATTCATACTCTCGAGACCGATCATGATTTTTTTGGCTCATATACGTCTATATACAATTTCTAGTCTTCCGCTTGCATTATATGAATTGATCTGGAGTATGAATTACTGTTTTGGTAAAATTCCATTCATGATTATTGCACTAACACAGACAACATTTAATCATCATCGAATATGTTGCATAAGTGATGCGTTGGAACTTGGGAGTTGGACTTTTACTCGACATCCGATTTTCAGGGCGTTACACCTTGCATCACATGGCCTTGGTACGGCTGACAGCATTCATGAACTTACCAGTATATTCCGCATTACTCTGATATTGCATTCTGAGCACGCTTATATTGCACACATACTTTCACCACCCTCTAAGCTTTCTATAAGCTTATACATGATTGATGCGTGCAGGTGACACTAGACCATAGCTGAGCAGGAGCAGGAGCGTGTCGCAGAGTTCTGGAGTTTTGTTATTACTATCATTGTATTTCCCTTTATGTGCATTGTACTTTAAAGTTTTTTATCATAGTGAATTTTGTGATAGAGTTCTAGTTATTGTTTGTGGGTTATGCCTTTGGTTATGCTTATTATGAAATAAATTCATGATTAAAATCCTCCTTGTAGGATCCTAGAATTAGAACCTGGTATATGGGTGCCAGGAGCCGAGAATGGGGTAATACGGAGGCTGTCGGCGCCAGATTCGGCGATCGGGAATTTTATGAGCCCGATTTTTGAGTTTGGGGCATGACAATGCAGGCATCGAAGGATCATTAATCTGCAAACACCGATTGATTCGATGAAAGTACTTTTTCATGTACTTCATAGTAGATTTTTGAGTTTGGGCTAATGATGCATGGGATACTTGCAAAGCATCAATTTTCTCCTCTAATGCAGATAACCTCTCATCAAATTGAGAGGGATGAAAGTCAGAGTTAGCTGGATCTTCTGAATCTTCTAAGTCATTGAAGATATCATCCATGGAGGTGTCAACCTTTTAAGGTTCTTCTTGATCTTCTCTTTGTTCCAGTAATGGAGTGAAGTTCATCATATTCAAATTCTAATTATTGAATGGGAGTTCGAATTTTGGAACTTCAAACGAAGGGATTTAGACATTGTAGTGAAATGCGAGACACGACATAAGATGTCCAAATGGAATTGACCAATGCTTAGGATGCAAACAAAATTGAATGATGACATAACATATAAAGGAAGGTAAGCAAATACGTATACCCTTGACAACGATATGGAAAGCATGAAGCATAAAGGGAGTAAGATCAATCTTATTCCCAGTTCTAAGATACACATTTGATGTAAAGATACGATGCATGACGTGGTATTTGGGAAATAATTTGTTGGAGGACAAGGTGTTACTAGACCACCATTCCACATTGAAACCATATAATGCCCTTGTAATCGACTATTGTTCAGAGTTAGTTATTTTCTCTGAAAGTGTTGCGATAGGTATTCCATCATCTGTTATGTCAATATCTATTAAAGCAGAAATAGTGGAAGGCGTAATGATGATTGTCCCCTCTAAAATTCTAATTGAGAAAGTTAATTCTTTAAGAGAGATGTAACATCTCGGAAAAATCCGTACAAGAACCCGAGTACCACCTCAAGCAGAACCACCTAAGGACCGTATCCTGACGTAATTTAGGTAGAATTTAGTTAAGTACTAAACTAAATAATCGGTGAATTAAACTCGGGCCACCATTTTCACAAATGAGACGGCCTAAAACCATTAATACCACTGACTCAACGTCACTTAAAGACCTAGGAGAAATCCCAAGAGCCTATCGCTCTCGAGAGTACATTGAAACACCGTATCGGACCTAGACCGCATGTCGAGGGTCCGATGACCGTGAAACTATAGTACTATGTTTGTCCTACTGGGCTTGACAACCATCGTGGGAATCAAGCCCAAATGGTGTCCAGAAACGTCTAATTTGAACGCTGAGTGAAGTGTGTGAGAAACGCAAATATCTTTAGAAAATGAACCAAAACTTAGGTGAATTGGGCCGTTCACTCTCACGCAAAATTGAGAATTTTAGACAGTCAGTTTCTAACCAAACTTCACCCATGGGGAAACAAAATTTCCCTACACATATCCGTATACTAGTAGCCCCGATTGAGTAAGTATGACCGTTGATCTGATGCAGGCTCTCCATAGTCGATCGGCTTATCCGAACACACCAAAATCATGTTCTGGCATAGATCCATTGTCAGGGAGTATACCCTATGACGTAGGTAGGTAATGGGCCTCCCTATCAGCCTCGTTTGTCAAAAACAGTTGCCCAAAGGGTATAAACCATGTATATGGTGGCCCTGGGGCCATTTGCATCACTTTTGGGCTTATAAATAGCCCTTATTTCACCCCACCTCTCTCATATACGAATTTCACCGAACCCTAAGGGAGAGTGGAGAGAAAAGAAGGGAAAAGAGGAAAGAGAAGAAGGATTTTGGGAGATTGGTGCAGTAATCCTCTCCCATGATTCCACGCACCAAATCGCCTCCCCGTCACACTACCGAATCTCTTTCGGCTATGATTTTGGGTAAGAAAACCTAACCTTAATGTCGTTGTAGAGATCCAGGGTGATTGTTCGTCAAACTAGCTAACCTATTTCGTCATTTAGGTGTCCGACGTTCCATTTTCGGCAACGTAGAGTTTAAACTGAGTTTGAATCGAGTATTCTGACAAAGGGTGTGGACTATAAATGCTTAGGTTATGGTTATCAATACTTTTAATGTCAGCTAATGATTTATGCCTAACTTGATTGCTACCGTATTGTCTTAGATATGCCATTTTCGGTATAATATACATGTACAAACTGTGTTGAACAAAAGATGCATCCCATGTGTTTGTTGAAATGTTTGAATGAACATTTAAACATGATTTGTGCTTGCCATGACCACTGAACTAGGATTCATCATTGTCATATGCATGTTAACCTCTCTGTATAAGGAATTGCTAAATTATATGTTGTAATTAACCTAGTTTATGTATTTGGCGAATTATAGTCTAAGTGTTGGATGAATTGTCTGAACAAGAAATTGTTGATGATTTATATTTATTATAAGTATTAAGATAGGATTCTTAATTGCCTTATACATATGTATAGTTTTTTATATGTAATCATATTTACCTCTACGTAATTCATCGATAAAATGCATCTGTTTGGTGACATGATCAATGTGTTTAATGAAATGCTCAAATGAGGAATTCACTTGGATTGTTTATTAAATGCTGAAATGATTATCACATATGTTTATTCACTGCATCTGAGTAAGATTGGGGCTACAACGTAGCCCAGGAAATCGGTAACAATCCCTATTCGGGTGACCAAATTAGTCTCGCCACATTAGGTAAACTCGACGAATCCGAGTTGCACAACGATTATCGACAGTGGTTAGGTCACGAGGGGTGCTTATGCACTCTATGTTAATTAAGTCAGCGTGTGCCCGTACTAATCAAACTTGCCTAACAAACCGATTGGCCTATTGTGTGTTTACCATGTATGGACACTACTACTTGAATCTAAGGTACCCCTCACCAATGTAAAGGCCCACTCTAACCATAGTACCGTGATCCGCTAAGACTCATGAGCCGGGCATGGTAGTATGGGATACCGTATTTGAGCTATCGGCCTACGCTGAGGTGATGAGCCTCCACGTAGTGACCAGTGAATAACCAAGACTCGTGAGCTGGGCATGGTGGTATAGAACACCATTTTCGTGTTGTTGGCCTATGCTGAGGTGATGAGCCTCCTATAATGACTGCGAGTATAAATTCTTGAATTTACCTATCGACTGCTTTTCATTAGGAGTGATGCCCTACAACTTGTCTATCGTATGTGCTTAATTAGGAGTGACAAACCTAGATGGATCCTTTGGTTCGGGTCAATGATATAAAAGGAGGTACCTTATCTTCCCAAATCTTCTATATAAATAAGCTTAATTAAGTACTCGGCTAACACGATCATGCATCGCATTACATTAGTTAGGATGTGCTTTAAAGGCGATGAAGTTACACGAGAGGCAGTGATGTCATATGCGAAATAGGTTGTCGGAGTCGCTTGTGAGGGAGCTTTGATGCGAGGGCATACATCATTACTTGTACTCCATTCCTACATTAACAAGAGTAGCTAAGAAGTGATTGTTATGATTGCCTTATCATTGCTGGTAGATTGACTTGATAACATGTTAACTTTTGCCTTATAGTACCATTGAGTTGGCCACTCACTCCCACTCTGGGACGGTGTTTTAAAACACCAACCAGACTCTGGTTTAGATGCAGGTGCTGATGAAGTCTATGCGACGGAGTAGGACTTTATGGATGATGAGGAGTTCTCCTACTTTCAGCTCTCAGGCGGGTCTGTGTAGACATCGTGCCGATGCGCAGGAACTATAGGGATACTTTACTTAGTTGAACACCTTACATTTTCACATTTTGTATATTTTGAAACAATTCATGTATATATTGAGCCCGGTTACATACTCATACTCTGGAGATTTGTGAATCACTTACATGTTTAAATATATATGTTTCAGACTTCTGCTTGCTTAATTTAATCATATCTGGAGTATGATATATTGTTTTAGTATAATCCCACTCATGTTTAACTCATTAATATGGGTGAAATCTGAACATCATTATCCATATTGCATAAGTGATGTGCTGGACTGGGGAGTAGAGCTTTGCTCGACCCTCAAAATTCAGGGCGTTACAAGAGACATCACAAATTGAGGCAAACATGCCTTGCACAACGAACCGATAAGCCATCCCATCCCAATGCAAAATCTTTTCCCACCTAACCTCAGAAAGGATTTCTACAAGACCAAAACAAGCAATCTGGTCTACATTCACTAATCTTTCAATGATGATACTTCTTATGCGAAAATCCTGAACATTTTCCGGGTCACCCTCCGATGAATGTGAGGTCCGTACACCAAGAGAAGTCGATCGAGAAGATGAACCAGCTCGTGGTACAAATCTTTTAGCTCTTAGTTCCATTTGATAGCATAAGAAGAATTACAAGAAAAATGTATATTAGATTTTGAAGAAAACCCAACAAGAAAAGGATTTCAAGATGAAGAAAAACTACAAAAACTTAAAAATCTAGGAATGAACAGCCTAAATTTTAAAGAAAAATGAAATAAAACCACTTACCAGAGAGTTGAGATGATGGGTTGGCCGAATAAAGCATTGGTGAGTCAAATAAGAAGAAGCGGAGAATGAAACATTGGGGGATTTTTCTCATTTTTGTTCAATTTGTGTGCAATTCGGCTATCCGGTGCATATGCTCGGCTAGCCAAAATTTTTCGGTCAGCAACGAGTTGGCCGAAAAATCCCGAAAAATTTTAATTTTTAATATTTAAATATTTATTACTATTTTTCATTTTTCTTTTAATGCTTCTCTAAATTACAAATAAACATTAAAAAAATGCAAAGAAAAGAATTATTATTTAACAATACATAGTCTAATATCATGCTTCAAATTAGAAAATTTAACACTATCAAGTGGCTTTATCAATATATCAGCAAGCTTCTTCTCAGTTTGAATGTATTCCATCATGATAGTCTTATCTTTAACTAATTCTCGAATGTAGTAATATCCTATGTCAATATGCTTTGTACGAGAATGCTGAATTAGATTTTTAGAGATATTTATTGCACTCAAATTATCACAATATAAGGTCATCATATCTTGCAAAATTCCATAATCAGCTAGCATTCTTTTCATCTACTTTAGCTGAATGCAAGCATTCCCTGCAGAAATATATTCAGCCTCTGTAGTGGAAAAGGAACAGAATTTTGTTTCTTGCAAAGCCATGATACTAAGTAGTTTCCAACATAGAAACATCCACCACTAGTAGATTTTTTATCATCTACATTACCTACCCAGTCTACATCAGAATAACCTGCGATTTGTACAAACATATGATGTGGATACCATAAGCTTATGTTTGCGGAACTTGCAACATATCTGATTATCCGTTTGACAGCGGATAAGTGAGATTCTTTAGGATCCGATTGATATCTATCATAAATGCAAACACTGAATGAAATATCAGGTCTACTAGTAGTTAAATAAAGGAGACTACCAATCATACTATGATATGGTCGAGAGTTTGCACTTTTACGTGATTCATCTTTTGAGAGTTTAAGAATCGTACTCATAAGACTGTTAAGATTCTTACCATTTCAAAACCAAACCTCTTTACAAGGTTCAATGCATATTTGGTCTGAGAGATGAATATGCCATCTTCAAGCTGTTTGACTTGTAATATAAGAAAATAGTTTAATTCACCGACTATACTCATTTCAAACTTGGATTTCATAAGATCTGCAAACTCAGTAGATAAATTAGTTCAAGTAGATACATAGATAATATCGTCAACATATATTTAAATAATCATGATTTTATCATTATATTTATGAACAAATAGGGTTTTGTTAACACTACCCATAATAAAATTATAATTAAGTAAGAATTTAATCAACTTTTCATACCATGCTCTGGGGGCTTGTTTTAGACTATAAAAAGCCTTTTTAAGACAATAAACATGATCGAAAAGTTTGGTATCTTCAAAACTCTTTAGTTGTTTAACGTAAAGTTCCTCTTTTAGATCACCGTTTAGAAAAAGCACTTTTTACATCCATTTGATATATTTTAAATTTTTATGACCTTTAATGGAAATAAATAATCTGATTGATTTAAGACGTGCAACTGGTGCAAAGGTTTCATCGTAATCAATACCTTCAATCTAAGTATAACAATATACAACCAATCGTGCCTTATTTTTTATAATATTCCCCATTTCATTAGTTTTATTTTTGAAAATCCACTTGCTTTCAATCATATATTTGTCTGAAGGTCTGGAAACCAAATTCCATACATCATTTCTTTAAAAAATTGATTTAATTCATCTTGCATGGACATTATCCAACTTTCATCAGCGAATGCCTCATTTACATTACCTAGTTCAATTTGGGAAGTAAAGCATACATGATTACATATATTTTCAAACTGTCTTCTTGTATGAACACCAATGTAAGGGTTACCAAGTATTTGATTAGTCAGATGGTCTTTGACTAACCATAACTCAGTATTATCAAATTTAGATAAAGATTCAGGTAGATTAATCAAGTTGATATCATCATCATCTTGATCAAGACTGGGTGTGATCAGTCGATCATCTATTAAAACATTTACCAATTCTTGTATAACCCTAGTTTTTTTTGTTAAGTATTTGGTATGCCCGACTATTTAGAGCATAACTAAGAAATATTCCTTCATCGCTTTTGGCTTTAAAATTTTTCAATTTTTCACGGTCATGTAAAATAAAACATTTGCTTCCAAAAGTTTGAAAATATTTGACAGTTGACTTTTTGTTAAACCATAGTTCATAAGATGTTTTGTTTTTAGTTGTTCTAATGTAAACATGATTAATTATACTAACAGCTTTAGTACATAAATATTTAGGTAAATTCATGCTATTTAGCATTACACTAGCGATTTCTTGCAAAATTTTATTTTTTTCTTTCAGCAACCCCATTTTGCTAAGGTGTTTTTGGAGCAGAGAATTCATGCACTATTTCATGGTCATTACAATATTTCTCAAAATTGCTATTTTCGAATTTAGTTCTATGATCACTTCTAATTTTGATCACAAATAACTCTTTTTTAGTCTGGATGCATTTTATAAGTTTTCTAACTTCGTCAAGAGCATTTGACTTTTCTTTTAGAAAGACTACCCAAGAATATCTAGTGTAGTCATCAACTATAGCCAGAAAATATTTCTTTCAACCTCTACTCTCCATTCTAGTTGGTCTGACTAAATCCATATAGAGAAGTTCAATAGGTCTTGCCATGGCTAAGGAGTTCACTTTCTTATGACTACTCCTGATTTGTTTGCCTATTTAACAGGCGCCATATACTTTTTCTATCTTTTTCAATTTGGGTAGGCCGTGTAAGTGATCTCTTTTGCTCAATTTATATAGATCTCTATAATTTACATATCCAAGAGGTTGATGCCATAGTTCAGTCTCGTCTGTTTGGACCATGTAGCATGAATGATTTGTTGAGTAATAGTCATCAATTATATAGTAATTTTTAGAAGATAACGTTTTAGCCCTTCAACACATAGAACTTTTCAAAGAGAGGTAGGTTGGGAAGTTGTACATTACCTTGGCCAATAATCTTGTAGTTGCTTTCATCTCCGAATGTAACCGAGCCACCATTTATTTGGTTGATGTTTAAGAGTATAGCCTTATCACATGTCATGTGTCTCGAACATCCACTATCTAGGTACCATCTCAAATAACCACTTGCTTTGAAATTTGCGTGGATTACAAGACACTTAACTTTTGGAACTCATTTCATTATGGTTCTAGGTTTAAGAGGGTCTCTTGCTTTTTGCTGTGTTTGGAGTTTAGATTTCTACTATTTATATATACTCCAGTCTTACCAGAGTTGGATTTCAATATCTCTTTAAGCAAGTCCACAATTTTATCAGCTAAATGAAGGTTTATATTATTATTCTTTTGATATTTGTGGTAGTTTGCACTATTTTTTATATTAGAGGCTTGAAAAGGTTTTGAATTTTAAAGTCATTCCTTTTATAGAATGATTCTTTTAGAGTCTCTACTTTCAAGTTTGAGGATTCTCCTTTTAGAAAGGTAGGAGTAGAATCCTTAGATTTCAAAGAGTTATTTTTAATATAACTCAATACAAACTTGTCACCACACTGTCGAGATGAGGTTAACAGTTTTTCAACTTTCTAGTCACTTTGTAAGTGTCCTTTGAACTCTGAAGGGAGTAAACTTCAAGTTTTACTTCTCATTTTCAAATTTAAGTTTTTACAATTTAGAAATTTTTAAATTCAATCTAATTTCATTTTTTCCAAAAAAATTTTAAAAAATGAGATTTTTTTAAAATAATTTTTCAAGTTCTAATTGTAGTTTAACATAATTTTCTTTTTGAATTTTCAATTTAGTTGCAATCTTACAACTTTCTCTGTGTAGGGCATCATATACATCTTGAAGATCATCTTCATTTTTAGAGTCACTTACTAGAGTTTCATAATCAGACGTATCACAGTCATTTGAAGAAGTGATTCTAGTTAGAGTCATAAAGGCTTTTAATTCATTTACATTTTCCTGGTCTGATTCATAAGTTTCTGAATTAGTTTCATATTCTCATGATTCATCTGAAGTAGTTATCATGCATTTTCTTCTAGATTTATCCTTTCTATGACATGTAGAAGCTATATGCCCATATTCAGAACAATTGAAACATTGGGTGTCTTTTGTTTTAGATTTTCAAAAGTTTGAATTTTCTTTTCTTTTGTCAAAAGGTTTTTGAAAAATTTTTCTTTTCTTATTTTTGAAAATTCTATAGAATTTCTTTGCCAACATAGCCATATCATCTTCATTTTCTTCAATATCAGAATTTATATTAAACTCGTTTGAATTAGATTTAGAAGATTTAAGAGCAATGGACTTGATTTTTGGAGCTTTGAAATTTAGCTCGTAAGTTTGAAGAGAACCAACTAACTTCTTAACTTTCATATTATCGGTATCCTTCAATTCTTGTATAGTAGTAACTTTTGAATTAAACCTATCAGGAAGTGATCGCAGTATTTTTGTGCAAACCTTGCTTTCAGGGATTCCATCTCCAAAACCTCACATGAAATTTACTATGTCATTCAATTTCGTATAAAAGTCCATAAAAGACTCATTTTCTTCCATACGAATTTCCTTAGATTTGGTTGTGAGGATTTGGATCTTAGATTTTTTTACAATGTTAGTTCCTTCATGTGTCATTTTAAGAATATCCCATACTAGTTTAGATGTATCACACGAAATTATTCTTTTAAAGTCATCTAGTGATAGAGCATAAGTTAATCCATTTGAGGTTTTTGCATTTGTACTACTTTCACTTTTCTGAACAGTAGTCCAAAAGGTGCATGTGGTTTCTTTCATTGATGTGGTTCCGTCTTCAGCTACTACTTCCTTCATAAGAGAGATCCATTTAGTCGCAATGGCTTGCCATACACTTTCATCAATGGATTTGAGGAAGATCCCCATCCTGGATTTCCAATATGAATAATTAGAGCCATCAAAGGGATATGGCCTAGTAATGGATAAGCTTTCGAAATTTGACATCTTATAGATTTGGATCCAGCTCAATGAGGTAAATCCAAAAAATAAAAATAGCAACCCACTTTGATAACACTTGAAAAGGAGAGCTATCGATGTCCTAAAGGGGTAGGGGGTGAATAGGACAATACCAAATAATCAAAATAAAAATGGAATATATAAAGAATACAAATTCTCAATCGACTAACCATTGAAACCTTGATTCTAAATAATTTGTAGGACAACCTACACCTAAAATATTAAGTAAGACAACCTTATTTCATGAATATCTTTAAAATCAATATTTCAAACAAGCAAGAAAATATAAAACAATTACAACATTCACCTCGAGAATTAAATAACATCCACCACCGAAAGGAAATAAAATTCACCACAGATGCACAAGGAGTTATAGAATCAAATAATAATTAAGCACAAGTAAATAGCAACCTCAAATGTACTAGTCTTGCGAGGTTGATACAAACATAGTTCTAAGGACAACCTAACACTAAAAAACCAAAGGCTTATGGCAGGACAACCTTATTAGAACGTTTGTAAGTATCAAAAACCCAAACCAATAAAAAGGCAAAGGAAATAGCAAATAAAATAAACTAAATTATTATAACATTTCCACAAGTGCATAAAATAAATTACACTATTCACCACAAATGCTTAAAATAAATTACAACATTCACACACATAAGCACATTCAATCATCCACCACAACTCCAGGAATTATAGTGGTTCGCTTGTGTGTACACCAACTGTTGGAAAATAGCCACACAATTAATCCACTCCTAATATCCACTCCCTCGAGATATTAGTGTTCACTATGAAAAAGGTTTTCTAAGGTTTACCTTAAAACCTTCACAATTGTCTCATTGATTAGGCTTACATAATTCCAGAAACCCCACACTGAGATTTTCTAAATCACCCAGAAAAACCAAAAAGAGATTTTTCTACCACAACCTCAAAAACTAAAAAGATACAGAATTTTAAATGATACTTATCTAGAAATTCTCCTTTGAAGAAGCCTGGTAGAACCGATCTAATGTAGACAAAGATGTTAAATGTCCAGTCTCACAGATGAAAAGGTTCTAGTTCTAAATGATTTTTAATTAAATCAACCTGGGCTAGCTTGATTTGATTTTGATCTCAAGAAAGGGGAAAACTCAAATCCCTTCTTAATATAAGATTGGAATAAAGATCACAAAATCAAATTACATAAGCTAATTAAAGAGAATGTAAAATAAGCATAGAATAGCTTAATAAATTCACAAACTTATCTCTCAGAGTGGTGTCTTGATTTCACTTTAATGAATGAATAAACTTTAAAATTCATGCTTTATTTATAACTAAAAATACTATTCACTCGACTGGTCTAAGGGTCGGTTCGACTGGTTGAAGGACAAACAAAATTTTAAATTTTCTTGCGCAATAAGATAAGGTCGTTACTCGACTAGTCGAGTGGCTTGCTCAACTGGTCGAGTGGGACCAAAAAAGCTTGCTGGACTTTGAGCCTATCCTGCACGACTGGTCGAGAACTGTTCACTCGACTGGTCGAGCAGTCTCTAGGACTGGTCGAGAGCCTAATAGAAAATTTTGAAAAATAACAACAAACCTTGGACCGGTTGAGAAAACTCTTAGACTGGTCGAGCCAGTACTTGGACTAGTCGAGAAAATGACCTATAAACATATGAAATGACCCACAAAGAATATGCAATAAATATGACACAATCTAGGGTCAATCTAGGGTCATCCAAACCTGTTTGTGAGTAGGAATAGTTGAAACATCATTCACTTCAAAATCTTAAATACTTATGATACTTGAAGCTTGAGTTCAATCTCTTGTACTTAAGCTTGAGTCATGCTTGAGTTCTGGAGTCTTTAGCGTACAGAACTTGAACTTCAAATTTGAACTTGAGTTCTTGAATTTGAGCTTGAAACCATGAACTTCAACACTCTTCACTTCAACTTGAAGATGTAGGAATGTTTGATGAAGATCCACAGAACTTAAAAATGTATGAACCTGATCACTTCAACTCAAAGCATGATACAAATACTAAATGGTTTGGCACAACAAAATTTGACAATACAACGGGTGCTAGATTTACACAATAGCATTTACAATCTCCCCATTTGTCAAATTTGTGATAAAACTAAAAGAATCAAGCACAATAAAGAATCATGCACCATTTATATAGCAATAAGGAATCATGCATCATTATATGCACAATAAAGAATCATGCACCATTTAAGTAACAATAAAGAATCATCACCCCACATCTCCCCCTTATTCCATTACTCTCCCTCAATCCATGAGAGGTGATTTGCAGAACCTGTAAAAAAAAATAAATTTACATACTACACTTCTACAATCACTCATCTCTACAATTTCTCCCCCTTTTTGTCACAATAAGACAATGGAAGGACATATACAAATAAGAGAAGTAAATGAAATAAGATAGGAAATATCACCATGATAATGAAAATATCAACTTAATGCACAATATCATATCTACATACTAAAAAGTAAAAGTATATCCAAGAAATATCCCAACACACATGATCCCAACACAAATCCAAGAGTAAAAAGTATTAATACATATCTAGAATAAAAGAAAAAACTAATCAGATCTAGATAATGGAATAGGAATAGAAGGATCTATCTGATGTAGTCCCTTGTTAATGCGCCTAAGATATTTGTGCATGTATTTAAATTGATTTTCTTGGGACACATGTAGACCCTCCACCCTCTCCTCAAGGGATCACAAACACTCATCAAAGTCAGAAGGCTGAAAGTCTGGATCAACTGCAAAGTCTAACTCATCAATCCCATCAAATAAGTCATCCATGTTAACATCATCTGGAGGCAAAGCATCCTCCTCATCAATTCCTTCAGCAGCTCCTGTAGCACCCACATCAACTTGGCTAAGAGCCAACCTCAGATTCATCTTATTTATGTTTGAGCTGTTGAAGGGAAGATGGTTAATGGGAACTTCTCCAACAGGCATAGTGTGAGACCCTTAACCTTAATATCCATTTTGCTTCGTCGGGTCCCATGGTCCTACCGGTTGAATTTCAATGACCCGCAACCTATGAATTGCATTTTCAATGAACCTTAAGTCCCATCATATAAATCTGACCCGGATCGACCCGAAACTAGTGCCATAGCGACCGCATTGTCGGCGCGGTTCGAACGCTGCGTCTCGTGCCGCAATTCGAGTTATAGATCATGAGATGTGGGCCATGTATGTCTTAGGCCATAAATCATGATTGTAGGGCCCACCTGGGGTTGCACAAATCCCTAAACAATGATTACATCACCCTAGGCTATCATTAGAGTAGTTATGCTAAGCTAGGTGGCTAGACCCCTAGCTAGCAAGCCATGATTGTTTCTCTTACCAAGAGAGCCTCTTTTTATCTCTCCCATGCACCTAGCCTCCTTTCGCTCTTACCCAAATCTGAAATTTCTGATTTCCCTCTTCTCTAAAGAGAGAGGTCATCATGCTCTCTCTTTTCTAGCAATGCAATCATGATTTTTAGTAAAAACCCCAAGTTCCTTGCAATCCACCTCATTTTCCCTCTCTCCCTCTCTTCTCCATATCTCTTCCTCTCCCTCTCTAAGCTTAGACATCCCACCTATTGCCATTTTTCCAACCCTTCATCCTCCCTTCTACCCCATGATCCAACCCTTAGCTGAGGATCTTAACCATTAAACCTCCTTCCTTGGGGCTTGAAGACTCTCTTGAAGGTGGTTGCTTAAAGATCTAGTACGTGGGTATGCATGTAACTTAGAATCTTAGGTTTTATATTCCTTTACTTGTTCCTCTTCTTCATCTCATGTTTGAAGTATGTGGGGCCCACTAAATAATGGTGAAGGTCCTATGTCTTCTTGGGCATGGCCATTGGCCCATCCTTTTGTGCATGCATAACCCATGGGTGGGGCCATTCTCCATGGACCTTTTTCTTAGTTAAAAGGATCCTTATATCATCTAGACCCTTGATCCTTGGTGGAGATGGCATCTCCACCATTGGATTTTGATTAGAAGATGCATGCATGGGTAGATCTTGTAATCCCATCAATATAGTGATATGTGTGGTTTGTGATGAAAGGAAGGGCCTCAATGTGGCGGAGCCCCTTCCCTTGTGGCCGATTCTTACTCTTATTTTGTTAATCTATTATTCTCAGATGTGTGTGGCCCACCTTGTGGCCTAGAAGTATCAGACCATCCAAAGAGAGTGGACACCCATGGCTGTTCACTCTATGAACATAGGTGTCCCATTTGCCCCTTTTTGGACACATGCAATGGATCTTATGGTATGGATTAGGTCTGGATATTTGTGGGGCCCACTGAGGTGGACCACAACTCAGATTCGATGGGGTGATTTTCCCTTATTTTGGTTCCTATGCTCATTTTATTTCATGTGCATGTTGCTGTCCAGAAATTTTCTGGTTGGTTTTGGGTCAAATTTTTAGACTGATTGGGGGACTGTTTCTACCTATTTGATATACTTTTCTTGAAGGTGTGGACCCCACCTAGATGTACTCCAAATTTTACCTCCATCTGACTTTGATTGAGGTCCCAAAGTAGTGGCCCAAGTGGGGTGGACAGTCCAATTTTCTGGACTGTCCAGCAACATTATAGTTTAGAAGTCCATAAATATGAAATAGTTTTTGTAATGGTGGGCCACTTTTGTGGACCCTACCTTATAGTACACTTGTATGGGAATGTTAGAATTATTGTTTCCCAATTTTTGGAGAACTTGGGCCCACCCTTTTGGGGTGCTCAAAACAGGGATAACACTACTTTAATTTTTTTTTGTAGTTTCTTTTACTTTGCTGTCCATGCATGTTTACCTAGGCCTTTGTGTGGTGTTGGCCTTCCCATTCACCCAATTTGTGGCTGACCTTATAGAGGACAACCCCAAGTACTTGTGGGCCACATATCTGATCATATTTTAGGGAGTTTAGGGGCTAGGATAGTAGCACCTTGCTAGACATCCAGCTATGCTAAATGTCCAGCAATGGGCTAGCCATCCACCCCACCTCAGGCCCACCTATGTACATGTTTTGCCCACCCATCTACCATTGAGGTGTGGCCCACTTAGTAGGGGACCAGTCCCTGGAGGGACGTCCCAAAGTGGGGCCCACTTGGACCTTGGAAGGGGCCAGCCGTCCCACCCTTGGGACGCCCAAGGGGTGGCCAGCCATCCCACCTTGAGGCCCACTTGATGTATGTGTTTTATCCAGGACATCCTCCTCTGGGGTGGGCCACTGATGTGTGGACCACTCCCTGGAGGGACGCCCACTCATGGAGCCACCTTGATGTATGTTATTCTAGGCCGTTTAAGGCCTTAGGACGCCTAGGCCCACCTGGACGTCCAACCTGTATGGTCGTGCTGCTGGACTTGCGGTCTAGCAGCAGTCCCACCTTCTTTTGAGTGATGTATCTATGCTCTCCATCTGTTGGGGCCCACTATGATTATTAAGAACCACCACTAGATTTATTTTCTTCTATAAATCCCACCTATCGGACCTCAGCAAGCCCAAGAAGCTAGGTGGGCTAAAAGTCTAGCAATATATTAGAAGTTGTATGATTCATGATGGGATGTTTTGAGGGATGTGCGGCCCACCAAATGGAGTGTTGAGTACACACATAATCAGTCTATTTTTTAGGCATATTTTTAGGCTTAATTATGCTTTGTAAGGCCCATTCTAAGTGGTATGTCGTGGACCAACTATAATCCAGATTTTTATGGTCCAATAGGCCCAGATTGGCTAAAAATCCTCCATTCGAGCCCAATATTGTGCAAGGCCTAACCTTATCATATTATGGGCCCAATGAGCTATCTATGAGCCCAACTTGAGCAAATGAACCTTGAATGACCACTCTTAAATCCCTGGTATAGGCTGACTTGCAAGGCCCACTTTATAACTTGTTGGTTAGGCCTTACCAAGTCATGGGCTGATGTCGTGAAGCCCACATAAATAATTTAGGCCTTAGCCTTGTATCCTTGGGCTTATAGGTTACCCATTTGATCCATTTAATGCATGGATCCAGTGGCATATGAGGGATGGGCCATAAATGCTCCATTTGGCCCATAATGATATCTACTTGGGCCATGTTATGCCCTTGTTGAGTCCATGATATTCATGAGGACCTTAGGCCATTCTCTTGGGGTCCATTATGTGAGATGTAGATGTATGGCTGCCCATTTTGTTTTCACAATGGTATTCGGGCCTTGGGCCTTGGTTTGGTTAGTTATCTTGATTGGGCCGCTTTCTTAGGGACAATGGTGGTTAAATGTCCCCATTGTGGACCCTCTGGGCCCATTTGTTAGGCCCATTTTCATCTATCAATGGTTAAATGTCCACCATAGACCCTTGTTAGGCCCATTCTCATCATCTAGGCCCATGGCATTGTCTACCTAGTCTCGTGGGCTACCCAGGCTATTAGGCCCCCACTAGTGGTTGCGTTCCTTCCTATCTATAGGAAATTTATCTAAGTATTTAGAGTCGAGGTGAACACTTAGTCATTTTCATGACTCATGGGCTTCATTTGTGTGCTTGATAGATGGTTGATTAGTTATGGTATTATGTCGTTGGGCAGGCCATCATGGGACTCCCAGGGTGATGGAGTTGTCCTAGTCGGGCACTCTGGATGCGCAGGATTCAACGCATGATTGATTGGTGTGATTCACGCATCTGGCATTGCATAGCTCATTGAAATTCGCCCTTGCTTTATCAGGGTTGTAGCCTCCATAGGTATATAGTGGATGACTAAATTTCAACACCGGAAATATTTGTATGAGCACTTAGGGCACGTAGGATGTCCTTGGGTGAAACTCCCAAAACTTTCATGGTACCAGGAGATGCTCCAATGTTGAGACCGAGTGGAAAACATAAGCATCAGTGCCTTTACCATTAGGCCGCATCTCCCACTTTATCATGGTCGGTTGGGAGGGGGTGTAGCCTTACCAGCCTGAGTGAGGGGGCAATAGCTACGCTGAGTTTGACTAGCTCGTAAATGGGTCTGCTACCATCGAGCCTTGTTGGTGATTAGTTGTCCACAGGCGGGTAGTGGTCTCTTACGCTCGCTGGGATGTGCTGCTAGGAGAGTGGCAGTCAGCAGGCGGTGATTTCCTAGAGTGGAATTGTACTGATTTGTGAACTTGATATGAGGATGAGCATGACCACATTACATATTGCATATGGCATGTGACTGTATAACCCCGCATTGCATAGCCTTTAATTGGCAGATGGTATTCCTACCTTACATTATTTAGCCTCGTGACGGCTAGTGGAATTCATGGTCTTGCCTCATCCTTCCGTATACTCTGATATCGCATTCATGGCACCTGTCCTACACACACTTACACCTCCCTCTAAGCTTTCTATAAGTTTTTACATAATTGATGTGTGCAGGTGATTTGAGGCCAGTGAGCGAAGCAGGAGCTGGAGCATGCCGTTGATCCTTTTGGAGTTGTTTTATATAGACTTTGTATTTCCTTTTGAGCCTTGTACTTGTAAAAAGTTTAAATTCTTAGTGAATTTTATAATGTTATTCCTATAGTTATTTATCTGTGGTTATGATGTTATGATCTTGGGTATGCTCATTATAAATTAGACTTATGTTATAGAAATCCTCCTTGTAGGATCACGAGATCAGAACCTGGTGAATGGGCGTCAGGAGCTGAGAATGAGGTACTACAGAGGCTGTCGCCACCGAATTCAACAATCGGGAATCCTGTGAGCTCGATTTCTGAGTTGGGTTGTGACATATAGCTACAAGACTATGGGTGGCTAAAGCAGTCATAAGATAGGCAAATGGAATATCACTATGACCCGTATGGAAACGAAACTGAATAATGATATAACAGATAAGAGATGGAAGACATACAAGAATATCAGTAACAATAGAATGAAGGATGCAAACCATGAAGGAAGTAAGCTCAGTCTTGTTACTGAACCTAGGATATACATTAGAAATAAAAATCCGATGAAGAATCTTGTATCTGGGTAACATATATTTGGAACTGAGCGCCACACCCGAGTTTCAATCATCATCTATGTTGCATAATACTCTAGTTAACATCCGTTTTTCAAACTCAGAAGGTCTTGCCACTAGAGTAGAAATAGGAATACCATCATCATTAACTGAAAGATGCATCAATTCAAAAATTAAGTGACGGTCCACATCAATTGGACCTTCTCTGGTTGTAATAGTAAAAGTCAGATTCTCAATTGAAAAGTCACTTATGCAAGCAAACATGACCTGCACAATGGAACGATATGCCGAACCACCTCAATTTAAAATGTTAGCCCAACCTACAGTTTAAAGGAGGGGAACAATACCGAAAGGTTCCAAATGATTAGAGTCGACTGTCCGTTCAACAATCACGTTGTGTTGACGAATATCCAGCACATACTTGGGATCTTCTTCGGGTGACCGAAGATGGCGCACCGTGATTGAAGCGAAACAAGAATAAGAGGGACCATGAGAGGCTCTCTTCTTATTTCTACTATCCATTGCACAAGAAAGACAAGGAATACAAGCAATGCAAGAAACGAAAGATGGGTTTCAAGGAAATCAGATTTATAACTAGAAAACCCAACAATCCACCATAAACCTTGAAATAAATACAAAAATAAGAAAATGGAAGAGCAAAGAACTTAAATCCACAAGGAAATCAAAAAAGATGCATTAACCATAAAGGAATCGAAGGTGGTTCGACCGGTCGTGGTAAGGCTGGTTGGGGAAGATGAAATAAATGAAGAAAATGTACTTTTTGTATAATAAAAACCCCCAAAATCGAGCGGCTCAACTGGTCGAGTACATAACTCGACTGGTCGTGCACCTCAAAAATTTAGCAATTTTTCATATTTTTGAAATTTAAAAAATTTATAAAAATAAATAAAATAAAAATGTGTAATATATTACAAATAAACACATGCAATTTAGATCATATTGCATATACCCATCTCCAATTTCAACTTAGTAAACCTATTTCTATCAAGCGGTTTTGTAAATATGTCTGCAAGTTAATTTTCAGTCTGAATATAATCCACAGAAATAATCTTAACTGCTACTAATTCATGAATATAATGATACCTAATATCAATATGCTTAGTTTGTGAATGCTAAATTGGATTTTTAGATATGTTAATTGCGCTAGAATTGTCACAATACAATACCATAGAATCTTGTGCAAATTCATAATCACTTAACATCCTTTTCATCCACATAAGCTGGGTGCATGCATTACTGGCTGCAATATACTCAGCCTCAGCTGTGGAAAGTGATAGGAACTCTGTTTCTTACTATGCCATGAAACTAGACAGTTCTTGACATAAAAACATCCACCACTGGTAGACTTGCAGTCATCAATATTACCAGCCCAATCAGCATCCGAATAACCAGCTAATTAAACATTAGTATCATGAGGAAATCAAAGACCAAGTTTGGCCGTACTTGTGACATATCTCAAAATGCGCTTTATACCAATTAGGTGGGACTCTTTAGGGTCCGATTGATATCTAGCAAAGATTCCTACGTTGAATGCAATATCAGGTCAGCTCATAGTTAAATATAATAAACTACCTATCATGCTGCGATACAACTTAGGATCTATACTCTTACCTGTCGAATCCTTAGAAAGTTTAAATGTCGTACTTATAGGAGTATCAAAATTTTTACCGCTCTCAAAGCTAAATTTTTTTAACCAAATTTAGAGCATATTTGATTTGAGAGATAAAGAACTCATCAGGAAGTTATTTTACTTATAAACCTAAGAAATAGTTCAGTTCTTGAACCGTATTCATTTCAAATTTGGACTTCATTAAATCTGCAAACTCAACGATCATGTCAGAACAGGTAGATCCATAAATAATGTCATCAACATATATCTGTACTATCAATCTTTGATCATTGTATTTCTTAACAAAAAGTGTCTTATCAACACTCCTCATTTTAAAGTTATGACTTAGTAAAAACTTAGTCAATTTCTCATACCATGCCCTAGGAGCTTTTTTTTAATCCATAGAGTGCCTTTTTCAGGCGATAAATATGATCAGTATGTTTAGGGTCTTCAAAACCCTTAGCTTGTTCAACATATACTTCCTCATGCAGATCATCATTCAAGAAAGTACTCTTAACATCCATTTGGTAAATTTTAAATTTTTTGTAACAAGCAATGGATATAAATAGTCTGATAGATTCAAGACGAGCTACTGCGGTAAAGGTTTCATCATAATCAATGCTTCTATCTGAGTGTACCCTTGTACAGCCGGTCTAGCCTTGTTTCTTATAATATTACCAAGTTTATCAGACTTATTTTTAAAGATTCATTTAGTTTTAATAATATGTTTATTATTAAGTCTAGGAACTAAGTACCATACATCATTCCTTACGAATTGATTAAGTTCATCTTGCATAGCTACAATCCAGTTTTCATTAGCAAGAGCTTCTTTTACATTGGTCTGCTCAATCTAGGATGTGAAGCACACATAATTATAAATGTTTTCTAATTGTCTATGAGTGTGCACACCAGTGAGAGGATTCTCAAGAATTTGATCAGTTGGATGATCTTTAACTAATCGTAGTTCAGTGTCATTTTGACTAGACGAAGAGTCTGGTTTATCAAATAAAGAAACTTCATCAGCTTCTGAACTTGAGATAGGTGTATTCAAGTGATCATCTATAACCACATTAATGAATTCTTGAATTACATTGGTTCTCTTGTTAAGAACATGATACACTTGACTATTTAGTGCATATCCTAGGAAAATACCCTCGTCACTTTTAGTGTCGAATTTTTTCAGATTTTTCCAGTCACGAAAAATGTAGCACTTTCTGCTAAAAACTTGAAAGTATTTAACAGTAGGCTTCTTATTGAACCATAGTTCATATGTAGTTTTATTATTAAACTTTCTAATATAAACACAGTTAGTGATATAACACACCGTGTTCACTGCTTCAACCCAAAGATTCTTAAGAAGTTTCATACTATTTAACATTAAATTGGTCATTTCTTGAAGTACTCCATTTTTCCTTTCAACTACCCCATTCGATTGAGGTATCTTGGGAGCAGAATACTCAAGTGATATTCCATGATCGCTACAGAACTTCTCAAAACTGCTATTATCGAATTCGAAACCATGATTACTACGGATTTTGTGACATGTGATTCCTTCTCAGTTTGGATACGCTTGAGTACCATTTTCACTTCATCGAGAGTATCAGATTTCTCTCTCATAAAAACTACCTATGTATACCTAGTAAAATCATCTACAATTACCAGAATATATTTCTTACCACCTCGACTCTCCGTTCTAGTTGGTCCAACGAGATCCATGTGGAGAAGTTCAAGGGGTTTAGATGTGACATTGGAGTTTACTTTCTTGTGAGCACTCCTAATTTGTTTTCTAATCTGACATTTGCCACAAATTTTGTCCATTTTCTTTAACTTGGGTAGGCCTCTTATTACTTCACTTTTGCTCAATCTATAAAGATTAAGGTAGTGTACATGTCTTAGGCGTTTATGCCATAGTTCGGTCTCATCGGTTTGGACCATGTAACACGATAACTTAGACGAACTTGAATCACTGATTATATAGCAATTCTCAGATGTTCTGTGACCGGTTAATATCACAAAACTATTCGCATTAGAAATTTCACACCCTTGGTTGGTGAATTTGACGCTATGTTTGTTATCACAAATTTGAAAAATGCTTAAGAGATTATGCTTAAGGCCCTCTACAAATAACACATTCTCAAATGGAGGAAGATTAAAGAGTTGAACCGTACCTTGGCCAATAATCCTGCAGTTGCTACCATCACCACAGGTGACTGAGCCATCAGTCATATCTTTAAGATTGGTAAACAAGTCTTTATCACCTATTATATGTCTAGAATAACCACTATCTAGGTACCACTTTGATTGACTCGAAGCCTTGCAAGCAACCTTAGGAACCCATTTCATTACTGTTTTGGGTTTAAGAGTATAGTTGGTCTTTCTATGCTTGTAGTTGTTGTATATTTTATCATTCGAGTTAGATTTTAGAAGCTCCTTAAGTAGTCCACAATTTCCTCAGCTAAAGGGTTATGATTCTGATTTCTATAATTGATATAGTTGTTTTTAGGTTTCATAGCCTGAAAAGTTTTAGGATTTTTAAAATTATTTTGATTCAGACTTTTTCCATTTGAGTTAGAGGACTCCCCTTTAACAAACTTAGTAGGAGTGGACTTACTTTTAGGAGGTGTATTCTTATCATAGCCCAGACCAGATCTATCGCCACATTTCCTTGATCTGATTAGTAGTCTTCTAGTTTAGGATCACCCTGGGCATACTTCCAAGTATCCTTCAAACTCAAGAGAGAAGAGACTTCTAATTTTAGTTTCTCATTTTCAGATTTTAGGTTTTCAATTTGAGTAGTTTTGAAATCTAAATCACACTTAGTTTTTTTAAAACAATCTGAAAGTTGTGATTTTTCTAAGGCTAGATTATCAAAATTTTCTTTTAATTTTAAAAACTTTTCTTTCTGAAGTTTTAATTTTACAGCAATCTTACAACTTTCCCTGTATAAGGCATCATAAGCATCTTGTAAATCTTCATCATTTTCAGGATCACTTCTCAGATTTTCTTCACTAGTTGAATCACAACTATCTGAGAAAGTGAATTTGGCTAGAGTCATTAAGGCTTTGACCTCATTAATAAACTCAGGTTCAGAATCATCTGACTCAGAAGAGACTTCAGAGCAAGACGATTCATCCCATGTGGTTAACATGCCTTTCTTTTTAAATTTGTCCCTCTCTAGACATTTGTTTGCCAGATGCCCATATTCATGGCAATTGAAACATTGGCTGTCTTTAATAGATTTCCAATTTTTAGATCTAGTTCTTTTCTTTTCTGAAGGTTTTTAAAAATCTACCCTCCTTTTACTTTTGAAAATCTTATAAAACTTCTTAGCTAATAATGTCATATCATCTTCAGTGTTTTCAAAATTAGAATTACTAAAATTTTCATAAGAAGTATTTTTAGAAGACTTAAGGGTGATGGACTTACCTTTAGGAGCTTTAAAGTTTAACTCATAGGTTTGTAAAGAACCAACCAACTCTTCAACCATCATATTATCCATATCACGAAGTTCCTGAATGACAGTGACCTTTAAATTGAACTTATCAAGCAATGAGTGCAATATCTTTGCACAGACTTTACTTTCTAGGATACTATCACCAAGACCCCACATAGAGTTGACTATGTCATTTAACTTAGTATAAAGGTCCATGAAAGTTTACTTTCTTCCATATGTATTTCCTCAAACTGAGTGGTGAAGATTTGAAGTTTAGATTTCTTGACAATAGTCGTACCCTCGTATGTCATTTCTAAAATGTCTCAGGGTTGCTTTGTAGAATCACAAGATATAATTTTTTTGAATTCATCCGGTGATAGTGCATAAGTGATTGCATTTAAAGCCTTTGCATTGGCACTACTTTCATTTTTCTAAAATGTGGTCCAAGAAAAATAAGGTGCAACTTTCATAGATTTAGTTTCATCAATGCCTAGAACTTCAGTGGTAGGAGGGGTCCATCTAGTTACTGTGGCTTGCGACATGCTCTCATCTATGGACCTTAAAAAGATCCTCATTCTGGTTTCCCAATAGGCATAATTAGAGCCATCAAAAGGTGGAGGCCTAGTAATTGAGAGGCTATCAAAATTTGACATCTTATAAGCTCAGATCGATTAGCTTAGGAAATGAATCCAAATAAAAAGAAGCTATTAGGCTCAATACCACTTTGAAAGGCTGAGCTACACATCCTAAAGGGGGGTGAATATGACTATGCCAAATTAAAAAAATAAATATAGAATTGAAAGAAAGATAGCACAATCAAATAATAATTAAGCACAAGTAAATAGCAACCTCAAATGTACTAGTCTTGAGAAGTTGATGCAAACTTAGTTCTAAGGACAACCTAACACCAAAAAACCAAAGGCTTATGGCAGGACAGCCTTACTAGAACGTTTGTAAGTATACAAAACCCAAACCAATAAAGAGGCAAAGAAAATAGCAAATAAAATAAACTATGCCAAATTAAAAAACTAAATGTAGAATTGAAAGAAAGATAGCACAATCAAATAACAATTAAGCACAAGTAAATAGCAACCTCAAATGTACTAGTCTTGAGAAGTTGATGCAAACTTAGTTCTAAAGACAACCTAACACCAAAAAACCAAAGGCTTATGGCAGGACAACCTTACTAGAACGTTTGTAAGTATAAAAAACCCAAACTAATAAAGAGACAAAGGAAATAGCAAATAAAATAAACTAAGTTATTACAACATTTCCACAAGTGCAAAAAATAAATTACATCATTCACCACAAATACTTAAAATAAATTACAACACTCACACACATAAGCACATTCAATCATCCACCACAACTCTAGGAATTACAGTGGTTCGCTTGTGTGCACACCAATTGTTAGAAATCAGCCACACAACTACTCCACTCCTAATATCCACTCTCTCAGGATATTAGTGTTCATGATGAAAAAAAGTTTTCCAAGGTTTACCTTAAAACCTTCACAATTGTATTTTTAATTGGGCTTACACAATTTCAAAAACCACACACTTTGAGATTTTCTAGATCACCTCAGACAAACCAAAAAGAAATTTTTCTGGCACAACCTCAAAAACCAAAAAGATACAGAATTGTAAATGATACTTATCTGGAAATTCTCCTTTGAAGAAGCCCGGTAGAACTGATCCAATGTAGACGAAGATGTTAAATGTCCAGTCTCATAGATGAAAAGGTTCTAGTTCTAAATGATTTTTAATTAAATCAAGCTGGGCTAGCTTAATTTGATTTTGATCTCAAGAAAAGGGAAAAGTCAAATCCCTTCTTAATATAAGATTGGAATAAAGATCACAAAATCAAATTACATAAGCTAATTAAAGAGAATGTAAAATGAGCACAGAATAGCTTAATAAATTCATAAACTTATCTCTTGGAGTGGTGTCTTGATTTCGCTTTAATGAATGAATAAACTCTGAAATTCGTACTCTATTTATAGCTAAAAATACTGTTCATTCGACTGGTCTAAGGGTTGGTTCGACTGGTCGAAGGACCAACAAAATTTCAAATTTTCTTGTGTGATAAGATAAGGTCGTTACTCGACTGGTCGAGTGGCTTGCTCGACTGGTCAAGTAGCCTGCTCGACAGGTCGAGTAATGCACTCGATTAGTCGAGTGGGACCAAAAAAGCTTGCTAGACTTTAAGCCGAGCCTGCACAACCGGTCGAGAACTGTTCACTTAACTGGTCGAGCAATCTCCAGGACTAGTCGAGAGCCCAACAGAAAATTTTAAAAAATAACAACAAACCTTGGACTGGTCGAGACAACTCTTAGACTGGTCGAACTAGTACTTGGACTAGTCGAACAAGGTCTAAGACTAGTCAAGAAAATGACCTATAAACATATGAAATAACCCACAAAGAATATGCAATGAATATGACACATTTTAGGGTCAATCTAAGGTCATCCAAACCTGTTTGTGAGTAGGAATAATTGAAACATCATTCGCGTTAAAATCTTGAATACTTGAGATACTTGAAGCTTGAGTTCGATCTCTTAAACTTGAGCTTAAGTCACGCTTGAGTTCTTGAGTCTTTAGCGTATAGAAGTTGAACTTCAAACTTGAACTTGAGTTCTTGAATTTAAGCTTGAAACCATAAACTTCAACACTCTTCACTTCAACTTAAAGATGTAGGCAAGTTCGATGAAGATCCACAGAACTTAAAAATGTACAAACCTGATCACTTCAACTCAAAGCATGATACAAATACTAAATGGTTTGGCACAATAAAATTTAACAATACAATGGGTGCTAGATTTACACAATAGCATTTACATTGATTTTTACGGGCTATCACAAATTAACCCATTGAGATTTTCATAGGCTATCTCAGAAAAACCTAAATGAAAATAAAGTAAATAATGTACTTATCTTCAAATGTATATTCGAAGACACAGTAAAAGTTGTAGCAAAGGAACATCTTTCTTGAATGTAGAGGAGCCAGTATTCGCTCATAAGAAAGAATATAGGGTTCCATAGATTTTTAAAAATGAAAAATCCAAATGCTACTTGATTTAATTCTCTTAGATCTCAAAGATAAGTATAGATTACTCCTTAAAAGAAGATTGAAACGATGTTGAGAAAGGGAATTGAATAAGGTAAAAATAAATTATAAATACCATACAAATAGTTTGTTGAAGACTTGAGCTTCTTTCTCACTTACAAAAGGTTTGGAGTGATTTTTCGTTGTAATTTAGAATGAGAGAAGGCATCTATTTATAGCCAAAGATATTGGAAATTCAGCTAGCCTAAGACTGGCTTCGAGTGACTGGATTCCATCGAATTTGTTCCAAGGGCTATCGGATTACGCAAAATAAAATTTATCCAAAATTCAGTTGGACCGAGGTCAAATTCGACTGGCCAAACATCACAATTCGGCACGCTAAATTTTCCAATCGGCTAGCCGAATTCTCGTGAATTCCACAGAAATTTATTGCTGAAATTTGACCCGAACTCACTCGGGCTAGCCGAATTTCAAGTTCAAAATTTAGACTAGCCGAATTTTCAACAGAATTTGTTATTTTGCCCAAACTTGAAGTTAGATTAGCCGTGGAAGTTAGGCTGGCCGAACTCCAGAGTCAAAACTTTATTAAAATTCCAAAGTAAATGAATTTTTGAAAGATCCTAACCTAAGGTCTTTTTAGGGTCATAGCACCTGTGTTTTAGCAAATACATGGGACATGTTATTCTTGAACTTTGACTTGATCTTGTCTTGAAATCGATCGACAACTATTTGAGACAATATGTTGATCTTGAACTTATCATAAGCCAATCTTTAGTTGATCTTCAAACATGTAAAGTAGTTGTGATTCCATACTTAAGATCTGACTTGAAATACTTTTGTCTTATGAAATTTGACAATTCATGTGTGTTAAACATATAAGCACTTACAGATCATGTGTGGGAGTTTTTCCATAACTGTAACGCCCTAAAATTTGGGGGTCGTGCATACACTCGACTCCCAAGTTTTCGGGTGTCACTTATAGCCAAATTTTATTGTTTTGTGTTTAACCCAGTTTAATGAGCAGTATGGAATTGCTTGGAACATGAATCACAATCACAACTAGTCTACTGAAATGAAAGCGGCTAATGTATACAAGTCTACAAAATATATCAACGGGTCGCACAAGGTGTCACCTGACAAAATACAAAAAATGACATGTCCAAAAGAATAATGCGCTAAGTCCCCTACTCAACAATCCAAAATTCGCCCGCTAAATCTACGGCGAACGGCCCATCAGCTGGAAGTAGGACAGCTTATCCTCCTCATCAATGCTCGCGCCGTACGGCTCATCGAGCTTAGCATCACCTGCAACTACTGAGAGTCTGGTTGGTGTTTTAAAACACCGTCCCAGAGTGGGAGTGAGTGATCAACTCAGTGGGTGCTATTAGCCTTAAGTTGTAACAAGTGTCAATTCTATGATGAATTTAATGAAAAGCATACATTCACAGATCCCTAACTAGTCTTGCTAATGCATATGCATAAATTATGATATGATGTATAACCTCGCAACGACACTCCCTCGAGCGACTTCGTCTAACAATCGCGCATGACCAACGCTTCCTCATTGCGACCTCAACTACCGAGTCACCAACCTAACTAGTACGATGCGATCGTGATCGTGTTAGCCGAGTTTTTAATTTATTTCGTTCATCCAGCAGATTGAAAAAACTGGTATACCTTACGGTATCAATGCCCTCAACCAGTTGCGAGGTCAGGGCCCCTCAACATGTGAGGCCAAGACCCAGCGATCCTTGATCCCATCGGGTTCTCCATCCTCGATTTCAAGCACATGGGGAGTGTTGGGAAGTGGGATCGCTCGCGATCACTATGGGGAGGCTCATCATCCCAGCGTAGGCTGACAGCTCGGACACAGTGTCCCATTCCACCATGCCCGGCTCTCAAGACAGTGGATCGATTTCTAGCGGTTGCCAGTGGGCTTCAGTGGGCGAGGGGTGTCCCAGGTTTCATACAGGTGTGAATAGGCATGGTTAACAAACATAGTTAGCCAGTAAGTGGACTAGACTGTCCAAGTTCAGGCAAGTACATAACGGACGACATCGGGTGCAAGCAACCCACGTAGTCTAACTACAGTCGCCCATTCGCATCCCCCAAAATCCGTTAGTCTAGCCACAAGATAGTCCTACCAATGGGACCACCTTCACCAATCTCGGTTCCTTGACCAACCCAGAAATGGATTGCATTCAATAACACTACAACAATTTAGGGTTCAATTTCTAGATTAAGTGAAATCATGCATACCATACATTGAGCATAAAAATTCAGATTTTTAATATAAATGCAACAACTCTCAATAGCATGAATTTAAACGTATGTGTGTGTGGTGTTGGGTTACCGAAGAGACTAAGAACAATACATGCCTCATAGTAAAAAAACACAACAAGGAATAATGAAATCATGCATGCTATGGGGAAAATCATGCAAGAATTATGTGTGAGATGAACATGCAACACCAATTTCATGCCTGAACATGTTGAAGAACAAGCAAACAACAATTAATCATTTCATGTAAATTTAGTAGACCTATCGAATAAGTTCTTAACTAGGTTTTCTCTAGATTACTCATGCACATCACCCTAACATTCATAATCATTAAATTTATCCTAAAATTGGCACTTGGCTATTTAAGGATAATAGTCTGCACTTATGGATCGTTGAGAGCTTAAGAGAACGACCTAGGGGTGCCGAACTTGCGGGTCAATTTGTCAAGATCCTGAGTCAAAGGCATTTGCATATTAGGATGACATGCAAAACCTACCTCAACACAAAGAAATTCGAGAGAAGATGAGTGGTTACCACCCCAACCGATTAAAAGTCGTGCTTGTAGTCGTGGATATGGGGAAGAGGAAGGGGATTCTCCAAGCTTCCAAGTTTTCCTTTGGCCCCACCACCAACTACACACTCCTCCTCTCACTTTCTCCTCTCTTCTTTCTCTCCTATCTCTCTTCTCTCTCTTGTTGCTAGAAAATTTGTAAGAGTGGGTGAGAGTGGGTGCTAAAGGATTCTTATATCATGTATTTTTGGGCCAAATGGCCTTAAGTTCAATTATTTTCTTCCAATGGCCCTATGGGACCCCTGTTTGGCTACTGGGGCTGGCTACGAAATTTGTAATGTAGGTGCCCTACAACCCGATGAATGGCTATTTAAAATTTGAAGGCAAACAGACGGGGGGTTTCATGGTACGGTTCAATCTTTAAATGGCCCTGTAGGGTCCATTTCTGACTGTTTGGGCTGCCCCGATACCCCCCTGGCCATAAAATTTATAGGGTAGGTGCCCCATGGCCCGATAAAGGGCCGTGTAAAATTTAAAGGCAAATGGACACGGAGTTATATCGTACGAGTCCGATTTGTGATCAACGGTCACTGCTCCACGATCGGGGTTCGGATTTTGTGGACGGGCATAGAGAAATGTTTTCGGCCTTCATCATAAATTTAGAAGAGATCCGACGGCTAAAATGTCTAATATCTCAGTTTCATTAAAAGGGTCAGTGATTTAAAATTCTAAATTTTGGGCCAAGGCTGGGATGAGTTGCGCTTGGCAAGTGTCGTCTGGACGGCGCGGATAAATAAATTTCCAAGCGTCTGCTGAGTCCATAGTCCGTGACGGATCACAAGCCTAATGAGGTCCACGGTCTCCCCAATTTTTAGATTTTTTTAAGCTTCATTGGTCGTTGCACAGCCCGCACAGGCTGTTGCCAAGTACAAATAGGCTATCAGGCTTAACGGCCCGCACTTGGTCCGAACATTACCAAACTCAACCGCCTTAATGAGATAACTTGGGTAAATTTGTTGGTGGTATCTCCCACACGAGCGGTTTAATCGAGTGGTCCCGCAGCAAATCCCACGTGGACACCTCAGGATACTGTTCTAGTTGAGCCAGGTGTTACAATAACCCTATACATCCAATGAATCTCAACATGATGATGGGATATCCAGAAATTCGAAGACAGATTTGTGGTGTACGACATTAGTGGTGTGTTAACATCACCAGGTTCTATGGGGCCATTATGATGTATTTGTTATATCCACTCTTTATCCATTTTGCAAGATTATTTTAGGGCATGTGCCCAAAAATGAAATAGATCCAAAGATCAAGTGGAACACACCACAGGAAGCAGTGGAGACAATGATTCCCACTATTGAAATCTTGAAATCTTACTAAGGCCTACTATGATGTTTATTTACCATCCAACCTTTTATAAAGTTGCACAGATGTGGATGCAGGGAAAACGCATATATGAGCTTGATAAAAAAAATTTCAATTTTTCTATAACCCCGGGAAGTTTTCAATGATAGGCATTCAATTCCACTGTTGCATGTACTTAAACTTTAGATCTACCTAATTTTTAGACCATGCCTTAAAATAATCCAGTGAAATAAATGGGAAGAGTGAATATAGCATATACACTTGGTGGGGCTCCAGAACTTGTTGACCTCACCACACCAGCCCTGTTGGGGCTTCCAACAAATTTTGGCATTTAGACAACCACCCGATACTTTCAAATTCACTTGTTGTGGCTCACGTAAAAATTAAATTGGTCTGAATTTTGGGTGTCCTACTCTTTTGATTGGGTGACTTAAGCGGGTAAAACCACAAAAAACAACGGAGAAACTCCCACAATTCACGTGGACACCGGTAAAATGGTCAGTTTGTCATGAATTTTGGGGATCCCGCTTTCACAGTAGCGTGCCGTGTGCCTCTTTGGCATGGGTTTGATGTCATGCACATGCCTCGGCGTATTCAACACGTGATCGAGCGGCCTTCCCAATAATGCCACTACAGACTCACAGGGTGCGGATTGCGTCCTACCCCGCTCCGTGGGGCCACCCTGATTTAAATGTTTTATCCACGTCGTTTATCGCTTTTCTCAGATCATTTTGAGGCATTACGTTAAAAATGAGACAGGTCGAAAGCTCCAGTGGACCACACCAAAGGAAGCTGCGGTGATAATGACACCAACCATTGAAACCTTTCTAAGGGTCACCGTGATGTGTTTTTTACCATCCAAACTATTCATAAGGTCATGTAGACGTGGATGAACTGAAAACACAAATATCAACTGGACCTGAAACTTCTCCAGCTTCCAATAAGTTTTTAATGGTGGACGTTCAATCCTAATTTTGTGATCCACTTAAGCCTTGCACCTTCATTTTTTTTTTAGATGATATCTTAAATTATCTAAGAAAAACGATGAACGGCACCGATAAAACACTTACATCACGGTGGGCCTCACAGAGCCTGCCCGTACGGACTACTGTCCGGGCGGGGTAGGACGCAATCCGCGTCCAGACTCACGTACCTGATCGCCAGGGGGCGGATTAGGATTCCAGATCCACCGAGGTGGGTGAGACCACTGACTGTGGGACTCACAGTGATCCATGTAACTTAAATCCACACTGTCAAACTAGTTTGAAATCTTATTTTCGTACAAGATCCCAAAAATAAAACTAAATGAACCCTTAGTTGGAGCACACTACAGAAAAAAATTGTGATTGAATCCTCACTATTAAAAGCTTCATGGACTCCACCGGATTTTTTTTTTGCCGTTTTTTTGCCATCCAATCTGTTGATAAGATTAAAAACACCTAGATGAAGAGCTCATACAAATATCATCTTGATCTAAAGCTTTCGTGGCCCATAGAAGTTTTTAATGGTCAATCACCGCCGTTTCCTATGATACGGTCCATCAAGGATTTGGAACTGCTTCGTTTTTTGGTTGCTGCCCTAAAATGAGCTTTCAATACAGATGGACCGCATGGATGTAGTCACATTCAGCACACTAGGCCCCACAGTCAGGGTCCAACCCACGTGGGTGCATCCCGGGTCTCACCGAATCCGCTCCTCATATTTCATTATTGCATTTGGACGCGTCTCTCTCGCACCACATGCTTCAATTATATTCGTCCATGTCCTTATTATAACCGCTCCGGGGAGGACTGCTTACCGAGTAAACTCCGTAGGGCCCACCCTAATTTACCTATTTTATCTACCCTGTTTATCCATCTTAAGAGACTGATTCTAAAAATGAAGCTTATCCAAAGTTGAAGTGGACTACACCAATGGAAATAGTATGAGTTGAACGTCTACTACTGAAAACTTATTGGGAGCTATGGAAGTTTTGGATCATCCTGATATTTGTGGTGTCCATGTGATCTTATCAATAGGTTTGATGACAAGTAAACACCACTGTAGGCCTAGTAAGGTTTCAACGATGGAAATCATTATTTCTACGGTTTTACACGATGTGGTCCACTTGAGCTTGCATATGCTTTAATTTTTACTTCAACCATCAAATCAAATTGCCATAACTTTTACCCTATTGAATAAATTCTGTTGGGCCTGCCATGAATGTATGTGGTTTAAAGTATTGGATTGCACACAGATGGTATTAAAGTATTTGCCGATCCATGATGGGTGTATTATAATCATATTGTATATCTATTTTTCTATATCATTTTAAAGCATATGCCCAAACACTAAAGCATATCCAAAGCTTAAGGGCCGGTTTGGCCAGCTGTATTAGGTGAGAATAAGGTGGATGGAATTGCAAAAGTTACAATAAATGCTTGTATAAGGTATTGTCCCTAAATTGAGTTTATCCCATCTTTTCTAATATTGTAATTGAAATGTATGCATTATAAAATAAATCTTGAAATTTACTTTCAAATTGCATTTAGATTGAGCATAGATATAATCTCATTTCACACTTTCCAATACAAGGCTCATTTTACAAAGCCTATAAAATTAATTTTAATCCAAATCACACTCCTTCCAAACATGCCATCTCTAATTTCAAAGTAGCATTAATAATGCAATCTTATTTAATACAACTTAATACCATTGGCCAAACAAGCCCTAAGTGGATTGCACTAGAAACAATAGGGATAAAATATCTATCATAAAAATTTTCTCGAGAGTTCAAGAAGTTTTGTATCAAGCTTATATTTATAATTTCCCTTCATGACCTAGTGAATAGATTCGATGGAAAATAAGCATCATGGTGGACCTTAGAAAACTTTCAATGGTGAGGATCATTGTCTCCATTACTTTCTGTGGTGTGGTCCACTTGAGATTTGGATCAACCTATTTTTCGTATCATGTCCCAAAAATGATCTAGCAAAATGGATGGACAGTGTGGATATAGCAAATACATCCTAGTGGGGATAACAGAACTTTGCCACGTCAACATAATGCCAACCTGGTGCTATAGTCTACAATATGTAATCTGAGTCCACTACTCAAGAGGAGTTACGGAATCATATACCCAAGGCTTTTTACTGACGCTTCGGTTTGCACTTCTCACAAGTGGGTCCCCTGGTTCAGTGATCCAAACATCATTGGTCTCTTGGGACCCATAGGTGGATGGACTATATGCACCTTTAAACTCTTCTCGATAAGCCCCATTCTTGCATATATAAATGGGGTTTTCCTTTCAGACAAGTGGGACCCTTAGACCTTAGTTCAGTGATCCAGGCCATTGATCTGTTGCATCCCTTCATAAAAACTTCACCAGATTTGACATCCATTTTCGGCATATGTTCAATAGACTTTGAATTCCTGCTGTATTTTAGCTCTTAACCAATTATTCGTTGGTGAAATATGGTCTGGATCACCGGGCAAGCATGATCCATCCATGGTTGGTCCCTACAAACCAATGGCCTGGATCACTCAACCATCGGACCCAGTGTTAAGAGCTAAAAACACGAGTATACTCCGCAGAATCTTTGGTAGAGACTAACAGAGACTAATAATATAAAATGGAGTACGGTGAAAGTGAATGCAAGATTGCCACCTAATAATTATATCGTACATCGTCCCAAGAAGGGAAACGGATGGCTTCTCCCCCGGCCACCGGCCAATGGCTGATGGTCGGTGCTCTTTGGGCCCATCATGATCATGATATATTTGTTTCATCCATGCTGTTGTTTCTGGATCATTTAATAGTATGAGTCCAAAAATGAGGTATATCCCAGTCTCAAGTGGACCACATTGCAGGAAACGGTGTTGAATGAAAGTAGTCCATTAAAAATTTTTTGGGGTCATAAAAGTTTTGTATCAAGCTTGTATGTTTTTCCTTTTTTCCCTTCATATGGGGTCTTTATGACCTAATTGACAGATTGGATGTCAAATAAACAGTACACTGTGCCTTAGGAGGATTTTAATGGTGGATATTCAATTACTATTTTCCTATAGTGTGGTCCAACTGATATTTATAACCCTCTAATTTTTGGGATCAACCCCTAAAATGATATTTAAAAATGGATGAACTGAATGGATGAAACAGATACATCATGGTGGGGCCCACAGAACACCGACCATCAGCCACCGGGCTGGTGGCTGGGTGAGTAGCCAATCCGTTTCCTAGTAAATCTTTGGATTCTTTTGTTAGTTCCACACCATTTACAAAATGGTGCTGACTCTTCAACAGCACATATTGCATAGCTGTAAGGCAATCCAGTCCATCTGAATCGTCGAACCAAACGTTGATGGCGCATACAAATGGCAAATTTTCAACTGTAGGACCCATTTATGGCCCATTCCAAAAATTAGCCCACTTATTTTGAGCTCCCAGGAATAAGCCCCAGCTGTACGGCCCCATTTCTTAGGTCGAAAATGGGCCTGCTTTTTCAGCTTTGTGAGGTGTGAAAGCTTAGGTACCCTTTGGCTACAGATTATAACCGTAGCCGTATCTATACCCGTAGCCATACCCCACAAATTGCAAGAGGGTGGACAACGAGTCAGGGTCAACCCGGTGAGTGGGACAGCAAGTTGGGGTCGACCGGGTCCAAACCCTATCAACCCTAACTCACTGTCCCACCACCTTTTTTTTTTTTTTTAAGGAGAACTTTTTCTCTCCTACATTTTTCTCTAATACATATTTATATAAATATGTATATATAAGCATATAAAAAAAAATTTCTCTCTTTTTATTCATTTAATAAATATATCTCTTAAACCAGAATGAGTTACTTGACGTACCATATAGGATTTTGGGGTAGGAGATGCTACTTTAGCTAACCAACCTACTTATTTTCCAAGATTCCATCAGGTCGATGGTCGAAAATCCATTTCAATCACTTCATGGTCAATTTCAATTAGTTCATTTCCCGGTCAATTCCATACATTTCACGGTCAATTCCCTTCACTTTCATGGTTAATTCGCTTCACTTCACGGTCAATTCGTTGCATTTCTCGATCAATTCACTTCACTTCATGGTCAATTCCATGTATTTCACGGTCAATTTACTTCACTTCACGGTCAATTCCGGCGACTGTGAAGTGCATGTGTAAGACCTGTGTCCTAATCCGTACCATTTCATTAGCTTTCGCGGTCCTTCCGGTCAAATTCCGGCAACCTTCGCACCGTATTCGGTGTTTGCGCACGATCCTAAGCCAGGTCCCGCGCACCGACGTCGGCTCGATCTGAAACTTATGTCTTGACGATCGCGTCGTCGCCGCGGTTCCAACGCCGTGACTTGCGCACCGAACCGATACCCAGGCAAGAAGATGCCGATCAGCGTTTATTCCGAAGAAACACCGCGCGTTGCGGATTTTGAGGGAATCTCTACGCAATAAGTCCCATCAATCATCATTAAATGCAACCTTATCTCAAGTACAACAACCCATACCTCTTTCTTCACAAAGTCAACTCTCTCTCTCTTCACCCATCCCTCCTTTACTCACTTTTCAAACAAACCCATGCCCCATTAATTACACCCATCACTCCATCACCTCATATCACTCCCATCCTCTCATTTTCTCTCTCATTTTCTCATATCTCTCCAAGCAACCCCAAGCCCCAAACGTCCAAGCCTCCTCTCCCTCTCAAGTGTGGTCCACCTTCCATCATCCATCTACACCCTCCCATCTCTCATCCTCACCATCAAGAGTCCATCATCCTCCATCAAAGTTGAAGCTGAGGGGCATTGGAGTCTAAGAGACCAAGAAGAAGGAAGATAAGGTGGGTGCTTTGTCATTATTTTGAATTTTAGGGCCCACTTGTTGGTGGGACCCATTTGGATGTATGTGATCTAATCAAGAGGGCCCATAGTGGCGGGGTTCCTCTATCTCACCGTATATCTCCCTTTATCTCTCTCTTTCTCTCTCTTTGTAATGGTGTGGATCCCACCAATATGTGCTACATCTACCCCGTCCATCTACACCAGACGGCGTGGCCCACTCTATCACAGGTGATGATCCACACCATCCACTGTTTGGGATGGGCCCAATGCACTTTTTTTGGTATATATATACTTATATGTTATATTTTATATAATATATATAATATATATAACTTAATATGTATTATATATATAATATGATATATATATTATATGTATATATATATATATATATTTGGTGGGCCACGTCCATGTGGGACCCACCACAAGATATGTGTTTATCCACGCCGTCCAGCGTCACTGGACGCTGGACGGGCAACCCCCCTTTGTGTTAAAAAAAAAAAAAAAGAGAGTAGGGAGAGGTGGGCCACTCATGCAGGCCCCACCTTGATGCTTTTACGCAATCCAAGCCGACCACCTTATTTTTCAGATCATTTTAGGCGTTGAGCCAAAAAAATGATCTCAATCTGAACTTATGGTGGGCCATAGCATAGCAAACGAGTTCTTACCTTTGATTTACTCCCTAATGCTCCTGTATATCTGAAACAGCCCAATATTAGACTCTATGGGTTTGTATCGAGCCATAGGGACTAATGGCTGGTGTGGATCGTACTGAAACGGGCCCCACCTAGGAAAAACCGTAAAAAAATGATTTTTTTTCAAAAAAAAAAAATTGAAAGCAGCAGAGCTACTGCTGCTGTTGTCAGCGGTACGCAGGCGCTGCCTGCGCTAGACATGGACGGGCGGACGTGCATGGGTCACGGCCCTCCTGTGGGCCCCATCTTGACGCCTTTCAACCATCCAAACCATGAATTTGATGGGTCCCCCAGGACTAACCGTCCATCCAAAAACTCATCTGAAAACGGAACTCAGGCGGGCCATACCATCTAAAATCATGTGAAGACATGTCTAAAACATATAAAAATCGTTGGTGGGGCCTACCTGAGTTTTAGATGCAAATGAAACTTGACTTGGACCCTTAAAATTTTGGGACACACGCAATGAATGGGCTGGATTGTGAATCACATCTTGGTGGGCCCCAAAACAAAAAAAAATATAATAATAAATTTTTTTAAAAAGGCAGCAGCGCTGCTGCTGCTGAGTGACGAGCGGACGGTTTAGCTGGGAGTCACGGCGCCAGCTGTGGGCCCCACCTTGATGCATATCTCCCATCCAAACCGTACATTTGATGGGTCCCCACATTTTATCCGTCCATGCCAAAATTAAGCTGTGTATGGAACTCCGGTGGGCCACATCATTTAAAATCATGTGAAGACATGCCTAAAACATATGAAGTCGCTTGGTGGGGCCTACCTGAGTTTTGGATGTCACTGAAACTTGGTATGGACCGTCCGTCAGGTGGGACTCACACAATGATTGGGCTGGATTTGTGAAACACATTTCAGTGGGCCCCACATCCGCCCCAAGGTCCAATGACCTTATGACAGGTTGGACGCCAAATATTGCCACGGTGGGCTCCCTGCCTACGTGAACCCATCCACGGGTTAGGATGGAAATAAACAACATCGGTGGGCCTTTGGTCCACACCACCCTATCAACGGGGTGTGTGGAAAATAAACAATACAGTGGGCCCTATCCAGGCCCACGTGACTTTATGAATGGATTGGATGAAAATAAACATTATGTTGGGCCTTAATTTGGGTGAAAAATAAATATTATGTTGGACCTTAAGTTGGGTGGAAAATAAACGTTATATTGGGCCTTAAGCTGGGTAGAAAATGAGCATTTTGGTGGGCCCCATTTAGGTACGTATTGTAAACCGCACCTTCTATTAGTGTGGGCTCCATCATAATGTATGTGTTTCATCCAACTGTCCAACTGTTTTGAAGATAATTTAAGGCCCATTATGGAGGCCCATCTTCATGCATTAGTGGTCCTTGTTGAGGCCCACCTTGAATTGTATTAGGCCCACATTATGAGGCCCATTAAGGCCCACCTTGATATAGATATGGGGCTCATGTTATGTAGCCCATTTGATGTACTTGGGTCCTTGGGTCAAGGCCCAATTAGATGTATAAAAGGCCCATTACAATGTGTGATTTATGGAAGGCCATTCCTTGGGAGCAATGTTGGTTTGATGTCCACATTGAATCGATAATGTTGGTTAAATGTCCGCATTATAACTCTCCCTAAGGCCCACTGATAGGCCCATAATTATGGTAAGTAGGCCGTATAGGGCCATCTCCATTATACCTAGAGCTCATCTCTTTATACATGTTTAGTATAGATCCATGATTCATGATCATTCGCATCATATGTATGCCTGATGTGAGGATGACTGATCATAGCATACACCTTTGGATAGACTGTTTATGGGCTCCCTGTTAGGCGGAGTTGCCTCATATAAGTGCATGGTCTATACAAGACTGTTGCATGACTGATAGTGTGACTCATGCACTTGCATTTGTGTGATTGTAGTTACTATATGCCCTAGCGACATCAGGGCCATAGCCTCCACAGACATATCGTGGATGGCTGGGTTGGATACCGGAAAATGTTTGGTTCTAGCATACGGGCGCTATAGATGTCCCTGGGTGAAAGTCCCTAAACCCGATGGTACCAGAGGATGACTCCAACGTCGAGACCGAGTGGATATACGAGCGCATGAAGGCCGAATACCAGGAGGCCGTGTCTCCCACTGTGTCGTGGTCGGTTGGGAAGGAGTGTGGCCTTACTCGCCCGAGGGTAGGGGGCAATACTAGGCTGAGTTTGACCAGCTCGTGAATGGGTCCGCTATCGACGTGCCGGATAGGTATTGGCAGACTATTGGCCAGGCGGATAGTGAGGTTTCTTACGCTCACTTGGACTGTGCGGCTAGGAGAGCGACAGTGCCACTTGGAGTGTATTGAACCCCGGTAATTATCCTGAATGAGAACTGTACTGATACATCCTGAGGATTGGCATGCTTGAGTTGCATTTCACATCGCATGGCCGTGTTTTGGCCGATGGCATTCATATCTTGCACCGCATAGCCTTGGTACGGCTGATTGCATTCATGTGCTCATTACCATGTTTCCACATCACTCTGACCTTGCATTTTGAGTACGTTTATATTACGCACACACTTACACCACCCTCTAAGCTTTCCATAAGCTTATGCACGATTGATGCGTGCAGGTGACGCTAGGACGCAGTCGCAGCCATAGTCTCGCTATAGTTGGAGCGTGCAGCTGAGCTTCTGGAGTTTGCTTCTTTTGTTACATTGTATTTTTCCTTTTCTATCGCATTGTACTCAAAAGTTTTTGATCTTAGTGGATTTTGTAGTGGTGTTCTTGTGCTTATTGTTGTGGGTTATGCTTTTGTTATGCTCATTATGAATCAGACTAATGATTTGAAACCTTCCTTGTAGTATCCCAGGATCGGAACCTGGTAAATGGGTGTCGGGATCCGAGAATGGGGTTCTACGGAGGCTGTCGGCGCCGGATTCGGCGATCGGGAATTTTGTAAGCCCGGTTTCCGAGTTCGGGGCGTGACAGCATGGAAATGACCATGAATCTAAACGGAATCGTCAGAAATGACCATGAAATGCATGGAAATGACCCTGAAGTGAAGCGAATTAATCATGAAATGCGTGGAAATGACCGTGAAGCAAAAGGAATTGATCGTGAAGTGCATGGAAATGACTGTGAATCTAAATGGAATTGCCAAAAATGACCGTGAAGTGCATGGAAATGACCGTGAATCTAAATGGAATTGCCGAAAATGACCGTGAAATGCATGGAAATGAACCTGAAGTGAAGCGAATTGACCGTGAAATGCGTGAAAATGACCGTGAAGTGAAGGAAATTGACCGTGAAGTGCATGGAAATGACTGTGAATCTAAACGAAATCGCAGGAAATGACTGTGAAATGCATGGAAATGACCGTAAAGTGAAGCGAATTTACCATGAAATGTGTGGAAATGACCGCGAAGTGAAGGGAATTGACCATGAAGTGCATGGAAATGACCGTGAATCTAATCGGAATCGCCGGAAATGACCACGAAATGCATGGAAATGACCGTGAAGTGAAGCGAATTGACCGTGAAATGCGTGGAAATGACCGTGAAGTGCATGTAAATGACCATGAATCTAAATGGAATCGCCGGAAATAACCGTGAAATGCATGGAAATGACCCTGAAGTGAAGTGAATTGACCGTGAAATGCGTGCAAATGACTGTGAAGTGAAGGGAATTGACCTTGATGTGCATGGAAATGACTGTGAATCTAAACGGAATCGCTGAAAATGATCGTGAAATGCATGGAAATGACCGTGAATGAAGCGAATTGCTAGTGAAATACATGGAAATGGCCATGAAGTGAAGGTAATAGACCGTGAAGTGCATGGAAATGACCGTGAATCTAAACAGAATCGCCAAAAATGACCGTGAAATGAATGGAAATGACCGTGAAGAGAAGTGAATTGACCGTGAAATGCGTGGAAATGACCATGAAGTGAAGGGAATTGACCGTGAAGTGCATGGAAATGACCGTGTATCTAAACGGAATCGCCGAAAATGACCATGAAATGCATGGAAATGACCGTGAAGTGAAGCGAATTGACAGTGAAATGCATTGAAACGACCATGAAGTGAAGGGAATTGACCGTGAAGTGCATGGAAATGACCGTGAATATAAATGGAATCGCTGGAAATGACCGTGAAATGAATGGAAATGACCGTGAAGTGAAGCGAATTAATCATGAAATGTGTGGAAATGACCTTGAACTGAAAGAATTGACCGTGAAGTGCATGGAAATGACCGTGAATCTAAACGGAATCGCCAAAAATTACCTTGAAATGCATGGAAATGACCGTGAAGTGAAGCGAATTGACCGTGAAATGCATGAAAATGACCGTGAAGTGAAGGAAATTGACCATGAAGTGCATGGAAATGACCGTGAATCTAAACGGAATCGCCAGAAATGACCGTGAAATGCATGGAAATGACCGTGAAGTGAAGCGAATTGATCGTGAAATGCGTGGAAATGACTGTGAAGGGAAGGCAATTGACCGTGAAGTGCATGGAAATGACTGTGAATCTAAACGGAATCGCCAAAAATGACTGTGAAATGCATAAAAATGACCTTAAAGTGAAGCGAATTGACCATGAAATAAATGGAAATGACCGTGAAGTGAAGGGAATTGACCGTGAAGTGCATGAAAATGACCATGAATCTAAACAGAATCACCGAAAATGACCGTGAAATGCATGGAAATGACCGTTAAGTGAAGCGAATTGACCGTAAAATGCATGGAAAAGACCGTGAAGTGAAAGGAATTGACCATGAAGTGCATGGAAATGACCGTGAATCTAAACGGAATTGCTGGAAATGACCGTGAAATGCATGGAAATGACCGTGAAGTGAAGCGAAATAACCGTAAAATGCGTGGAAATGACCACGAAGTGAAGGGAATTGACTATGAAGTGCATGGAAATGACCGTGAATCTAAACGGAATCACCAAAAATAACCGTGAAATGAATGAAAATGATCGTAAAGTGAATCGAATTAACCATGAAATATGACCGTGAAGTGAAGGGAATTAACCGTGCAATGCATGGAAATGACAGTGAATCTAAACGGAATCGCCAGAAATGACCGTGAATTGCATGGAAATGACCGTTAAGTGAAGCGAATTGACCGTGAAATGCGTGGAAATGACCGTGAAGTCAAGGCAATTGACCGTAAAGTACATGGAAATGATTGTGAATCTAAACGGAATCACCGGAAATGACCGTGAAATGCATGGAAATGACCGTGAAGAGAAGCGAATTGACCGTGAAATGCGTAGAAATGACCGTGAAGTGCATGTAAATGACCATGAATCTAAACGGAATCGCCAAAAATGACCGTGAAATGCATGGAAATGACCCTGAAGTGAAGCAAATTGACCGTAAAATGAATGGAAATGACCCTGAAGTGAAGGGAATTGACCGTGAAGTGCATGGAAATGACCATGAATCTAAACGGAATCACCGGAAATGACCGTGAAATGCGTGGAAATGACCGTGAAGTGAAGGGAATTGACCATTTAGAAGATATTCTTATTAAATGGAATCTTGAAAAATAACCAGGTTGGTTGGACAAAGTAGCTTCTCCTACCCCAAAATCATATATAGTACATCAAGTAACTAAATTTGGTTTAGAAAATATTCTTGTTAAATGAATAAAGAAAGAAATAAGAAAAAGAGAGAAAAAAAAATTATATGCTTATATATACATATTTATATGAATATGTATTTGAGAAAAATGTAGGTAGAATAAAGTTGTTCATGTTTTTTTTTTTTAAAAGTGCATAGACTGCGACGTTATGGCTACAGTTTTAATCCGTAGCCATAGACCTGGCCAACCGGCTCACAACCTGGTCAACCCCGACTGTAATGTGCTTCTCCATGGGTATCTGATAACCATGTATGTAGGGATATAATCAACAATTTGACAGCATGAGAGTTAGCATTGAAAGAAATGATTATGTGACGTAAGTCATCGGTTCAAATCCGATAAAGGGCTATTTCAATGGGAACTTGATGAGTCAATCGCTGGCTCTTTTTTTTTTTTTTGTAATCCCCACCACTTTTTGTGGGTCCCATTATGAGGTTTGTGTTATATCCAAACCATCCATCTATTTTTCGAACTCGTATTAAGGCTTGAGATGAAAAACAAGATAGATCTAGATATCAAGTGAACCACACTATAAAAAGCAGTGGAGGATTGAATGTCTACCATTGAAACCCTTTTAGGGGTCACAGAAGTTTTAGATAAATATGAAATTTGTTATTCCTCTTCATCCAGGTCTTTGTGACCTTATGAATAGATTGGATGGAAAATATATGTTATGGTGGGCCTTACGAAATTTTTAACAGTGAAAATCAAGTTTCCCGCTGCTATTTGTGGTGTGGTCCAGTTGATCTTTGGATATGATTCTTTTTTTTTCAATAATGCTCTGAAATGATCTCAAAATATGGATGAACGGTGTGGATATAATAAATACATCATTGAGGGGCCCATGTTGAGGAGCGTCAGCGCTCGTCTTTGCACACCAGCCAATCGGCTTCCGGAGGGAAGGAACGATGGGGGTATTTTGGTCGAGGAATTTACAACTGTACGACCCATATATGGCCCATTTACATTTTAAAGCCCACTTCTTTTTACCTGTCAAGAATAAGCTCCAGATGTACAGACGGCTTGCCAAAGATCGACAATGCCCCTGCTTTTTCCTTCAAGCGGATCGGTGGTGCTCGAAGACGAGCGTTGATGCTCCTCGAACTCCGAGTTGTATGAACGGTTCAAAAGAGATCAAAGTTACATGGGCCCCACAATTATGTATTTATTATATCCACAACGTTCATCCATATTTCGAGATCATTTCAGAGCATTATCAAAAAAAAAGAATCGATCTAAAGATCAACTGGACCACACCACAAAGAGCAGCAGGAAAATTGATTTTCACTGTTAAAACTTTTGTAGGGCCCACCATAACATTTATTTTCCATCCAATCTATTCATAAGGTCACAAATACCTGGATGAAGAGGAAAAACAAATTTCATAATGATCCAAAACTTCTGTGACCCCTAAAAGGGTTTCAATGGTAGACGTTCAATCCTCCACTACCTTTTACAGTGTGGTCCACTTGATAGCTAGATCTGTCTCATTTTTCATCTCAAGCCGTCAAATATATGGATGGTTTGGATATAACACATACCTCATAATAGAACCCATAAAAAGCGGTGGGGATTACAACAGCAAAAAATAAATAAATAAATAAAATAAGCAGCAAGTTATGGCTACGGGATTTTCTATAGCTACGGATAAAAACCGTAGCCATAGCCACAGCCCCTATTTTTTAAACGTCTTTTGACATGTATCGAAGGTCTTTCAATATGTACTTCGATATATCGAAGGTCTTTCAATATGATCGAAAAAGGCCAAGAGCTATCCAGCGAGTTTGCCTCAAAAATCATGCAATTTTCGATCATTTTACCTATAGCTACGAATTATAACCGTAGCCATATCTGTAGTCCATGTCAATCCGTGAAAAAAAAAAATTTATTTTTTTATTTTTTTACATGGAGAACTTTATTCTACCTACAAATTTCTCTAATACGTGTTTATATAAATATGTATATATAAGCATATAATTTTTTTTCTCTCTTTTTTTCATTTCTTTCTTTATTCATTTAACAAGAATATCTTCTAAACCAAAATTAGTTACTTGACGTACCCTATATGATTTTGGGGTAGGAGAAGCTACTTTAGCCAACCAACCTGGTTATTTTTCAAGATTCCATCTGGTCGATGGTCGAAAATCCATTTCATTCACTTCGCGGTCAATTTCAATCAGTTCATGTCAATTTCATTCATTTCATTTACTTCGCGATCAACTCCATGCATTTCATGGTCCATCCCGGCGATTCCCCTCCACTTCATAGTCAATTCCAGGCATTTCACGATCAATCCCTTCACTTCACGGTCAATTCCGTGCATTTCACGGTCAATTCCCTTCATTTCATGGTCAATCCTCGCGATTCTGTTTTGATTCGCGGTCATTTCCATGCATTTCACGGTCATTTCCCTACACTTCATGGTCACTTCCATGCATTTCACGGTTAATCCCGACGATTTCGTTTTGATTCACGATTATTTTCATGCATTTCATGGTCAACTCCCTTCACTTCACGGTCATTTCCATGCATTTCATGGTCAATTCGCTTCACTTCATGGTCATTTCTATGCATTTCACGGTCATTTCCGACGATTCCGTTTTGATTTACGGTCATTTCCATGCATTTCATGGTCAACTCCCATCACTTCAAGGTCATTTCCATGCATTTCATGGTCAATTCGCTTCACTTCATGGTCATTTATATGCATTTCACGGTCATTTCCGGCGAATCCGTTTTGATTCACGGTCATTTCCATGCATTTCACGGTCAATTCCCTTCACTTCACGGTCATTTCCATACATTTCACGGTCAATTCGCTTCACTTCACAGTCATTTCCATGCATTTCACGGTCAATCCCCGCGATTCCGTTCTGATTCATGGTCATTTTCATGCATTTCACGGTCAATTCCCTTCACTTCACGGTCATTTCCATGCATTTCACGGTCAATTCGCTTCACTTCACAGTCATTTCCATGCATTTCAGGGTCAATCCCGACGATTTCGTTTTGATTCACGGTCATTTTCATGCATTTCACGGTCAATTCCCTTCACTTCACGGTCATTTCCATGCATTTCACGGTCAATTCACTTCACTTCACGGTCATTTCCATGCATTTCAAAGTCAATTCACTTCACTTCACGGTCATTTCCATGCATTTTACGGTCAATCCCGGCAACTCCGTTTTGATTCACAGTCATTTCCATGCATTTCACGGTCAATTCCCTTCACTTCACAGTTATTTCCACGCATTTCACGGTCAATTCCCTTCCCTTCACGGTCATTTCCATTCATTCAACGGTCAATTCCGGCGATTCTGTTTTGATTCACGGTCATTTTCATGCATTTCACGGTCAATTCCCTTCACTTCACGGTCATTTCCATGCATTTCACAGTCAATCCCGGTGATTCCGTTTTGATTCACAGTCATTTTCATGCATTTCACGGTCAATTCCCCTCACTTCACGGTGATTTCCATGCATTTCACGGTCAATTCGCTTCACTTCACGGTCATTTCCATGCATTTCACGGTCATTTTCAGCGATTCCGTTTAGGTTCACGGTCATTTCCATGCACTTCACGGTCAATTCCATTCACTTCACGGTCATTTCCACACATTTCACGGTCAATTCGCTTCACTTCACGGTCATTTCCATGCATTTCACGATCATTTCTAGCGATTCCGTTTAGATTCACGGTCATTTCCAAGCACTTCACGGTCAATTTGCTTCACTTCATGGTCATTTCCATGCATTTCACGGTTATTTTCGGCGATTCCGTTTAAATTCACGGTCATTTCCATGCACTTTACGGTCAATTCCCTTCACTTCACGATCATTTCAATGCATTTCACGGTCATTTCGCTTCACTTCACTGTCATTTCCATGCATTTCGCGGTCATTTTCGGAGATTCCGTCTTGATTCACGGTTATTTCCAAGCACTTCACGGTTAATTCCCTTCACTTCACGGTCATTTCCTCGCATTTCACGGTCAATTCGCTTCTCTTCATGGTAATTTCCATGCATTTCATGATCATTTCCGGCGATTCCGTTTAGATTCACGGTCATTTCCACGCACTTCACGGTCAATTCGCTTCACTTCACGGTCATTTCCACACATTTCACGGTCAATTCGCTTCACTTCACAGTCATTTCCATGCATTTCATGGTCATTTCCGGCGATTCCGTTTAGATTCATGGTCATTTCCATGCACTTCACAGTCAATTCCATTCACTTCACTGTCATTTCCACGCATTTCAGGGTCAATTCGCTTTACTTCACGGTCATTTCCATGCATTTCACGATCATTTCCGGTAATTCCGTTTAGATTCACGATCATTTCCATGCACTTCACGGTCAATTCGCTTCACTTCACGGTCATTTCCACGCATTTCACGATCAATTCGCTTCACTTCACGGAATCGCCGGAAATGACCGTGAAATGCATGTAAATGACTGTGAAGTGAAGCGAATTGACCGTGAAATATGTAGAAATGACCGTGAAGTAAATGGAATTGACCGTGAAGTGCTTAGAAATGACCATGAATCTAAATGGAATCGCCGGAAATGACCGCAAAGTGAAGCAAATTGACCGTAAAATGCGTGGAAATGACCCTGAAGTGAATGGAATTGACAGTGAAGTGCTTAGAAATGACCGTGAATCTAAACGGAATCGCCGGAAATGACCGTTAAATGCATGGAAATGACCGTGAAGTGAAACGAATTGACTGTGAAATGCGTGGAAATGACCCTGAAGTGAAGCGAATTAACCGTAAAGTGCATGGAAATGATCGTGAATCTAAACGGAATCGCCGGAAATGACCGTGAAATGCATGGAAATGACCGTGAAGAGAAGCGAATTGAGCATGAAATGCGTGAAAATGACCGTGAAGTGATGGGAATTAACTGTGAAGTGCTTAGAAATGACCATGAATCAAAATGGAATCGCCGAAAATGACCACGAAATGCATGGAAATGACCGTGAAGTGAAGTGAAATGACCATGAAATGCATTGAAATGACCGTGAAGTGAAAGAAATTGACCGTGAAGTGCATGGAAATGACCGTGAATCTAAACGGAATAGCCGAAAATGACCGTGAAATGCATGGAAATGACCGTGAAGTGAAGTGAATTGACTGTGAAGTGCTTGGAAATGATCGTGAATCTAAACGAAATCGGCGGAAATAACTGTGAAATGCACGGAATTGACCGTAAAGTGAAGCGAATTGACCGTGAAATGCGTGGAAATGACCGTAAGTGAATGGAATTGACCATGAAGTGCGTGGAAATGACCGTGAATCTAAACGGAATCACCGGAAATGACCGTGAAATGCATGGAAATGACCGGGAAGTGAAGCGAATTGACCGTAAAATGCATGGAAATGATCGTGAAGTGAAGCGAATTGACCATGAAGTGCATAGAAATGACTGTGAATCTAAACGGAATCGCCAGAAATGACTGTGAAATGCATGGAAATGACCGTGAAGTGAAGCGAATTGACCATGAAATGCATGAAAATGACCGTGAAGTGAAGCGAATTGACCGTGAAGTGCTTGGAAATGACTGTGAATCTAAACGGAATCACTGGAAATGACCGTGAAGTGCATGGAAATGACCGTGAAGTGAAGCAAATTGACTGTGAAATGCGTGGAAATGACCGTGAAGTGAAGCGAAATGACTGTGAAGTGCATGGAAATGACCGTGAATCTAAACGGAATCGTCGGAAATGACCGTGAAATGCATGTAAATGACCGTGAAGTGAAGGGAATTGACCGTGAAGTGCATGTAAATGACCGTGAATCTAAACGGAATCGCTGGAAATGACCGTGACATGCATGGAATTAACCATGAAGTGAAGGGGAATCGCTGGGATTGACTGTGAAATGTCTGGAATTAATCGCAAAGTAAATGAAATTGACCGCAAACTGATTGAAATTGTCCGCGAAGTGAATGAAATGGATTTTCGACCATCAACCTGATTGAATCTTGGAAAATAACAAGGTTACTTGGCTAAAGTAGCTTCTCCTACCCCAAAATCATACGGTACGTCAAGTAACTAATTTTGGTTTAGAAGATATTCTTATTAAATGAATAAAGAAATAAATGAAAAAAAAAAGAGAGAAATTTTTTTTTATACGCTTATATATACATATTTATATAAATATGTATTGGAGAAAATTGTAGGTAGAATAAAGTTCTCCATGTAAAAAAAATAAAAAATAAAAAATAAAAATTGCATTGACCTTTACGGAATTAAATTATGGCTACGGCTATAATCCGTAGCTAATACTTCCATATAAACAAATACAATTCGATATGTATTGAAAATTGCAGGATTTTTTAGGCAAACTCACTGGACAGTTTTGGACCTTTTTCGATCCATCGAAAGACTTTCAATACATAGGAAAGGACATATCAAAAAAGCATGGGCTGTGGTTAGGGCTACGGTTATAATCCGTAGCCATATGTTCCCGGGTTTTTTTTTCTTTTCTTTTCTAATCCCCACCGCCTTTGTGGGTCCTTTTATGAGGTATGTGTTATATCCAAACCATCCATCTATTTTGCAAACTCGTGTTATGTCTTGAGATTAAAAATAAGACAGATTTAGCTATCAAGTGGACCACATTGTAAAAGGCCGTGGAGGATTGAACGTCTACCATTGAAACCCTTTTAGGGGTCGCAGAAGTTTTAGATCATTATGAAATTTGTTTTTCCTCTTCATCCAAGTATTTGTGACCTTATGAATAGACCGGATAGAAAATAAATGTTATGGTGGGCCCTACAAAATTTTTAAGGATGAAAATCAATTTTCCCTCTACTCGTTGTGGTGTGGTCCAGTTGATCTTTGGGTATGAATTTTTTTTTTTTTGATAATGCTCCGAAATGATCTCGAAATATGGATGAACGTTGTGGATATAATAAATACATAACTGTGGGGCCCGTGTAACTTTGATATCTTTTGAACCGTTCGTACAACTCGGAGTTCGAGGAGCGTCAGCGGCCGATCCTACTGTGGAAGGAAAAGCAGGGGCATTTTCGACTTTTGGGAAGCCGTCCGTACGTACAGGGCTTATTCTTCAAAGGTAAAAGGAAGTGGACTTACAGATGTAAATAAGCCATAAATGGGTCGTACAGTTGTAAATATCTCAATTTGGTCCCGTGAAAAGTCGCCCATGCACAGGGGAGTACTCTGGAAAGGTTAACAAGAAGTGGGCTTAAAATGGCTGGTGAGCAATAAATGGGTCGTACAATATGAAATTTCTCACAAGAAATTGAACTGAGAAAATGATATTAAACATCTGATTTTTAATTATTTAAAAAATTAGACTACTTATAATTTAATCTTAAGCATTTAATTATTTAATATCCATCAATTGGATGGTTTGATTTATTGACTGGTGTGATTTAGAGATATGCTCCAACCAACATGGGACGAGAATTTGGATTCACTGGATGGCTGTGCATCAGTGCCCCATGAGGGAAGAATGAGTTGCATCATTTTTTAAATAGTGAAAAACAAACATTCGAGTCTAAAAGGATACTGAAACAGAAAACGAAAAATCCTCAATGAAAACATGGACGGACTTGTATGGTGGAAAAAAAAAATGATATACAAGTGCCCATTCGGTGCAGATACATCAGGTTGCCCCGCGTAAACGAGAACGGATTGGCTACTACCCCTGCCATCAGCCCGTGGCTGTGGTCGGTGCTGGGTGGGCCTCACCATGATATATGTGTTTCATCCATTCCATTCATCCATTTTTACAGATTATTTTAGGTCTTGATACCAAAATTTAGAGCAATATAAATCTCAGGTGAACTACACCACAGGAAAACAATAGGGATTGGATATCCACCATTAAAATTCTAGTAAGGCCCACTGTACTGTTTATTTGACATAAAATCTATTTATTAGGTCATACAGACCCAGATGAAGGGAAAAAATAAAGATCATCTTGATTCAAAACTTTTATGGCCCCAAAAAGTTTTTAATGGTCGACGTTCATTCAACACTGTTTCCTTTAATATGGCCCACTTGAGATTGGGATATACCTCATTTTTGGTCTCGTACCATTAAATGATATATAAAAATAGATGGACGGCATGGATGAAACACATACATCATGGTGGGGCCCACAGAGCACCGACCAGCAGCCATTGGCTGGTGGCAGGGGTAGTAGCCAATCCGTTTCCGCATAAACGGCTCCTGTTAATCGAGTCACAGAACCTACCTGACATAATTCAGCTGGGTCATTTCTGTGGCTCGCACTTTGATGCATGCGCGGTATATCAATGCCGTCCATCCGTTTTGCCGGCTTATTTTAGAACACGGGTAAAAAATCAAGTTGATCCAAACTCAAGTGGACCACACCACAGCAAACAATGATGAATGGCCGTTGAAAACTTCTAGTGGGTAAAAACAGTTTTGGATCAAGCTGATATTTGTATTTTCCCTTTGTCAACAGGTTAGATGGAAAATAAACATAATGGTAAACCTTAGGAAGAGCATTTAATGATCACTGTTTACTGTGGTGTGGTCCACCTGACATTTGGATCAGCTTTAATTTTTAGTTCATGCCCTAAAATGAGTTGGCCAAATGAATATACCGTGTAGATTTACAACAAATGCCTCTAGATCATTCATAGAAAATACCTAACGGAACTAATCAAGTCTCAACCTGCCTGAATCCATGCACTACCCAAACCATTGCATAGGTGGCTTAGATTTAACTCATTCAAATTGTCCCAATCATAATACCAAATTTAATCTATAATTAGACTCTTTGATTTGTTGTTAGAAAACCCAAGGAGAAGTTGTAAAAATGAGTAAGTTGATGTGTGAATAAGGTTTACTATAGTTTTGTATCTTTACTCTTGCTCCGGTGGTAGCCTCTCATGAGTTTCAACACCCGGTCAAGGGTTGTGGTGAAATCCCACCATGGGGTGAGTGTGTGCGTGTAAAAAATTTATTTAAAATAAAATAAAATAAAAAAACCCATCTGTAGTTTTCCATCCAAAAACTTGTAATTTTCTAAATAGCATTTGAAATCCACCTTTGTAAATGGAGAATAAAAGAAAGAGATTTACATAGACCACCTAAGGAGTTTATGATAAATAGTCATGAAAATAAAGTGTGCGTATTAATTAAATCTTTTTATGGCTTTAAGCAAACTTCAAAGTAGTGGAATGAAAAATTTGACAAAGTGTTATTGTCAAACAATTTTTAGATTAATGAATCAAATAAGTGTATATAAAGCAAACTATTTGAGAAAGCATCCATTATCATATTTACATGTGTATGATATGTTAAACTTTAGTACTAATACTAATGTGGTGAATAAAACTAAGTCTTTTTTTAGTTCACAATTCGACACGAGGGATCTGGGAGAGGCTGATATGATTCTTAGAATCAAAATTATGAAAGATCCCAATAGAATTACTTTATCTCAATCATATTATTACTGTCAATTTAATCAAAGTAGGCCACTCATATGAGTGAGCGCATGGATTGGTTGTTCATATGAGAGTAAGATGTGCAGGCATGCAAGAGTCTACTCACTCAGAGGTTTTGATTGAATCGTTGGTGTCCCCCTCACCGAGATGGACAAACTGGAGACTGGATCATGATGCAGTTATCCTCTCGATCACTGGTTTGTGCTCCGTTCAAGCAATTTGTGAAAGGGTAGGGATTAGCCATTCTAAATAAGTTCTTTTTACCTTGTGACGATATACATGATTTTGCGACCTTAAGGACATTTTCTTTTAGTGTGATTCACTATCGAAGTTCAAAAATAATGAAGAAATAGATAAAAGTTGAAAGTATTATTCTATTAATGATTTTACAATAATGGCACTCACGATCTGTGTGAGTTCTATTAAAAAAGACTTGTAGCTATAGTCTTAAGTATAGTAGATATTTAGTTGTATTAAAGGTGTACAATGAAGTAAATTGAATATTAGATTCAATAGAATCCAAGTCCATAAGTAGGTACGTGTTTACTCGTTGAGGAACAGTAATATCCTTAAAGTCTAAGAAGCAAACTTGTATCTTTCGATACATGATAGAATCCGACTTTATTGCTCTTTCAACTACGGGTGAAGAAGCAAAATGACTAAAAAATCTACTTTCAGATATACCCATGTGAAATAAACCCATTGTGGTAATTGTGTTGCATTATAATAGCCAAGTTGTTATAGCTAAGGTGAATAACATGACCTATAATAGAAAGTCCAAACTCCTATGTCCGAGGCATAACTTAGTCAAACAATTAATTGGAAATGCGATGATTGCAATTGAGTTGTGAGATGAAAAGATAATTTAATTGATCCACTAAGTGAAGCATTAGCCAGATAGTTAGTGATGAGTACATCAAGAGGAATGGGGTTGTGTCCCATCTAATTAAATAACTAGCAATGGAAACTCAACATATATGATTGGAGATCTCAAGAACTAGGTTCAATGGGTAACACCAAGTTTCTTTGAGTGATTTGATGCCGGCACTGTATATGAATAAATTGAGAACTGCATTCATATGATGTAACATTGTCATAATCTATAACGAGCAAAGTTGAATTATGTCCTTAATGAGCTTCATAGCTATGATATAGTGAGATGTCTAGCTACAAGTGCATCCCTAATGGATCACCTATATGAATGCTGCTTCTTATGAGAATTGAAAATTTTCTAGAGCACTCATGAAACTAGGATGAAGCATATGCCCATAATGTGCTAGCTTAAGAAATTCAAGTTGTTTTAAAATGTTGTGTGTTTGATATATTTGGGTTGTCATTGTGGGGGATTAATTCAAAACTCTATATCATTACCACTCAACAAATCAGACATGCTTACACTATGCAATGTTCAAATCATTAAGATACTTTTACAGATGCACTTCAATTTTACTGATTTGTCAAATTAGTTTTCTTTTTATTTATCTTCACAATTTTTCTTAATTTTTAAATTGTGGGGGATTGTTAGAAAAAATGAATTTAAAAATAAGAAAAATAATTTTCTTTATTTTGTGGTTTTTTTATTTTCCTCTTTCTTTTCTAGTGATGGGTTTAGTCCCACATTAGAAAGGAGTTGGAAAACTAAAGTCAATATTTTAGAATCATCCACTTGTTTATATTGGGAAACAGGGGTATGTCATGGGGTGCAGCCTCACATGTGTGTATGAGGGTCGTGGCCGCATCATGGTTGTGGTCGCGACCGCATCGTGGTTGTGGCCATAGCGAGGTGCAGTGTGGTGAGTCATGACTAGGCCACTTTTATTTTTATTTTTTTCTACATGAATGATGTCACGTGCATGCACACATGGGCAAAGAGCCATACTGACACCTTAATTAATGAATCAGCATGTGCTAACATGTATTTAATGCGATGTATGCATGTGATTAGAGCCCAACAGTCATCTCTTAGTTCTTTATAAAAGTAACTAGTTTACTCATAGTAATATACAAAAAATTCTCTCCTTTTTTTTCTCTCATTTTTCTTTTTGTAATTTTTATTTGTAAAAATTAGTACAAGCAAGTTTGGGTTTGTGTGGTTGAGATCGTGCATGCACCTGATCCAAGCCTTTCATCAAAGAGAAGATCTATTATATCCCAAAAGCAAAGTTGTGGAGATCCGGTGCATCGATATTCTTCCTTATGGGAAAAAATTTGTATTTAATATAACAATTGTAATTTATCCCAACTCTCTAAATTATTCCTTTATTATTTATTTATTTATTATAACTAAATTTTCTGCTATATCTCTATATTACCTCCAACAATTCATTCATCTAATTAATACATCATTGAGATTGATGTACAACCAATACTATAAATCAATGTATATTTGTTTTGCACTCACTAAATCCAAGCTGCCTACCATCATTCCAGCCCATTATTGACGAGCTATATCGATGGGTGATGAGAGGTCTGATCGTCTGATTAAGTTGGTTGTACTTGTCATAGTTTATTTTGTCGAAGTTGATCACATTAGCAAAATCGATCCCTTGAGAAAATGATTCTATATTATTAGAAAGCTAATCTTCATGGTATGCCCATCTTTTTAGGGTTCAGATTTGCTACACAGATTACATGTTAAAGGCAAAGATAGCGCTATGCATGCGAAGTTTATGTTATCATTTCCCTAGGATAAGAGATTTTTTCCACTATAAATCTCACATTTCACTCACTAGCTTTTCTGAATGCTCCAAAACTTTAGTTTCCAAGACTAAACCATTTCCTTTTTCTGAACAAAAATACCCCTACAATACAAACCCATAAAAACTTACTTTCTGTAATCTTCTCTCCTCTCCTATTCTGCAAAAACCCATTTTTTGGATTCTTCTTTTCTTCATACGACAATACCTCTCCACCTAAAATCCATTTTCTGGAATCTTTTATCATCTTCATACAGCAATAACCATCTACTTAAAACCCATTTTCTGAAATCTTCTCTCTTCTTCGTATAAGAATACCAAAGGACGAAAATTGTGCCTCCATCGAAGAAAGCACACACTACAGGTAATGCTCGGTCAAATTTCCCTAAACCCTAAACCAAAAAAATATCTTGTGGGTTATAGAAGTTTTGGATTAAGCTTGTATTTATGTTTTCCGTTCATCCATGTTTACATGATCCTATGAACGTGTTGGATGACAAATAAACATACTGTGGAGCCTAGCAAGGTTTCAATGGTGGAAATCATTACCCTCATTATTTCCTGTCGTATGATCCACTTGATATTTGGATATGCTTCAATTTTTAGATCAATCCCTTGAGTTAGATGGAAAAATAGATGGACGGCGTGGATAGACCACATACATTTAAGGTGGGCCCAAATCAGTTTATTCAGTACAATAAGAGCATACTAAGCAGTCCAATTTCCAATTTGACCTACTTCTCAGCCAATTTGCCCGACTTGTCAGTGAAATTGTCGGTGTATGATCGGTGAAATTGCCAGAGCACTTCATGAAATTGATAGAGATCATTAAAAAAAACAATTATCCGCGAACATCCACAAATTGATGTAATGATCGGTCAACTTCATGATCTGCTCAATCAATTTTAGGAAGTACTTAGTGAATTTCATTAGTGCTCGGTCAATTTCATGTATTGCTCAACCAATTTCATGTGATGCTCGGTCAAATTGATGTGATGTTCAATCAATTTCACGTGATGCTCAGTCAATTTCATGTAGTGCTCGGCCAATTACATGTGATGCTTGTTCAATTTCATGTAGTGCTTGGCCAATTTCATGTAGTGCTCAGCCAATTTCATGTGATACTCGTTCAATTTCATGTAGTGCTCTTTTAATTTCATATAGTGCTCAACCAATTTCATGTGATGCTCGTTAAATTTCATGTAATGTTCACTCAATTTCATGTAGTGCTCGTTCATTTCCATGTATCGCTTAACCAATTTCATGTAGTGATCAGCCAATTTCATGTGGTGCTCGTTCAATTTCATGTAGTGCTCAGCTAATTTCATGTAGTGCTCGACCAATTTCATGTAGTGCTCGGCCAATTTCATGTAGTGCTCTTTCAATTTCATGTAGTGCTTGGCCAATTTCATGTGATGCCCGTTCAATTTCATGTAGTGCTCGTTCAATTTCATTTAGTGCTCCGCCAATTTCATGTGATGCACACGTTCAATTTCATGTAATGATCGTTCAATTTCATGTTAGTGCTCATCCAATTTCATGTGATGCTCATTGAATTTCATGTGATGCTCGTTCAATTTCACGTAGTGCTTGTTCAATTTCATATAGTGCTCGGCCAATTTCATGTGATGCTCCTTGAATTTCATGTGATGCCGATTCAATTTCATGTTATGCTCGTTGAATTTCATGTAATACTCGTTCAATTTCATGTAGAGCTCGGCTAATTTCATGTTATGCTCATTAAATTTCATGTGATGCTCAGCCAATTTCATGTAAGAGGAAGAAGAGGAGGAGGAGGAGGAAAGTGATGGTGATGACATCGACGAAGAATTCCCCCCCCCCTCATATAGGAGCACTTCAGTGGGTGGAAGAGGAGTTGACAAAGGTTCGGTGTGAATTAACTGAAATGAAGGTTGAAATGAAGACCATGCCGACTGAACTGAAAGAGAAGCAGGAATAATGAAACCAAAAGATATTCCGCACCTTAAAAGAAGTACTATGTTGTGTTCAAAAGGATGGACCGATGCCTCATCCAACTAGTTCGCAGGACCATTAGGTCCTGGGTCAGGCAATGTTTGTGGTTATGTGTTGTGTTTGTTGTGGTGTAAGAACTGGATCATTTTCATAGTTTAATAGTTAGTAGTTGTGTTATTTTTGTTTTTTACTTAGTTAGATATGTATGGAAACAATGTACAATCAAATCTCATATTATAAATGAAATTGTTTCCACTTTAGTTTACCATGTGTAGTAGTGTATAACTAGTAGAACACTATGTAAATAAATCATGGAAATGATCTTATAAATGAGCAGTTTTGTGGGACAAAGATTATATTGTATGCAAATGAGATAACATATGACCAACCTGTATTAAGCAAAACCCACTTAGGTTGTATGGATATTCTCATTTTACCGGAACTCAGATACTATTTCACTCTTATCCCTTTCATGATGCATCTCATATACTCTTTCGAGGTAGCAACTCAATTTGTGAGACATTCAATCATGAAGATCAAATTGGTTGTCAACCATCTAGTGTGGTCCATACAACCGAACCATGAGACCAACGACTTTGAGACTTGAATAATCTGCTCATTATTTTAGTTCAGATTGATTAGTATGTAGAGCCTACAACATGCATTGTAGTCACATATCAAATCTAGCAATATACTCATTCTGCCGTTTCATCGAACATGCATGCATCGATAAGCTAACATACATGCTTGTCGTAATGCATGTAATGCTTTATGGTCATTTGGTTTAATTTTGCTTTTAACATGCATATTCAACCACCATTACTGTTGTTACTTACAAGTATTATTTGATCAAATTTCTGCAACCTCTGATTTCATGTACTGCTCGGTTAATTTCATGTGATGCTCGGTCAATTTCATGTGATGCTCAACCATTGTCATGTGAAGCTCGGTCAATTTCATGTGATGCTCGGTCATTTTCATGTAAAGCTTGGTTAATTTCATGTGATGCTCGATCAATTTAATGTAATGCTCAGTCATTTTCATGTAAAGATCGATCAATTTCATGTGATGTTCGGTCAATTTCATGTGATGCTCATTCATTTTCATATAAAGCTCGGTCTTTTTCATGTGATGCTCGATCAATTTCATGTAGGAGAGCCAAATCTCATGTGAACCACACCATAGAAGGAGAGCGAAATCTCATGTGAACCACACCATAGAGAGTGTTGATTGAATACTCACCGTTAAAAACTTCTTGAGGCCCACCGTAATGAAGAGACCACATATATATCAGCTTGATAAAAAAACTTTCATACAATAATAAGTTTTTAATAGTTTATAACCATTATTCTCTAAGGTGTGGTCCAGCTGAAATTTAGATTTCCTTTATATTTTTAATCAAGTCCTAAAATGAAATGTGAAAACGAATAAGGGAGTGGATGTAAGGCACATACATCAAGGTAGGTATCCACCCACCTCTGTGCCATAGCCTTATCTAGATAGACATGTCAAGTCCGAATACATTTCCGAGGAGTCACGTGGAAAATATAGACGGATATATTTCCGAGTAATGCTCACATATTACTAACGAGGCATGAGGATCGTATCACATTCATAATCAATTATTGGGCCCTCTGTGATGTGGTTCACAAATCCAACCCATCCATCGTGTGTGTCCCACTAAGATGAGGAGTCAGACTAAGTTTCAACTACATACAAAACTCAGGTAGGCCCACTTAAGTTATGTATAAGACTGACCGATGGGATATCCCATACGAGGACCCATTCGGTGTTAACCATTCCCGGTTGGGATATACCAAAGCAATTGAATAATACTCATAAACGTAAGAGATGTAAAAGAGAAGGTAAGTAGTCTCATGTTGGTCTATTTCACAGATAGGTCGATTACTGGTAACATTTTTGGCATTTTCAGTCACTGATTCATTTTTATAATTCATCATCATGTATAATTTAGCCCCATGAAATTTCATTTTATTTATAATTTTTAAAAAATAATTAAAAATCTACAAGTACCAGCTGCTTTAAACTAATAGTTTTCTATACAATTTCTAAAATATCATAAAATTAACATCCTTTGAGTTTGATTTTTATTTTTTATTTATTTTTCTATAAAATTAGACTCATTAAGCTTTAATCTGGCTTTTAAATCACCTTAATCGGAGTTGTAAAAAAAATAGATACAAATTTTTTAAGTCAGTGCACTGAATCTATCCACAACTAACCGTTGTTGACCAGCGGTCCGGGATCGACTGGGTTTGGACCTGGTTGATCAGGTTGGACGGGCAGATTAGAAGGGTATTTTCATCTACAACGGTATATCTGTACATTAGTGGTTTAGTTAGGGAAAGTAAAGTTTGAGTGGTTATGAAAAGCCGGTGCGTAAAAAGTAAGATTTACAGTTGGAAAAATCTCCTAGGATAATATACATCATCCCAATAACTAGGTAAATCCTTCGATTCTACTTTTTTTTGTTAGGTGCACATCGCATAATTGTAAGGCAATCTAGTCCATCTAAATCGTTGAACCAAATGTTGGCGGCGCATAACCAAGAAGTTGCAATGAAAAAATAATATTAAGTATCTGATTTTTATTTATTTATAAATTTAGACCTCTTATAGTTTACTCTTAAGCATTTATTTGATATCCATTAATTTGGTTGGTTTGATTTCTTGATTAGTATGATTTAGAGATATGTTCCATCCAGCATGGGACTAAAATTTAGATTGACTAGATAGTTGTGCGTCAGTGCCCCATATGAGTTCCACTATTTTTAAAACCATCATAAACATGTGAGTCCGACATAACTGAACGGACTAGTGTGATTGTGACATGGTTAAATTATGGTCATTTGTCCAAGGGCTAAGTTGGTAGTTTAGAATTTGATTCATATCATCAGGGGACGTTTGGCACCATCGATTTGGGGATTTGAAATCCCCTCTCTGTTTGGCATCATAAAGTAATTAAGGGTTTCAAATTAAGAGGATTTTCCCTTAAAATATGTTATGCCTAATTTTGATTGAGCCGGTTAGGAAAGGAAATGTGTCAACACAAGAAAAAGTATGGCCGAGATATAAAGATGCTAATTATGATCAAGAATTCAAAAGTTGACATGGTCCATATATAAAATGCGGAAGGTGGTTGAGAAAAGAGCGATCAAGCAAACAATGGACGAGTGAAAAGATGCAGAAAGCGGTGGAGCAGAGCGCGACTAAGAAGTTTAAGAGGTAAAGCCTGGTCAAGAGAAGATGAATGGTCAAAAAGAAAAAACGCAGCAAAATAAATGATTTAGAGAGACTCTTTAGCTATATAACTGATGAATTGAATGAGAAAATTATCTAAAGAAGAGCAGCAAGAGAAATCTATAAGTAATAGAAGAAATCAACGGATCAAGGACTCAAAAAACAACAAAATCCAACACAGTCAAATCTAAATTTGACATTTGACATCTATTTTTCTTTATAATTGGAATAACATTTGACATCCACTCAACATTTTTGATAGGCCTAATGAAACCAACCTTCAAAAGCCATTCAATTTCTTCTTTTATTTTATGGGTTATTTCTACTATTATTCACCTAGGCAGTTTCTTATGCGGTCTATATCCTTCTTTTATAGGCAACCTGTGGCATATCATAATAATCACATGCGAAACAATCAACAAATTCATTGAGCAGATACATTAATTTTCTCTTCTCGTGAGGCTTTAACAAGTCGCTAAATAATGTGGGCTTTAGGTCTTGCTTGGTTCATAAGTTGACTTCAACCAATAGATCTTGAACTTGGGGCGGAAAATCTTCCATTTTATCAGGAGCCTCTTCAACCTCAATGCCCTCGTTTTCAACCGAAACATCCATATTGGCCAAGTTTACTAGGCAGCCATCGTCCATCTCTTTCAGGCTTTCTTCTGCCTTCTTATTTTGTCCATGAAATTGGCCTGGTATTGCCCATTTCTTGGTGTACTAATCATGGAATTTTCTCGATGGTACAACATAAGACCGGCCGATAAGGAACGATGTCCCTCGGTAGGGTGTCACTTGGTCACATTACTTTTGTAATAGCCTACATAAAACTATCTAGATTCTTCCTGACTGATATTCCAATTGGTTGGTTGAACTTGTTTCTCCTAATGAACCAAATTAATCCTACTTCTTCCCCTTAATAATATGCCTCATTGGCATTTGAAGTGGCCAAGAATGGTTTATTATCAGCCATGGCCAGTTCAACCTTATCCCTGTTTTAAAAAATCACAACCTAATGTAGGGAGGACGGGATACATGTAAATGAATGAATCCAGTCTCTTCCCAACAAAGTATTATAGCTTGATGAAGTAACAACCACGAAAAATGGCATTAATATTCTCTTGGTCCCAACAGTCAGATCAACCGCTAGGACGCCATGAGTATTTGTAACATGACTAGCAAAGTTACTGATGGTCACCTCTGATGGAATCAAATCAATTGTTGTCTTCCCTAACTTCGACATCATCCTTAATGGCAGAAGGTTCACAGCAATTCCATTGTCGACCAAAATTCTGGTGATTAGGCATCCTTCGAGATAAGCAATGTACAATGGCTTAAGATACTGCATCATGCCATGAGTAGGTCTTTCTATGACCACCCTTTCAGATGTAGCTTCTGATTCTACTATGACAGTGTTGATATGAGATGCTTCGTCCACCTTGGGTTTATTTCTGAAATTTTCTTTAAACGGGAAATAAGCATGTTGTATTATCATTGAGGGGAGTATATTATTCTACATCACCTGCCATTCTATTTGGCTAGCCTGGGCTGACCTAGAAGCTGGAAGGCAACGTGAAAACCATGTTGCAATGGAAAATGATTGATGGCAATGTTCCAAACACAATTCCTTCACTTGGACATTGCCCCCTAATGATCTTTGCTTCCATACCAAGGTCTTTTGCCTGATCCATGCTTTCATCGGTTGCAAGGCTGACCAAGGTGTTTGTTGATGAGATAACTTTCAATGCTTTAGAGGTCGATGTTAGTTCATTAGTTAATCATTCATCTGTTGGGAAGCAATCATCACTTAGGTAGTTTGAAAAATTCCTGCAACTATCCTTCTCCTTAGGCCTTGCCGAATGATTAGGACAGCCGAGAATATCATAATCCTAGTTTTGTAACATAGAAGATAGCACTTCCCCCACTGTATTTATAACCACCCGACCTTTGGACATGGGAATTCTCCAGAAGGGTCTAGTTTGAGTTACCTCTGGCCGAGGCAGTCTTGAGGCTTCTTCTGATTCTCTTCTTATTGTGGCTCGACGCTTTTAAGTCTGGATTAACGATTCTGGTGTTGTTGAAAATTTTGGATGTGTAACCTACTTCTAATTCCTTTACAGGTTGCTAGTGATTTAACCATTCTTTGGCTTGGTACTTCCATTCTTTGGCTTGGTACTTCAGTTCATTGGTGACAGTAAGGAACCGCACATTGTAACCGACTCTAGTTGTCCCCTTTGACTGGCTTAAGGGCAACATAACATTCCCACCACTTTGATTTATGAGGATCCCTCCATCTAGGAACAATTCTTCTAACAAATCAGTCACAATTGTGAGCATTGATCGCCTTGTCTAACGGTGTTTGGCCAACTATCATGCGAATGAAAGGATCAATGTCGCCCCTATACTGGTCATTGTGGCATCTCTCCTTGATTGTTTGGGCCAAAATCGACCTTTAACCATGGCTAATTTCCCAGATTATCCATGACCATATTGGCCTAAAGGTTGGATGGGAATGGATCCGTATCTATCAACGTAGCTTCCTCACCTTTTTTCTGAAAAATTCAACAATCCACGATTGATGTAATCTTAGATGACATTCCTGAATACAACACATTTGTTAGTCAAATGAGACCGAGTTCTATGCCAGCTGTAATATTCGATCTTTTACAATTCATCGACTGAGGGTATCTTATGATTCATTGGAATTTTGATAAACTTCCCTACCAACAGAATGTCAAATATTTCATTGGCTCTTGTGATGTCAAAGGTGTAAATATTTTAAGCTTTCTGTACAGTGGATGTAGTCCATTCAACTTTGACCAATGCTAAACATATAAGTTGTTTCTTAGCTACCATTTAAGCAATCACAACTTCGTAATTTGGGTCGTGGTAATACGTCCCTAATGACGAATTCTTTTGTCTGGTTCCTTCTTGTAGGAGTTTTTTGTACTTGGAGACCTTGTTTAGGTCGTATAAATCTATGAACTTCGTGCCTATGAACTTCTTACGAAGTTTATATTCAAGCCCATCTTATGCAAGTTACACAAATTTGGCTTCAGTCATGACAATCTTTTAGCAGCTCTTCACCCTTTTGAACTGAGTAATATAACTCTCACATGTCTCTCCTAGCAATTGCTGAAAGCAAGCAAAATCGAACATAATTATTTATTTATTCTTATACAAGAACTGATCATGAAAATTTTCCTCCATCTCTTGCCAAGTATGCACCGAATATGGCAATAAATTCGAATACCATGTGAAGGTCGTTGCCATTAGAGAATGACCAAATAATTGCAATTTATGATGGTCATTATTCGCCAACTCTCTATATTGCATAGTAAATCGACCAACATGTTCGATAGTTGACTGACTGGGCTCGCCTGAAAACAAGGCAAAATCTGTTCAATAGTTCATTGGCAATGGATGTTGTTGATGTATCCATTCGGGATACGATTTTTGATACACTATGATAGTGTTGTGGCCGAGTACTTGACTAGCAACTTCTTGGACAATTTGCATAATCTAGTCCCGATGCATCCGTTGAGGTTCGAAGACCGGCAGTAGGTCAAGATCGAATCAGTTCAAATTGTCTTGGAACAGAAGATTTCTAGGAAATTGTTGAGGGTTAAATCCTCCTAGCAATCCCTGATTCGATTTTCAAGTATAAAGTTTCTAACATCTCGCTCCGATCGTCTAAGTTCCACAGGAGGTGGAACATATCACATCTCCTAAACTAAGATTGGTGGTGGATTTTGTTATAGAGGTGGTATGGATGGCAGTGGAGCTGCATTGCTAGTAGAACTTCCTTCGGCATTGTATTACATTACCGATGGTGTTCGCTCAACCATTATTAGAGGTGTACACAAGTTGAACCAAGTCGAGCTTAGCACATCTTGACTCAGCTTGGCCACTTGCTGACCCTAGCCCGAACTCGGCTCATCTCGGTCCTCGAGCCTGACTGGCCAGCTTAGCTCAATTCGGTTAGCAGTTCGGGTCAGTTCGAGCCGAGTTCGTCTGTGCGGCATTTTCACAAATACATGGTCTGCACCTTCAAAATCTCACTATATATAAAAGAGCAACAATGGTTTTACAGGTATTTTATCAAACACCTTGTAAGCAACATAAAAATCAAGAAAAAAAAAGTATTTGTTTCGTATAAGTACCTTCCTTGCCACCAGCTACACTTCATTGAGTCATTTCATCAAACACTTGGTGAGAAACAACAATATTAAAGTAAACGAGTCACCAAACTGAATCGATCTAAGTTTGATTCGAGTTGGGTTCGATCCAAGTCGAGTCGAGCTCAAGAAAGCTCGTACTCGGTTTGAAATTTTTTCGAGCTCAAAAAATCAACTCGACCTCAGTTTCAAATCGAGTTGAATCGAGCTTTTTTGAGTCGAATTGAGTGAGCTACCAAGCTAACTCTACTTGTGTACAACCCTAGCCATTATAGCCATTAATCGATGCATTGCCTCAGTTTGACTGGCCATGTATCTGTTAGTGTTCTCTATTTGAATATAAAATTGCTCAACTTGAGCTCTTCCAGATTCTTATACATGTTAGATACTCGGTTGTACATCCCGAAGTACGACCGCTATCTCGTCTAAAGGAACAGTCCGATAGGTCGATGCCCCTTCCTGATCCTAATTACCAGTCATTGGACTATTGTTTCAATTCAACGCTTCAGGGGCGCTTGAACCAACACGTCCTTGATTGAAGGTGGTATAGTCAACATAGAGGAACGGATCCCAGCAATCTGAGTACTTCTTCTATTCATAATTGGCAATATTACACCTGTAAATTAGAGACAGATCCCACCGGGCGTGCCAAAATTGAAATTGCGGCTCAATTCAAACCGAACAACTATGACCCCAAGCACCGAGATAGACAGACACGTAGTGTATAACCGAGATGATATCGGTCGCCTACTCAGCCACTCGCTCAATGTGTAAACAGGATCAGACAATATTCAAAGGGTGTGGTTCATCCTCTGATGATGAGTTGCACTTTTGCTTTCCATATAAAATAACTTTTCAATACAGATAAAGTGAAATGAGAAAAGATTCTTACAATTAGTCGTGAAAAACAACTACAAAACACATTTCCAAATGAAGAACCAAATCCAATGTGCGAGCATTAACTCTAATTACAACTAAAATTATATACTACTTGATTAACGCTATGGATTACACTACAAAATAGGGCTAAAAGTCGAGCGGGTTGGGTCTGGTTTGTGCTCAACCCTAACCCAACCCAACCCAATCTCGGGTTAGGAATTCTCAACCCAAGCCCAACCCAAGCGGGCTCGGTCAGGTTAATTGGGTTGGTCGGGTATATACATGCTAATATTTTCGTTATTACATTAGTTTATTATATTTCAATATATAACTTATTTTTTGTATCTATGATTTTATTAATTATATATGTGATTATTCATCATCAAGAACTTTATTTTTTTTCTTTTAAAAAACAAGCTAAAATATAGGACAACTACTCATTTAAAAGTCATGTAGTATAGTACACAATCTATTTGGGAGAGAGAATTCCAGCATATCTTGTTAACTTGAGTCCTTGGAAATGATGTGGACAAATGAGACCCGACATCACTAGTGTGCCTTCGACACAAACGATCGACACTCAATTATAACTTATAACTTCTATATTGATCGGGTTCGGGTCAGGTTGGGCAACCCGAGACTTCAACCTGAGCCCAACCCAAGTTTTATCGGGTTGGTGTTTGTATAGCCCAAGCTTGAGATCGGACCCGATATATCCTGCCCGAGCCCAACCCAATGTTGGGTCGGTCACGGGTCAGTCGGGTTGAACCCGCCCAACTTTCAGCCCTACTACGAAATATAAAAACAAAATGAAAGTAAAAAATTATACGAAGAAATGTAATTTGATTGATAGGAAAAGTAAAAGATTACACTACAAAATGTAATTGATTGGTAATTGAAAGGATAATTAAAAAATAATGTTTGATTTGATTGGGTTAGCATGAGATGAGAATTTTCTACTAAATTCTTTTTGTTATTTATAATTTTACCCTAGCCATTTGGATCCTTTACATGTTCCGACGATTGCTATAACTGTTCAGCACTACTTGGCTTCCTCTGTTTCTTTTGCTGTCATTTGTCATGTAACTGCCTCTTCACAATTGCTCTTCCATCGGTCACTCTAAATAATGATGTAGTGACATTTGATACATTCCAGATATTGTTATCAAGAAATCTTTTTCAGATCTTCTAATACACCATGCGGGTTGGTACAGATCAGCCGTAACCTACCACGATTGGTTCAGACGAGGATTGTGAATAATGGGGATGAACATGGAGCATCTTTTTCTTCATTATTATTTGTAAAACCTCTTATGGCATACTTTTAAGCATTTATTTGATATCCATCAGTTTGGTTGGTTTGATTTCTTGACTGATGTGATCTAGAGATACGTTCCATCCAACAGGGGACTACAAATCGGATTCACGATCGCTGTGCATCAGTGCCCCATGCGAGGAGAATGAGTCCCACTATTTGTTGAACCCTGGCAAGCATGTGAGTCTGACATAACCGCTATGAACGGAAAATATGCCAGAGTTCCGTTCGGTCTTTCCAGCCGAGGCCACCTCGATATATGTATTGTATGTACACAAATTTTAGAACTGCACTGCCTGTACAGATTCAGTTATAGTTGGGCCTGACAGAGTTCCGTTAGGTCTTTTCAGTGGAGGCCACCTCAGCATATGTGCTGTATATACACAAATTTTAGAACTGCACAGATTCAGTTATACTTGGGGTTGACAGAGCTCCGTTAGGTCTTGTCTATTGTATATTCACATCATTCATTTATTTTTTTGACAGTTCATTTTAAATATATTTTTAAAAAAAAAAATCTAAATCTTAAGTTTACTGCACTATTGGAAACAATGATGATTTTAATAAAAAATTATTGTGCTACTTCAGCACTGAGGCCTTAGCATTGATTCCTGGTGGCGTGGCTAACAGTGAAGTATAAACTGACGGTGGGTGTACTAACAAGTTAACAAAAATAAAAACAAAATATTAAAAAAAAAAAAAAAAAAGCTGCAAAATTTTATATCAAATTGATATGATATTATCAACAAGTTGGAGGGCTAATAAGCAGTTTTTAATGGTTGGCGCCCTTTCAATGATCACCGTTTCCTGTGATGTGGCCACCTAAAATTTGGATTTGCTTTGTTTTTAGGATCATGCTATAAAATGAGCTGGCAATACAGACGTCCAGGCCCATGTGATATTACCACCAGATTGGAGGGCTAATAAACATTACAGTGAACGTTGAGATGTTCGTAACAGTTGGCGTTCAATGATCACGGTTTCATTAATGCGGTTCACCTGTAATTTGGATCCTTATCATTTTTAAGGTCGTGCCATAAAATGAGGTGGCAAAACAGACATTCAGGTCTATTTGATACTATCAACGGGCTAGAGGACCCGAAGAAGTTCTTAATGGCAGGGATAAAATGATAACTGCTTCCTGTGATGTGGTCCACCTGAAATTCAGATGTGCTTCAATTTTGGAGTCACGCTCTAAAATAAGCGGGGAAAACAAACAGACGGCATGGAGGTGCTATACAACACATAAATCGAGATAGCCCCATCGAAAAGATCTGACTTAACTTGTAAAGTACCCGCCTGCCTGAATCCGTACCCTACACAACTACTGTAGAGGTGGCTTAGATTTAACGCATTCAAACTGTCGGAATCATGGTCCCACTTTTGATGTATGATTTGACTCTTATATTCGTTGTTAGAAAACGTAAGGATAATACGTAGAAAGGTCAATGGTCCAAACTCCTAATTCAGCTAAAAAATGTCCAATTGTATAAAGTTGATTTGTGATAAGGGTCGTACGCAGATTTCCCGCCTTGTTAGCTGACGTACGTATGTTCAGGAATGATGCGGCGATGTAGAAGCGTACGGATATATATATATATATATATATATATATATATATATATACACTTCTTTATTTATTTTTTTTTTTTTCAGTCGTTTGTGAGAGAGGACTCTAACTGTTACTAAAAACGTATTAATTATCACAAAGAAAAGAAAATCGAATCGACTTGACACCGAGTGTGGATAGTCTGTGCTGAAGGCACAGGAAATTTCTTCAGCACAGGAAATTTTACTGCTGGCTTCTCATTGATCCACGTCATCTCTGATGGCTCTTAAGAAGATATGCCGGATTTCCCAAAAATGAGGTACATTCAATTTTTATATTTTAGATCCACACGGTACATCAAAGCATGAGTTAAAAAATAAGCATGGATTATTGAGGGCCTTTTGGAATAACTAGGAACAGGCTAATTAATAAATTGGCTTTTCAAATTGACTATAAAAATCTCAAGGGCTTTACTAGCAAGTAATCTGTATTTAACCCTTCTTTGGCGCTTTTTTGTATCTTTTTAGATTTTTTTTTCTCTTTATTATTATACAAATATATACTTCGTTCTAGAGGTAAGAGGAGGAAGTCTCTTACTCTGGCCTCCTAGGCCGGTTTAAAGAACTGTGTTGACACAGTTTAAAAATTAAGGGCGTGTTTGGACGGGCGGCCTGCGATGGAGTAACCCGTATTAGGTGAGATAAGCTCCTCGAATCTCACGACATCCGTATAGCCGTCTCTTTGGACGGGCGGTAGATTTGCGACGGGTGAGAAAATCCACTGGATTCGGAAGGATTTGGTCACTGGATTTTAGGGGTTATCGGTGGTATGGAGCAATCTTGCGTGAGCAATGCTGGATTGGGGTTTTCTCTCCCTACCATTCTCACGCCCGATTTCTATCGTACGGATGAAATCCGGATTGATTTTCAAATGTTGGGATTTGGCGGTTTGACGGAAGAGATGGTAGCGGGAGTGATTATTTTGGGGCGAAATGAGGTTATAAGAAGCCGTTTCAGGTCACAATGGCCATCACCGGTCGAGCTGGCGCTGCCATTGCGAACTGACGGTGTTCTCGGGTGGAGGTAGGTCCTTTCTTCCCCCAAATTCTATGAGTAAACCCCGATTTCTCTTGCATGTTCCAGTAAGGCCTGATTTCTGTTGCGCCTGAGAGGGATGAGGTGGTTTTGCATGCATGTGGCGTATGCGGCTTCGTCACAGGCGAGACAGGGCCTCCAATATGGAGTTGGCCTGTGTCGTTGCCTGCGACGGCTTTGTTCGATATTCTGATTTATGCGGGGGTGGATTTTCAGACAATACGCCATATACCCTGATCTTTCGCATCCTATTGTTGTCGTCTTTTATTGCATGCATCTGATTAAGTCTTCTTGCTGGATTTACTGCTGTTGGTAAATCTCTGATGAGTTTTCTGTTGTTCGTATATCTCAGATGGCTTTGCATAGGTGTATCTCATGTGGATTTTATGTTGTTGGTATATTTATTGTTTGATTTTCTGTTGTGGGTATATCTAAGAGGGATTTTCTGTTGTTGGGATATCTGAGATGGATTATCTGGTATAAATGAGGTGGATTTTCTGTTGTTAGTATATCTAATGTTGGATTTTCATTGTGTATAAATCTTTCATATGTATTTTACACATGTTGGTATATGTCAGATGGTTTTTACTAGTATATCTCAAATGGATTTTTCTGTTCTGGGTATACATATTGTTGCATTTTCTTATGTTGGTATATCTTAAATGGGTTTTACAATGTTGGTATATCTGAGATGAATTTTTTAGTATATCTCAGATGATTTTCTGTTGTTTGTATATCTATTGATGGATTTGTCTGTTGTTGCTATATCTCAGATGAAATTTACACATGTTGGTATACCCCGGATGTATTTCCAACATGTCATCAGATTTCAATGACTCTGTTTTATGTTTTTTAAGTATTCTAATATCACATTGTTATAGATCTGTGCATGTGTTTCTTATAGCATATAGTTCTACTTAAATATTCTTGCTTTTTCCTACTTATGGGTAGCTAACTCTTTGTAAATTGCGGTACTTAGTCTATTCAGCCATTTTTCGAACTTATTTTCTCTGCTGAGAAATACATATATTAGATATTCTTATATTGGTGTTATTTTTGTCTTTTGTTTTTTTCCATTTTCTATAAATCTCTTCCTTTTCTTATTTTGATTGAGTGTATGGTATCTTCTTCTTTTATAATGAGATGGTTTTCTACTATATCTCAGATGGTTTTCTGGTATATGTCAGATGGATTTAGTGGTATATCTCAGGTGGTTTTCTGTTGTTGGTGTATGAATTGTTAAATTTGTCTATTGTTGATATACCTCAGATGGATTTTTTGTTGCTGGATTTTATACTTGGACATCATAATCCTGTTATCAAAAATCATGTTATGCTGATCTATTGTACATGTATAGATGATAGTTTGATCAGTGTATAGATGACAAATATGGATTTTAAAGAATTGTTCTGGGAATAGACTGTATGCCTTGGAATCTAGTTATGCAATTTTGTGTTTTTTTGTACATGTATAGATGCAAGCTGTTTAATTTGACACTGTTCTTCTGATAATAGATTGTTCTCCTTAGAATTCAGTTATGAATTTTTCATATATAAAGTACATGTATATATGATAGTTTGATCAATATATAGATGATAGTTATGAATTTTTTTTCTTTTTTTGATCTTCTGAGAATATATTGTTCCCCTTGTATTCCAGTTATGTATTTCTCATGCTTAAAGTACATGTATACATGACAGTTTGATCAATGTCATCTTTTTTTCTTTTTTTTTTTATATCTATCCACGCATTTATACTTTCATCAAACAAATGCTTGGAAATCCCTGGCCGTGTGGAATTTCTAGGATCATATTCTGTTTGACAATTGTAAAAATCTTTGAACCGTCCTCATTTGGTGTCTGTTTGGGTTGCATAAAGTGGGTATTTTTAGATTGTTCTTGTGATACTGATTTCTTTAGAAATTTAAATGGACATTTAGTCTCTGTTCTGCTGACAATAGACTGTTCTTTTGGATTTACACATAAAGTAGAGATGTATACATTATTGTATGATGAAGGTAGCCATGAACACCCAGATCCATAGCTCAACTGGCAGACTGAGTGGAGATACATCGTTTCAACACCTGAGGTCTTGGTGTCGATCCCTAGAGGGGGTGGCTAACATGGAGTGTGTCTACTGACATGGGGTGTGTACTAACAAGCTAACCCTAAAAAAAAAAAAAAAAAAAAGTTAGCCATGACAATTGTGGATTTTTCCCTTCATCTGGGGGTAAACTATTCTCCTTGGAACCTAGTTATAAAATTTTCATTTAGTTAATGTACATGTATAGACAATAGTTTGACCAATGTATAGATGATAGTTATCAATGTTCTTTATTTTCATGTTAAAAATAGACTGTTATCATTTGAGAATATAGTTATGAATATTTCTACTCTACTACAAATCAATAGTTGATAGTTTGGTAATTGAAGTGGAGACTTAGTCACGGTTCTTCTGAAAATAGACTGTTCACTGGATTGTTACATACAGTGGATATTTGTGGACCTTGTTGCAATATATTTGTAGTTATGAGAAATTTAGTTCACCTAGTTGCAATGTTACATTGGTATATCTCACATGGATTTTCTGTTGTTGGTTTTCAATGAATTCAGATTCTTGGTGTAATGTATGCACGTAAATTTCACTCTGTTTCACATTCAGTTTAAACTATTGATTTGCATCAGAATCCTGTTATCTTATAGATGTGTTTGCCAAATCTGGATCCAATTTTGACAGCTGTATTGTTTCTCAAAATGTTTTTCAATATGGACTAAACCCAAATGATACACTATGTAAATTTAAGACAAATTGGGTTTGACAAATCTGAGGATTTAACAAACTGTACAATTTGGGGTTTCTTTGGATTGCGGAAAGTGTATATTTGGTGCAATAGACACCTGATAATGATTTAATTGCAAGTAGTGTTGGAGATTTGTAGACTGCTCTTGTATTAATAAACTGTCCTTTTGGATTGTTACATAAAGTGGATATATGTGGACTATTTGCAATAGACTGTTCATATGAGAAGTTCAATGTATCAAGTTGGAGTGTTATTTACGGCATATCTCAGATGGTTTTCCTGTTGTTAGTTTTCCTTGACATCCAGTCATGAATGTAACTGATTTAGTGTAATGTATGGCCATAAATTTTCATCTATTTCACATTCATCAGTGTACACTATGGATTTGCATCAAAATCCTGTTAATTCAACTCCTGTTTTCCAAAACTGAAGCCTATTTCGAGGGCTGATGTATTTCTCAGTATGTTTTTTAATATGGATTCTAACTTTGATAGACTATTAAATTTGATCCACATTCATAGTAATATTGATTGAATAAACTAGATATTACCGGTGTTAATGAGACATACATCAGTGGGCCCCACATAATTTTATGACCCGAACAAGCTATAGGCATGTCAAGGTAAGGGACGGGACTTACTACTCCCACTAACACCAGGTAATGGCTAGTGGTCAGAGCTCTGTGGGCCCCACCACAATGTATGTGTTTCATCCTTGACGTCCGTCCTCATTTGGGCATCGTTATACGGTGTGATTTGAAAATTTACCTATATCCAAAAGTCATGTGGACCACATTACAGGAAACAGTGTTGATTGAGGATCGACCTTAGAAAACATGAGTGGGGTCCACATGCAGTTAATATTATTTGATATCTGTTTTATATCTCCATCTGGGCATGTATGGCATTCATGAACAGATTTGATGTGAAATTATCTGGTAAAATAATGGGCTTGATGCTATATCTTAATGTGGTGTGGTCCACCTCAGATATATAGCCCTCTAATTTTTGGGACAACGGTGTAAGATGATATGTCAAAATGGATGAAGGGCATGGATGAAGCATTTTCATCATGGGATGACGCAGAGAGCATGGACTTCCCTGTCTTGGAGTTCTCTGCAGGACACCAATGCAATTCGGGATTTGGCGAGAAACGGTTATAACCGTCCTTTCCAGGTAAGGTTAGCACGGGTATATCAATCCCATGGATGGCATGCAATCCCATGCCCGTCCAAACAGAATCACTCCATGCAATCCCAAGAGTCGTCCGCCCATCCAAACACGCCACTAGCTGGGCCGCTGGATATAGCAATCCAGTGGGATTGCATGTAATCCACTGACGAGATCTTGAAAGTCATGCAATCCACCCTAATACAACCTAATCCCACCCAGGCCGCCCGTCCAAACAGGCCCTAAATGACAAGGGGCACCAACCTTGCCTTAGTGCAGAGGGTGGGTAGGATTCTCTCCTATTGCACACCATTACATACATATATATATATATATATATATATATATATATATATATATATATATATATATATATATATATGGGAAAAGGTACTATACACTCGACCTCACGATAAGCTCCCGTGAGGTTGAGCTGTGTGGGCCCCACCGTGATGCGTGTCGACCATCAACACCGTGCATTTGATGGGTCCCCTTTAAATTATGGGATATCCCAAAAATCATCCGTATAAGGAACTCAAGTGGGCCATACCATCTAAAATCATGTGAAGACACCATTAAAACATATAAAAGCACTTGGTGGGGCCCACCTGAAATTTGCATGCGTTTGAAACTTGGTCTGAACCCTCATCCAAGTGGGACACACATAATGGATGGCTGGATTTGCAAAACACATCTTGGTGGGCCCAAAAAATGGTTATGAATGTTTTAATGGTGCACAGCCCCTCTCCACTTCTGTATGTGGTGTGGCCCACACAAGTCACGGATTGACTTGATTTTTGAGACCTAGGCCCACAATGGAATGGTGCACTGACTGATGGGGTAGATGTTCGAAACGCATCACGGTGGGGCCCACACAGCTCGACCTCATGGGACGGACTCGTGAGGTCGAGTGCATAGTACCTTTTCCCTATATATATATATATATATATATATATATATATATATATATATATATATATATATATATATTCATTTAGGTTTACGTGAACTTTTTAATAGATTGGATGGAAAATATATTACCTAAACATTAAGGTGAGTCCTAAAAAGTTTTTAATAGCAGGGTGCTTAGTCAACACTGTTTCATGGAGTATGGTCCACTTGGTAATTTGATCTTCTTAATTTTCGATATCATGCTGTAAAATTATCTTAAAAAGTAGATGGACAAAGTGAATAAAGAATACATACATCAAGGTGGACCCCACAATAAGGGTTGCATTGTCTTGGGTGAGGCCTAGGTCTCACCTAATCCGCTCCATTGTACCACACATCAAGTAACTGAATTTCTTGTGATGTGAAATTTATGTAGCCTGAACTATAGTGTATTTCTTAGTTCCACATCGTTCATACATTTTAAAAGATCATTTTAAGATACAAACCCCAAAACAATGCAGATACAAAGCAAAAGTGGCACACACCACTAAGACAGTAGGAATTGATGCTACTGTTGAAACTTCTTGGAGCCAAAAAATTCTCTCATCAAGCTGATATTTATATTTATTTTCATCCAGTTACGTGTGATCTTATGAACCGGTAGATGGAAAATTAAGTACAACGGTTGGCCCTAGGAAGGTTTCAACCGACTTGCTTTCGGTAGTGTGATTCACTTGAGCTTAGGATGTATCTCATTTTGTAGTTTGTGCCATTCCCCACTGCTCTCTAAAAGCAGTATGGTTCACTTGATCTTCGGATCTGTTTTATTTTTGGGCTCATGCTCTAAAGTTATTTGAAAAAAAAAAAAAGAAAGAGGATTGATGGTGTAGATATAACACAAAAATCATGGTGGGACTTACAAAATTTTCTACACATTAAAAACTATGTTGTGTAGTTAGCAATTTGCTTGAGAGAGAGAGAAATCTAGTATATGTTTAAAGTGGACCAATGAGAAGCAACGGCATTTAAATTTTCTTAGCCTTCAACCCAGATGATCTGCACTCACACGCCCTACTTTTCAATCAATCGGTAATTGTGGTGCTTTACTTTCACTACTTGGGGCAGGGGTAAAACAGCTCAATGGGTGAAGGCCTGGTCGTGGACCCCACCTGCGTTGTATATCCACAATCCATTCATTTTACTAGATCATTTTAAGGCATAGTCCAAAAGCTAGAGGGAATCCAAATCTCATGTGGACCACACCACAGGAAACAGTGGTAATTGAATGCCCACCATTAAAAACTTTCTTAAACCTAATGCAATGTTTATTTACCATTTAGCATATTGATAAGGTCACAAAGACCTGGATAAGTAAAAACACATCAAAATTTTTGTGGCCCAAAGTTTTTAATGGTGGGAATTCAATCCCCATCATGCAGCCCACCTAGATTTGATTTTACTCATTTGTTGGGCCATGCCTTAAAATGATCAAGAAAAACAAAAAGACGGCATGGATATAGAATACATACATCCAAGGGGCGTTTGACGCAGGTTATTAGATGGAATTAGGTGGGATAGAATTGAATTTGGTCTCGTGCAATTCCATCCAATATTTGGAGAGGATGGGAAAAGCTGGGATCAAGTGGGATGGAATTACATTGTCCCATGAAGGATTTTCGTGAATTTTGAAATCCACTGTGCATATGGGCCCCACATTAATGCATATATTTATCTATGGCGTCCATCCATATACACTGTTTACATGTGACATTCTGATTATATATGTGTACAAGTGAATGACATATGTTGTGAATTTGGTTCGATGATTTTATCCATGGTCCACCAAACATTCTTTTTCTTAATCTTGCGTTTTCCAGTAGGAAATTTTTTATCCCAAACATGGGTTTATGTGGCTAGTATTTCCACACATGCAATTATTGTGCAATAATGATGTCAATCCCATCTAATACAACTCCGGCCAAACACGCCCAAGCTTTTTCCCTGGATGCCTAATCCACCCACCGCTTTGACTTTGCCAGGTTAGGTGAGTGAGGGTAACAACCCAGTGGGTGAGCCTTGACTGTGAGAGATGTACGTACGGTGTCTGCACGTCTCTCCATCCTGTCCATTCATTTTAAGGAGTAGCCCTAAAAATGAAGCATATTTAAATCTTTAAGTGGACCACATTACAAGAAAACAATGGTCGATTGAATGCCCACCAATGAAAGCTTTCTAAAAAGCTGTGATGTTCATTTGCCATCCAACCTATCCGTAAGGTCTCGTCAGATTGGATGAAGAGAAAACACAAATAGCCGCTATTCTACAAAGCTAGGTGGGGTCCACCGTGACGTTTGTGAGGAATTCGGCTGTCCAGCTATTTTGCTAGCTCATAAGCTTATAAATCATGCACATATAACACGACAAGAAAAAGTGATGAGGGCATGCCAACCAATATTGAATCCTTCGGAGGGTCCACTAAACCCTTAGTAAGGTCGTTTTCAATGCTATGAAATGGAAACATAAATACTACCTGATCCAGAACTTCTGTGGCCCACGAATGTTTCAAGGTCGCTCAATCCCCAATTTTTGAACTCTTGTTGGTGAAGAGCAAAACACTAAAATGACGATGTGTGTATGTGATAAAACTCCGTGGTACCAATATAATATATATGTTTTACCCAATCTGTTCATTTATTTTTTTGAGATCGTTTTAAGATATGAGGTTAAAAATAAATTAGATATAAAGTTCAAGTGGGCCATACCACAGGCAGTGGGGATTGAATGCCTGCCATTGAAAGCTTCCTGAGGCTATAGAAGTTTTGGAGAAGTTGTTAATAAGGTCTACGTGACGTTATTAACAACTTGAATAGCCACTAAAAACAATAGCGGTCCAAGTAAGGTTTCAATGTTGAGCAGTCAATCCCCACTGTTTCTTACCGTTGTGTGTACCTGAGCTTTAGATCTGACTCATTTTTGAGCTCATGCCCTTATGACATGGAAAAATGAATGGACGGCTTGGAATGCCCTATCTGAAAAGGAGCTCATGCCCTGATAGCAGCCACCGAGTTTTGATAGGTATATACAATGACGTGTTTCCGCTGGAAATCCGATTCCTTTTTTTCGGAGAAATTTCCAACTGTACGACCCATTTATGGCCATTCTCAAAAATAAGTACACTTATTTTGAGCTCCCAAGAATAAGCAACAGCTGCACGGTCTCATTTTTCAGGTCGAAAATGCCCCTGCTTTTCGTTCCAAGAGTGGATCACCTGGTGCTCGAAGACAAGCGCTGATGCTCTTGGAACTCCGAGTTGTACGAACGGTTCAAAAGATATCAAAGTTACGTGGGCCCCACGGTTATGCATTTATTATATCCACAACGTTTATTCATATTTCGAGATCATTTCGGAGCATTATCAGAAAAAAAAAAAATAAATCATATCCAAGGATCAACTGGACCACACCACAAAGAGCTGCAGGAAAATTAATTTTCACCGTTAAAAATTTTGTAGGGCCCACCATAACATTTATTTTCCATCCAATTTATTCATAAGGTCACAAAAACCTGGATGAAGAGGAAAAATAAATTTCATGATCCAAAACTTCTGTGACTCTTAAAAGGGTTTCAATGGTAGATGTTCAATCCTCCACTGCCTTTTACATTGTGGTCCACTTGATAGCTAGATTTATCTTATTTTTTGTCCCAACCCTTAATTCAAGTTCGCTAGATAGACAGACGGTTTGGATATAACACATACCTCATAATGGGACCTACAACAAGCAGTGAAGATTACAAGGGGAAAAAAACAACCAAGTCAGGTCGACCATGCAATGGCCATGCATTATAACTATAGCCATAATCGTAGTGCCACAGCAGTCAGTGTACTTATTATTATTATTATTATTTTTACATGGAGAACTTTGTTCTTCCTACATTTTTCTCTAATACATATTTATAAATATAAATATGTATATATAAGTATATATAAAAAAAAAAAAAAATTCTCCCTTTTTTTCATTTCTTCCTTTATTTATTTAACAAGAATATCTTCTAAACCAAAATTAGTTACTTGATGTACCATATATGATTTTGGAGTAGGAGAAGCTACTTTAGCCAACCAACCTAGTTATTTTCCAAGATTCCATCAAGTCGATGGTTGAAAATCCATTTCATTCACTTCGCGATAAATTTCAATCAGTTCGCGGTCAATTTCATTCATTTCATTCACTTCGCGGTCAATTTCAATCACTTCACAGTCAATTCTCTTCATTTCGTGGTCAATTCCACGCATTTCACAGTCAATTTCGGCGATTCCCCTTCACTTCATGGTCAATTCAATTCATTTCACAGTCAATTCCCTTCACTTCATGGTCATTTCCGTGCATTTCACGGTTAATTCGCTTTACTTCACGGTCAATTCCATGCATTTCATGGTCAATTTTGGCGATTCCCCTTCACTTCACAGTCAATTCAATTCATTTCATGGTCAATTCCCTTCACTTCATGGTCATTTCCTTGCATTTCAAGGTCAATTCGCTTCACTTTACAGTCAATTCCATGCATTTCACGGTCAATTCTAGCGATTCCCCTTCACTTTATGGTCAATTCAATTCATTTCACAGTTAATTCCCTTCACTTCACGGTCATTTTCGTGCATTTCACGGTCAATACCATGCATTTCATGGTCAATTTCGGTGATTCCCCTTCATGGTCAATTCAATTCATTTCACGGTCAATTCCTTTCACTTCACGGTCATTTCGTGCATTTCACGGTCAATTCGCTTCACTTCACGATCAATTCTATGCATTTCAGGGTCAATTTCGGCGAATCTCCTTCACTTCACAGTCAATTCCCTTCATTTCATAGTCAATTCCCTTCACTTCACGGTCATTTCCATGCATTTCACGATCAATTCGCTTCACTTCATGGTCAATTCAATGCATTTCACCGTCAATTCCCTTCACTTCACGATTAATTCCATGCATTTCATGGTCATTTTCATTCATTTCATGGTCAATTCCGGCGATTCCCTTTCACTTCATAGTCAATTCCATGCATTTCACGGTTAATACCCTTCACTTCACGGTCATTTCCATGCATTTCACGGTCAATTCCCTTCACTTCACGGTCATTTCTATGCATTTCACGGTCAATTCCCTTCACTTTACGGTCAATTCCATGCATTTCACTATCAATTCCCTTCACTCCATGGTCAATTCCATGCATTTCACGGTCAATTACGGTGATTCTCCTTCACTTGATGGTCAATTCCCTTCATTTCACGGCCATTTCCATGCATTTCACGGTCAATTCCCTTCACTTCACGGTCATTTCACGGACGACCACGAATAGTTGTCCACCCTCTTGGCCCAAGCCCAGTCGATTGAGTCAGTGGGACAGCGGTTCGGGGCCAACCAGGTCAGTGGGACCTGCTATCATGCAGTTGGCCTGCCCAAGATGAATGGCCTGAATCTTTTCTCTCATGAAGTATCCACCTAATCCTCCTACATTTAGCTTAGGTAGGATCTTTTCTTACAATGATCCTTCGGAAATATATAGAAATGACCGTGAAGTAAAGGGAATTGACTATGAAATGCATGGAAATGACCCTGAAGTGAAGGGGAAATGACCGTGAAATGAAGGGAATTGACCATGAAATACATGGAATTGACCGTGAAGTGACGTAGAATCGCCGAAATTGACCGTGAAGTGTAGGGAATTGACTGTGAAATGCATGGAATTGATTGTGAAGTGAAGGAGATTGACCGTGAAATGAATGGAAATGACCGTGAAGTGAAGGGGAATCGCCGGAATTGACTGTGAAATGCATGGAAATGACCATAAAGTGTATGGAATTGGCCGTGAAATGAATGGAAATGTGAAAAGGCCAAGCTAAGAGTTCTAAAGGGGGGGTGAATAGGACTATGCCAAATTAAAAATTAAATACGGAAATAAACAAATGTAAATAAATATAACACTTAAACAATCCCACAAAGCAGAAATGAATAACACCCTCAAATGTACAAGTATTGAGAGGTTGATACAGATGTTATTCTAAGGACAACCTTACACCAAAAACCAATAGTTTATGGTAGGACAACCTGATTTCTAGAACGGTTTGTGTATCAAAATCCTAAACAAATATAGAGGTATAAAGAATAAAATAGCAAAGAAAATAACTAAGCTATTACAGCATTCCCACACTTGCATAAAAAGGATTACAACATTCACACAATGCCACAATCAATCATTCACTACAAGACCAGAAATTATAGTGGTTCGCTTGTGTGTACACCAACTATTTAGAAAAACAGCCACACACCTACTTCACTCCCAATATCCTCACACAGTGGATATTGGCGTTCAATATGAAATAGGTTTTTCAAGGTTCACCTAAAACCTTCACAATTGTGTCTTTCAAGTGGGCTTAGACAATTCAAAAACCCCACACTCTGAGTTTTCTAGATCACCTCAGACAAACTAAAAAGAAAGAGATTTTTCCTGGCACAATCTCAAAGAAACCACAAGAATAAATTTACAAAAATGTAAAATACTTATCTGGATATTCTCCTTTGATGCAGCCCGGTAGAACCAATTCGAAGTAGAAGTTTAACGTGGATGTTCAATGTTCACACGCACTTATGAAAAGGTTCTAAGTTCTAAATGATTTTTAAATTAAATCACCTTGGGCTAGCTTGATTTGATTTTGATTCCAAGAAAGAGGAAACCTTAAATCCATTTTTCAAATAGGAATGAAATGTAGAATCTTAAAATCAAATGCAGAAAGCTAAATTAAAGAGAATATTAAATGAGTACTAAATAGCTTAAGAATATCACAAACTTATCTCTCAGAGTGGTGTCTTGATTTTGCTTGAATTGAATTTTAAACTCTGAAAATCGTGCTCTATTTATAAGTGCAGAAACTGTTCACTCGACTGGTCCAGAGGTCAGCTCAATTGGTCGAAGGACCAACAAACTTTTGAAATTTTGGGCGCGATAAGATAAAACCGTTCTACGACCGGTCAAATGTCCTACACAACCGGTCGAGTCATGCCCATGACTGGTCATGTGGGACCCAATTTGGTTGCTGGACTTTGAGTCGAGCCTACTTGACTGGTCGAGCACTATTCATTCGACTGGTCGAACAGTCTCCAGGACTGGTCAAAGCTATAATAGAAAATTTCAAAAATTAATAACAAACTTAGGACTGGTCGAGGATTTTCTTGGACTGGTCGAGCCAGTACTAAGACTAGTCGAACATAGTCTAAGAGTAGTCGACAAACAGTCTATACACTTATGTAGTAACCCAATTAAAGTATGCAATCAAAATAACCTTACCTATGGTCAATCTAGGGTCATCATACCTTATAAGTGATATTGAAACATCTTTTGTTTCGGTTGATGGTTGATCTTGATGTTTATGAAGCTTAATATCTTGACGTATGTTGAAGCTTGAACTTGTAACACTTTGAAGCTTGAATTTGAAACACTTTGAAGCTTGAACTTTTAGCACTTTGAAGCTTGAATTTGAAACACTTTGAGCTTTGAGTACCAAAGTAAAGCATTTTATCTTGACGTAGGTCAAAGCTTGAAAGCTTGATCTATCAGTTGATGTAGTTCTTAAACTTGTATATCTCTTATACTTGTGATGCTTGAATCTTAAATTGGAACATCTTGAACTTGTACAAGAATTGCATGATCTTGAACATGAGGATGAGTTACATAAGATACGGATTCCAAGAGGTTTGGCACTACAAAATTTGACAATCATAGGAGCTAGAAAACATAACACTTACAAAATGATCGTGAAGTGAAGGGAATTGACTGTGAAATGCATCAAATTGACTGTGAAGTGAAGGGAATTAACCGTGAAATATATTGAGTTGACCGTGAAGTGAAGGAAATTGACCGTGAAATGCATGGAAATGACCGTGAAGGGAATTGACCGTGAAATGCATGGAATTGACCGTGAAGTGAAGCAGAATCGCCGGAATTGACCGTGAAATGCATGGAAATGACCGTGAAGTGAAGCAGAATTGCCGGAATTGACCGTGAAATGAAGGGAATTGACCGTGAAATGAAACGGAATCGCTAGAATTGACCGTGAAATGAAGGGACTTGACCGTGAAATGCATGAAAATGATTGTGAAATGAAGGGAATTGACCATGAAATGCATGGAAATGACTGTGAAGTGAAGGGAATTGATCGTGAAATACATGGAATTGACTGTGAAGTGAAGGGGAATTGCCGGAATTGACCATGAAATGCATGGAATTGACCATGAAGTGAAGGGAATTGACCAGGAAATGCATGGAAATGACCGTGAAGTGAAGGGAATTGACCGTGAAATGCATGGAAATGACCGTGAAGTGAAGGGAACTGAATGTGGAATGCATTGAATTGACCGTGAAGTAAGAGAATTGACCATGAAATGCATGGAAATGACCATGAAGTGAAGGGGAATCACTGGAATTGACCGTGAAATGCATGGAATTGACTGTGAAGTAAAGCAAATTGACCGTGAAATGCACGGGATTGACCGTGAAGTGAAGGGAATTGACCGTGAAATGAATTGAATTGAATTGACCGTGAAGTGAAGGGGAATCACCGGAATTGACCGTGAAATGAATGGAAATGACCATGACGTGAAGGGAATTGATCGTGAAATGCATGGAATTGACCATGAAGTGAAGGGAATTGATCATGAAATGAATGGAAATGACCGTAAAGTGAAGGGAATTGACCGTGAAGTAAAGGGTAATCGCCGAAATTGACCATGAAATGCATGGAATTGACCGTCAAGTGAAGCAAATTGACTGTGAAATGCACAGAATTGACCGTGAAGTGAAGGGAATTGACCGTGAAATGAATTGAATTGACTTGAAGTGAAGGGGAATCGTCAGAATTGACCGTGAAATGCATAGAATTGATCGTGAAGTGAAGGGAATTGATTGCGAAATGCATGGAATTCACCATAAAGTGAAGGGAATTGACTGTGAAATGAATTGAGTTGACCGCGAAGTGAATGAAATGGATTTTCAACCATCGACTTGATGGAATCTTGGAAAATAACTAGGTCGGTTGGCTAAAGTAGCTTCTCCTACCCCAAAATCATATGTGGTACCTCAAGTAACTAATTTTGGTTTAGAAGAAATTCTTGTTGAATGAATAAAGAAAGAAATGGAAGAGAGAGAGAGAGAGAGAGAGAGAGAGAGAGAGTTTTTTTTATACACTTATATATACATATTTATATAAATATGTACTAGAGAAAAATCTAGGTAGAATGAAGTTCTCTATGTAATAAAAAATAAAAAATAAAAAATAAATTTTTTTGCATATATTGTCATGGCACTACGGTTATGGATATGGTTATAATCCGTAGCCATTGACTTGGTCGACCGGGTCTCAACCCAGTCGAGCACGGCTCGCTGGCTGTTTTTTTTTCTTCTTATTGTGATCCCCACCCCTTTTTGTGGGTCCCATTATGATTTATGTGTAATATCCAAACCGTCCATCTATTTGGTGAACTCGTATTAAGGCTTGAAACAGAAAATAAGACAAATCTAGCTATTAAGTAGACCGCACTGTAAAAGGCAGTGGAGGATTGAACGTCTACCATTGAAACCCTTTTAGGGGTCACAGAAGTTTTAGATCATTATGAAATTTGGTTTTCCTCTTCACGCAGGTCTTTGTGACCTTATAAATAGATTGGATGGAAAATAAATGTTATGGTGGGCCTTACAAAATTTTTAACGGTGAAAATCAATTTTCTGCTGCTCTTTGTTGTGTGGTCCAATTGATCTTTGGATATGGTTTTTTTTTTATATATATATATAATGCTTGGACATGATCTCGAAATATGGATGAACATTGTGGATATAATAAATACATAACTATGGGGCCCATGTAATTTTGATCTCTTTTGAACTGTTCTTACAACTCGGGAGTTCGAGGAGCGTCAGCTCTCGTCTTCGAGCACCAGCTGATCTGCTTTCGGAAGGAAAAGCAGGGCATTTTTGACCTGTGAAAAGTGTCCAAACAGCTGAGGCTTAATCTTGGGAGCTAAAAATAAGTAGGCTTAGTACGGAGAATGAGCCATGAATGAGTCGTACAGTTGGAAATTTCTCTTTTGAGAAATTTACGACTGTGGACCCCAAGCAATACAAACTTAACATATGAACTTAGACCTCCTTGTACGGACACCGAAATTGAGGATAAAAATACTCCTCCTTTTCACTGCATTGCTTTCACTGCCGTTTCATTTCACCCCCTTTCCTCACTCCGTTTCCAGTAAGAAAGACAAAAAGCCCATTTTGTTGTGGCCCCTTCCTTATCAGCACTGGATTGCAGCCTCTCCATACATCAACATTTTGTCATCTTCTGAAAATGGTCGGTCCAGTGAAGAAAGCATGCACCACAGATATATTTTAAACTCAGATGGGCCCACATTGAATGTATGTAGTATATCCACACCGTCCACCCATTTTTCCATTTAATTTAAAGGGTTGAGCCCTAAATTAAAGCATATCAAAAGATCAAGTGGATCATACCATGGGAAACAGTGGGGATAATGATTTCCACTGTTTAAACCATAGTAGGCCCGACGGTGATGTTTGTTTGTTATCAAACCTGTTCATAAGATCATACAGACATAGATTAATAGAAAACACAATTATAAGCTTGATCCAAAACTTCTGTGGCCCCTAAGAAATGATCAACAGTAGAAGTTCAATTCAAAATTATCATGTGGTGTTGTCCACTGTTAAGTTTGCCCCGCTGATTTTCTAGTTTGCCCCATTCAATTTCATGTTTGCCCCACTGATTCTCTAGTTTGCCCCGCTCAATTTTCAGTTTGCCCTGCTGATTTTCTAGTTTGCCCTGCCCAATTTTCAGTTTGCTCCGCTCAACTTCATGTTTGCCCTGCAGAAATTCAAGCTTGCCCCACTTAATTCATGTTCCCCCCTTGAATTTTATATTTGCCCTGCTGAATTTCATGTTTCCCCGTTGAATTTCATTTTTGCCCTGCTGAATTTCATAATTTTCTCAGCTGAATTTCATGTTTGCGCTGTTGAAATTTAAGTTTTCCCCGCTCAATTTCATGTTTACCCCGCTGCATTTCATGTTTGCCCTGCTCAATTTTATGTTTGCCTCACTCAAATTCATGTTTGCCCCGCTGAATTTATAGGTTCCCTCCCTCAATTTCTAGCTTGCTCGCTGAATTTTCATGCTTCCCTCGCTCCATTTCTAGTTTGCCTCACTCAGTTTTCATGATTGCCTAGCTCAATTTTCATGCTTGCCTCGCTCAATTTTCATGCTTGCCTCATGCAATTCCATGATAGATAGTGTCGTTGAATTTAGTGAGCACCACATGAAGTCATTCGTATCTTTGAAGCCCTGATCCTTGCTCTCTCTATTTGTTTATTTAAAAAATTAACGCATTGCTTATTCTTTATTTCCTTAAGTTCTTTATCATTCTCATCTATTATGGAACGTGAGTACTTGGTCCTCTATTATTTAATCGAGTTGTGTATTTGGCAAGCTTACACGTACAGTTTCCAGTTTGCCCCACTGAATTTCATGTTTGCCTTGCTGAATTTCTAGTTTGCCTCGCTCAATTTCATGTTTGCCCTGCTCAAATTCCTGTTTGCCCCGCTGATTTTGTAGTTTCCCCCGCTCAATTTCATGCTTGCCCCGCTCAATTTCTAGTTTGTCATGCTCAATTCCTAGTTTGCCCTATTCAAATTTCTGTTTACCCCGCTCAAATTCCAGTTTAGCCCGCTCAATTTGTAGTTTGCCCTGCTAATTTTCTAGTTTCCCCCGTTGATTTTCCAGTTTGCCCTGCTAGATGTCATGTTTGCCCCGCTGAATTTCATGTTGGCTCCGCTGAATTTCAAGTTCCCCCCGCTTAATTTCATGTTTGCCCCACTCAATTTCATATTTGCCCCATTGAATTTCATGTTTGCCCTGCTGAAATTCATGTTTGCCCCACTCAATTTCTAAGTTACCTCGCTGAATTTCTAGATTGCCTCGCTGAATTTCTAGGTTCCCTCATTGAATTTCTAGGTTGTCTCGCTCAATTTGTAGTTTAACTCGCTCAATTATAAGGTTGCCTCGCTCAATTTGTAATTTGTCTCGCTAAATTTGTAGTTTGCCTAGCTTGATTCCTAGGTTACCTCGTTGAATTTCTAGGTTCCCTCGCTAAATTTCTAGATTGCGTCGCTCAATTTGTAGTTTGCCTCGCTCAATTCCTAAGTTGTCTCGCTCAATTTGTAGTTTGCCTTGCTAAATTTCTACGTTGCCTCACTCAATACCTAGGTTTTCTCGCTCAATTCCTAGGTTGCCTCACTGAATTTTTAGGTTCCCTCGCTAAATTTCTAGGTTCCCTCGCTTAATTTGTAGTTTGCCTCGCTCAATTCCTAGGTTGTCTCGCTCATTTCCCAGTTTGCCCCGCTTAATTTCTATGTTGCCTCGCTCAATTCCTAGGTTGCCTCGCTCAATTCCTAAGTTGCATCACTCAATTTGTATTTTTCCTTGCTCAATATAAGGTTCCCTCGCTTAATTCGTAGGTTCCCTCACTCAATTTCTACTTTGTCTTGCTCAAGTCATAAGTTGCCTCGCTCAATTCTAAAAGACATTCCAAAGTTGAAGTAATAATCACTATTCACTAATACAGGTTTTCATCATATAGCCAAATCTTTTTGACAGACACAGTTGAGCTGTTAGAAAAAAGGAGTCAAAATATTAGCAAGATAACCATACATTCTTGTTTTGATACTAATCCAAATGGTAACACATTTGCCATAACACATCTGCCATTTTCTCAAATATAAGAGGTTTTCATGAGTTGAATTCTTTTTTTAGAAAATCAGGCAAAAAAAGCCATCTTAAAATAAAAGTTAGTGCCTTAATATTTGGCGAGCCATGAAATGAAGGTCATTTGGCTGTTCTGTAAAGCCAACAACACTATCTCATCTTAAAGAACTGTATCTTTTTATTTTATTTAATTATTATTATTACCTTCTTTCCATTAGGCCATGTTTGGAAACCATGGATTCAGCGCCAAACAGCAGAAAAAGAAAATAGATTTCCTTTGATGTGATTATTTGTTTTGTTTTTTTTTTTGTTACACTCAGATCGATATCTCGACTTGTAGACTGAGTGGAGATACCTTGTTTTAACACTTGAGGTCTTAGCATCGATCCCTAGCAGGGGTGGCTAACATGAATTGTGTTTACTGACATGGGTGTTGTAAGACCTATATCCTAGCCTGTACTGTTCCTTAGACTTCCACGACCCTCCCAGTCGAATTCCGACGACCAGCGACACATAAACAGTAATTGCACACAATCCCGAGTTGTATCCCGCATTCTAGAGTCTGCTTGACCTAAAACTTGTACCCTAGCGATCGCGCCGTTGCCACGGTTCTGATGTTACGTATTACGTGTCGAGGCGATACCTAGGCCAGGAGATGTGGGCCCACGTTCAGTTCGAGGGAAACGCCGCGCGTTGCGAATCCTGAGAGAATCTCTACCCTAAACATCACATTAATCCATCAATCAAAGTCAAGTACAACCCATCACTCTATCCCATCTCCAAGTACAAGTAACCATTCCTCTCCCATTCCCAAAGTCAACCAAACCCATACTCTCCTTACACACCCATCACTCACCCATCACACCCATCCCTCTCTCCCTACATCACATCTCTCTCTCTCTCTCATTCTCTAACCATTCCCAAGCAAGAGAGCCAACGTCCAAGCAATCCCTAAAGGAGAGAGAACCCCAAGTGTGGCCCACCTTCCTACCACCCGATCCCACCATCCAAAGTCCATCTCAACCATTGAAATTGTCCCCTTGGAGCTCTAGGATGCATTGATGAAAGAAGGAAGAAGAGATCTAAGGTGGGTAATTTTTTTTTATTTGGATTTGATGATTAGAGGGCCCACATATGGTGGGACCCATCTTGATGTATGTGATTGTAAGCTAAAGGGGCCCATAGTGGCGGGGTCCCTCCTATTTCTACTGATCTCTCTCTCTCTCTTTTGGTGTTGGAATGTGGCCCACCTGATCTAGACCATCCGATTGCGTGACGCACCTTATGTACGTCTGATTCCACATGTCCACCCATTACAACCTCATGTGTATCAAATCCAAGGCCTAGACTTTAACAGCACCAGCAACTGTAATATAATACATTATATAAATATATATGTAATATATATCATGTGTGGTGGGCCCCACATGGGACCCACCTGATGAGCGAAGGGGATTAACTGACATCATTACAGCAGCTATATAGCTACTGTATTGATGTCAGCAAGTCCATCTAGCCTGATCACGAGGTCTGTGTTGTATCCAGACTGTCCAGCTATCTAGACTTGGTTGTGGACCCCACCTATGCTATAGGTATTTGATCCAGACCGTCCAGCTGTCTGGATGTGGTCATGGACCACCATGATGTACGTATTATATTCCAACCGTCCATTTAGACGGTGGGTCCCACGTAGCTGTCTGCTAGTGTGGTATTGACGTCAGCAAATATTAGTGGGACCCACTTGATGCATGGACTCCATCCATGCCGTTCGTCCATTTGGATGGAGCCCACTGCGTTATATGTACCTTACATCTATATTGTTCATCACAGTGGGGACTACCAGCTTGATAGCTGATGTCATGACGTCAGCTAGTCCGGTGGGACCCACCTACTGTGAGATGGTCACCATCCACACGTGGACATGGGGCCCTGATGTAGTGTTTTATTGCCACCGTCCATTAGATCTACACCGTAATACATGTGTTTTAGCTGCGCTGTCCGCCTGATGGGACCCACATGATGTATATGTTTAATTGCACCATTCATCTGTGGGGCCCGCACGTGATGTATGTGCTTCACTCACACCGTCCACATGTGGACGTGGCCCCACACGTGATGCATGTATTTTACATCCACGCCGTACAACGATCTGGATGGTGGAAATCACCGTGATGTAAGTGCTTTATCTGCACCGTCTGTCTATGGACCCCACCCGACATGTGTTATGTCCAGCATGTGCATGTGGACCCCACTAAATGTATGTGTTGTACCTGCACACTGTCCATCCACGGTGGGAGCCCTCCTTGATGTATGTGTTCTCCTCAGTCCATTTGTTTTGGCAGCGGGTGCGGCCCACCTTGATGTATGTATTCCATATCCACACTGTCCATATCACAGGATGGTGGGACCCACGCAGTCATGTAGCTGTTGTGATTGCGTTAGCAAGTGGGACCCATGTAGCTATGCAGCTGCTGTACATACATACCGTTCATCTAGACAGTGTTGCGTGGGCTAACCCTTGATGTATTTTGTGACCCATCCGTCAGGCCCACTTTGATGTATTTTGTGGCCCATTCAAGAGGCCACCTCGATGTATTGTAGCCCGTTGATGAGGCCCACCTTGATATATCTATGGCCCATCCACGAGCCTACCTCCATGTATTTGTAGCCCATTGACGCAGCCCACTTGATGTGTATGAGGCCCATTAGTGCAGCCCATTGATGCAGCCCACTTGATGTGTATGAGGCCCATTAGTGTGGCCCATTGATACAGCCCACTTGATGTATATAAGGCCCATTAGTGCAGCCCACTTGATGTGTATGAGGCCCATTAGTGCGGCCCATTGATGCGGCCCACTTGGTGTATATGAGGTTCATATGATGAGGCCTGACTTAATGTACACAAGGCCCATTATGATGTGTATTAGTCCCTTATCGTGTGGCCTATTGTGACGTGTATTAGGCCCATGACGTGTGGCCCATTTGATGTATTCAAGACTCAGATACGTGGCCCATTTGATGCATAAGAGACCCATGTGTAGGGCCCACCTATTGTGTATTCGAGGCCCATGGGTTGTGGCCCATTGTAATGTATTTGAGGCCCATGGGCGAGGCCCGATGTGATGTATGTGTGGCTGTTACATTGTGTATGAATCCCTTATGTGGGCCACTCCTTGGGAGCAATGTTGGTTAAATGTCCACATTGATGTGCAATGATGGTTAGATGTCCTCATTGTGACCTTCCCTTAGGCCTTGTTAAGCCCATTCTTACCAATTCTAATTATCGATTGATTTCGATTGTCGTAACCGATTGCTGATTCCGATTGATGTTACCGATTTACCGATTCTGATTATCGATCGATTCTGATTGTCATGACCGATTGCCGATTCTGATTGACGTAACCAATTTTACCGATTCTGATTCTCGATCGATTCCGATTGACATGACCGATTTACCGATTCTGATTATCGATCGATTCCGATTGTCATGACCGATTGTCGATTCCTATTGATTTGACCGATTTGCTGATTCTGATTATCTATCAATTTCGATTGTCATGACCGATTGCCGATTCTGAGTGACGTGACCGATTTTCTGATTCTGATTATCGATTGATTCCGATTGTCATGACCGATTGCCAATTCCGATTGACTTGACTGATTTGCCGATTCTGATTATCGATCGATTCCGATTATCATAATAGATTGTCGATTCTGATTGACGTGACCGATTTACCGATTCTGATTATCGATTGATTCCGATTGTCATGGCCAATTGCCGATTAGCGATCGAGGCCGATTATCATGATCGATTGCCGATTCCGATTAACGTGATCGATTTGTCGATTCTGATTATCGATCGATTCTGATTATCATGATCGATTGCCGATTCTGATTGACATGACCGATTTACCAATTCTGATTATCGATTGATTCCGATTGTCGTGACCGATTGTTGATTCCGATTGATGTAACCGATTTGCTGATTTTGATTATCGATTGATTCCTATTATCGTGACCGATTGCCGATTCCGATTGACGTGACCGATTTGTCGATTTTGATTATCTATTGATTTTGATTGGCGTGACCGATTGCCGATTCCAATTGGTGTAACTGATTTACCGATTCCGATTATCGATCGATTCCGATTGTCGTGGCCGATTGTCGATTAGCGATCGAGGCCGATTATCATAACCGATTGCCAATTCCGATTGACGTGACCGATTTGCCAATTCTGATTATCGATCGATTCCGATAATCGAGGCCAATTCTGATTGTCGATGACGATTCTGAGTGTTGAGGCCGATTCTGATTGTCGGTGCCAGTTATTGATACCGATTATGAGTATGTGATAGCATAGCATCATGATACATGCCTATATGCATCATCTGCATGTTTATTATGAGATGTAGTTGACCATTGCATATGACATTGGACATGTTGTTATGAGACTCCGTGATAGGCGGAGATTGTCTCACATGAGTACACGGTATACGCAGAATTGATGCATGACTGGATTGTATGACTCATGCATCTTGCATTGTGTGTTGTGATTACTATACACCCTAACGACATCAGGGCCGTAGCCTCCACGGATATTTCGTGAATAGCCAGATCGGACACTGAAAATCTATTCTACATGGGGTGCTATAGATATCCCTGGGTGAAAGTCCCTAAACCCTATTGGTTCCAGATGTTGCTTCAATGTCTAGACTGAGTGGATGCATGAGCGCATGAGGGCCGTATACTGTTAGGCCGCGTCTCCCACTATATCGTAGTCAGTTGGAAGGGGGTACAGCCTTACCTACCCGAGAGGAGGGGGCAATGTTAAGTTAAATCTGACCAGCTCGAGGAATAGGTCCGCTATAGACGAGCCGGGCCCGATATTGGCAGGCGGATAGTAAGGTCTCTTCCACTCACCTTGTTGCGCGTAATGGGGCGACAACCTGATTTGAAGTGTAATAGACCCCGATGATTTTTCAGAGAGGAACCATACTGATATGTGGACTTATTGAATAAGAGTTGCATATTCATGCATTCATTTCATTCACTATCCACTCGGGCTTGTGGTGCACAATTAATTGTTGTGTACCTTCGCATGGCTAGGATTTCAGTTGGGTGCATGACTAACCTAAGATCAGGAGTTTACCACATTGAGTCTGATTATCCAAATTTAGGTATGAGACTGGTTTGGATAGAAGTCCCTTGTGGTGGACCCCGTAGCCTACGATACTATGTACTATCATCCCGACTTCACACTCTAGCTTAGTCATTTCATTCACATCACATATTGCATTGCATCCTCGGCACATAGTATTTGGATTACTATCTCCGCATTGCATAGCTGATCTACATTGCTTCATCGGAATATGATATTGGTTTATTATTTTTTTGCATCGCATAACCTGGATAAGGCCAATAATATTTATGGGCCTATCAGCATGTTTTTTCATTATTCTGATATTGTATGATTATGGGCTTGTTAGTATTTCCGCTTACTCTAATTACTCTGCTATTGCTTACTTGACACTTATTTTGTATACACACTTTCACCACCCACTAAGCTTTCTATAGGCTTATGCATGATATATGCGTGCAGGTGGCGTTAGGTTGCAGCAGCGTTGAGTTTCGAGCATGTAGCGGACTTCTGGAGCTTTAATTTTTGATATATGTATTTCTCTTTCAGCATTGTATTCAAATGATTATATTAATGGATATGTGATGATGATGTTGCCTTTGTGATTTGGGTAAACTCGTGGTTATGCTTCTTACGAGATAAATATACGTTAGAAAATCCTCCTTGTAGGATCCCAGGATCGGAATCTGGCGTATGGGCACTGGGAGCAGAGAATGTGTTGAGGGTCGAATATTGCATATTAGACCTCAATTACTACCTGGATTTATGAACATAACACCGCTTAACGGTTTATTTTAATCGTGTTTGTGATGCAAGGTGAATCTAGGAGCGTGGACTGGAAAGGATGCTAAAAGCATGGATTTAACGCTCAGGCACCACCAAGGCATTGGACGGGACTCCATGGGACCAAGATCGAGGATTTACATGCCAGAGATCAGAGAAATTCCAGCCACTCATCTTAAACAGGCTTAAAAGACGTCCAGAATGTAAGATCATAGGGTTCCCACCATCTGATCGGCTCGAAACTCCATATGTGACCTGAGGACCATAAATGAACTGTACACATCAAATTTCAACCCGTGGATCCCTGTGGAAATGGCCCAACGGGCAGGTCAGCCACCAAAACAGTGATATGGGGCCCACCTGATAATTGAATATGCTTCAACATATGATAAGATAAGATAGTTGGACAGAGAAGATCTCTCATAAACACTACAGGTGGACCCAACTGGCTTTGCTAGTGCATAGTGCACAAGTGCACTCAACGTGCACTGGACCTACTCGCACGGTTAGAGTTGGTTTGACCGACTTTCCTAAACAGAGGCAGAGAGTCTCTGTTCTCTCTCACGCACAGCCATCCGCTGAGACGTTACTAGCTCACTTTCATCATCTGGACGGATGATCCAAGCCATCTAATGTGATCAGGAAGGAATTTCGGTCAGAATCTCATCATTTCCAAGCATCCATACATGATAATAAGCTCACAGCGACACATAGTCATCGCTACGTCGGTTGATGGTGTGACCCACCTAAGACTCGGATCCAATTCGAATTTTGGATCATAGCTTAACTCGACATCACTAATCAGAGGAATGAATCTGATCTCCCGAAAGATCAGAATAAGTGGGCCCCACAGAGGTCAGCGTAGCGCTGCGTAACTCATTACGCAACGCACGTCCGATCGCCATCCGATTTCATGGTTGTTATGCGATCGGACCGGCGATCTGAACCGTCCATAAGCCCTAAAAGGTGGGACCATCCCCATCCATGAAGGCCAAATAGACGACGAGGACAACCAGCTGTCCCAAAATCCATCCAAACGCAGGTCGGTTGCGTTTTGTTGTATAAACAGGGCATGCGGAAACCGGATCCACTTTCGTTATTGCTGCGAAAGAAGAGTGCGTGACTCCTTGTTCTCTTCTAACCGACTTATACACCGACTCCAGCATCCACCCACCGCCATCTCTGTTATTTATAAAAGGAGAAGAGAGAAAGACCGGGGGGGGGGCAGGGGGGTGGAACGTGGAGCCAAGAACGGGTGGAGTACGGGCGATCTTCAAAGAGTTCTTTTTCTTCTCTTTTGCTTAATTGTTGTTTATATTTATTTGAGATTTAGCCTAATCATGGTTGGCTAAACCTCTTAGTTAGGGCTAAGAGGTGAAGCTTGTGGCATGATGAGAAGACTCTATGGCTTTGATTCATTATTAAACTGATGTTGATTTTGGTTTGATTTTAAGGAATACTTTTAGTTTTTAATGGTTTGTTGTGACAGAAATTACAATAGATCTGCGATGGCTTTGAGTATTTCCTTTTCATTATTATGATTATGCAGTTAGGAAACCCTGTTGTTCACTATCGCCCCTTGGACATGGTTGGATGACGGAACTCTTCCTAACATTCATACCTCACTCAGATTGGCTGTGGATTGGTTTAATTTTGTTGTTTGCTTTGTCTTATGGGCATGGTTTTGTGATGGAATCCATTCTAATTTACATCCGTCTTATCGTTTGAAAACTAGATCAACAACAGTTCAGATTCGATTTTAGTGATATATCTTCCAACTGGATGAAGATGGGACTCGAAGTTCAGTTGAGTTCATGAATCAAGCGTAGACTTCCCTCATATCTACAAGTGGATCCTCTGAATCCCTAGTTTCCTACCTCTGAATTCTTTAAGTTTTAAATTAATATTTCACCATTATTTCCTCAAATTCATGTGATTTAGATTTCATCTTAGTCTAATTCTAGTTCTATTTAGTTTCAGATTACGTACAGGTTTCAGTCCCTTAGGATTCGACCTCGGTCTCACCGAGTTTATTACTACATCACAACCCTATACTTGGGGAGTGAACAGAATGGGATACTACGGAAGCTGTCGGCATTGCATTCGGCGATCGGAATTCCTATGAGTCCGATCTCCGGGTTTGGGGCGTGACAGGTGTGTACTAATAAGCTAACCCCAAAAAAAAAAAAAAAACCCCACACCCAGATCCATAGCTCAACTAGTAAACTGAGTGCAGATACCTCATTTCAACACTTGAGGTCTTGGTATCGATCCCTAGTGGGGGTAGCTAACATGGAGTATGTGTATTGACATGGTGTGTACTAACAAGCTAACCCAAAAATAATAATAATAATAATAATAATAAAAATAAAATAAAAAATTACTTGTTTTGTTTGGATAGCAAGGTACCTATGGCTACGGTTATAATCCGTAGCTATAGGAGCCCCAGATTCGCGTAGCCCCACCGGATAGGGCAGCAAGTGGCGGGGGTGCCCAATTCGGTGAGCCCGCCCATATTCAGATCTGCAGCTACAGATTATGTTATCTATAGCTACGGTTATAATCCATAGTCATAGCATGGTACCTATGGCTACGGTTATTATCCATAGCCATAGAGGAGCGCCGAATCCATAGCCATGGACTGGCTTACTTAAAAAGCAGGGGTATTATCGTCCTCAAATTCGCTGTCCGTATGTGAAGGTCTAGGTTGGTATGTTAAGTTTGTTTTGTTTCAAAATAAAAAAAATACCCTGCATAAAAGGTGGGGTCTACAGTGGTAAATTTCTCTTCTCTTGTTTACCTGCCAATTGGATCTACACGTTGGGCTGACGCCTTAACATGAGCAGCAAAACCCATTGAGGGTGGGCTCTTTGCAAAAATCACGGTTGGCCCCACCTATCTAGGATCCGCGTCCGACCACGGTAGGTCCGAACGTGGAGATCTCCTTGCAAAAAAAATAAAATAAAATAAAATCAAACCGGTCCATTCATCAGATGAGCCACATCCTTGAATCAATGGTCAACCATCCATGTGTCTCATCATAAACTTGTGGCCTATTTAGTAAATGAACCAATTTGATTTTTTAGAAGAATGAGGTGCATAGATTTTTCTTCTGTTTTCACGGTACGGATATCCTGAACAGACGAAATGTTAGCAGGAAAGATGGGACGGCACCAGAAGCTGTGGGGTGCAGCAATATTTGCGGGACATTCTCAACAAAGAATACCCCACCAGCTATATTTTCGGCGAAAAGACCACCGCATCCCACTTGAACAGTCTAATATGCAGTCCTAATTCTTTCAGATCAATGATTAACCTATCTGTTGGGTCTCAGCATGACCGGTAAAACCTGGTCCTCGTTCTGTTTGTGTCCACGTATAGTGTGTTGGCGCGTGCTAAAATCAATTGTACCTATCCATTCAAACCAAAGGACTTTGACCCCAATGCTTACATTGGCCTATCATCGAATGTCACCGGCAGTATATAATTGAAATATGATAAGATTGGTTGTCTATTTATCCACTCACATGAGACGGTCAAGACATTATTGAAGGGTGGAGTTCTTACTTCAAAGATGAGTTATAATATGTTTTCTATACGAAACTACTTGTGATATACTAAATAATAAAAACAATCAAATAGAAAAAGACACACTGACAATTGATTCAGGTGATATTACAAGGAGTCCAATGTATGAACGTAGACTTGAATTACAACTAAAAATTAACTTTAAGGATTATCGTTACTTGTAACATAGAGCTAGAGCTGTGATAAAGAAAAATAAATTGATTAGTTTATTTGATTGGCATGAGACAATTTATTAGGTTGATTTCTCATTCTATTTATAAACTTCTTTGTTACACAATACTGTACATCTATTTATGTTCTCTACTTTAATGGTTACGGCATGATGTATATCATTTAATCAACACCAATTGTGATTCATGAAAAGTGCTCCAAATATTTCTGAAGATATTTCGTATTGTATTTCTTTTCATGTAATGATACATGTCTTTTCCTTATTGGTTATTTCAGTTAAAAATAAAGTACAACAATTACAACTACAGCTCTTGAACACCCCATGTTAATAAAATGAGACAATTTTGTAAATGGGCTTGCGAGTATACGCTTGACCACACATACCAATTTGTAAGGTCGAAGTGGCTCAACTGGATCCAAGACCTTGCATTTTGTCAATAGAATTACAAGTCCACTTGGTCCATCCAGCCAAGCATTCTAAAATATTACCGGCTTATCTATGCAAGATCATTCAATACATGCAAACTTTTGATAATGATAATGGTTGATGCTTTATTAGCCCCCATATTTTCATTCCCATTCCCAATTAAGGGAAGTGGGCCCATATCCATCCAGGGGCACATATGTACCATCCATAATTTGGGATCATATGCAGGGGTTGTTATTGGGAGTAGAGCTGTACATGAGTTAAGTTAGCTCAATTAGCTTGCTCAACTCGACTCGGAAAAGCTCGACTCACCTTGGCTCGAAATTAAATTCGAACCAAGTAAAGTTGATTTTTCGAGATCGAAAAAATTTCGAGCCGACTTCGAGCTTGCTCGAGCTCGACTTGACTCTGATCAAACCTCAACTTGAATTGACTCGGATCAAATCAGCTTAGTGTCTTGATTATTTGATGTTGACGCTGCTCGCTGAGTGTTTGATGAAATGACTCAATGAAACGTTGTTTCAGGTGCATACATTCTTTGCGAGGTTGGCTGGTTGTGAGGAAGGAATTGATAAAAAAAAAAAAAAAAACTTTTACATTATAAAATCACTCTCATATCTTGATTTTAATTCTACTCATCAAGTGTTTGATGAAATACTTGTAAATTGCTGTTATTGTTTTGCATTATGTGAGAAATTAAAGATATACTCTGTGTTTGAGAAAATGTCATGTAGGCTCGAATTGGCCTGAATTGCTACCAGAACTGAGCCGAGCTGGTTAGCCAGGTTGAGGACTGAGCCTAGCCATGCCAACTCCACTTGGTTCAACTCGTGTACAACTCTAATTAAGAGCTCATGTAACCAAAAGTTCCATGGGCCTTCTGCAACCCCGGTGTGACATCCACTTCATCCATCATTTTTGCTATATTATTTCGAAATATGAGTTCAAAATATAAGATAGATAAAAAAAACTCAAGTCGACCATACATAAGAAACGTTGGGGATTGGACACCAACCGTTGAAACCCGGTCGGTGCCCACGAAACGGACTGGGATGATATTCCTGTTTTCCCTAAGGCCCAGTAGGAGTCACATGATGAATGATTAGTGGGCCTTAGGAATGTTTTAATGGTTGGAGTTCATCTGGTGGCGTACTTAGCCCGTGTAACACACATAAACGAACGTGGATTAGCTGCGACCCTCAATGTATGCCACCCTGACCGTGGGGCCCAACCTCGATGCAGGTATTGCGGACACGCCATCCATAAACTTCTCCAGCTTGTTTTGGGTCCAAAAACCAAGCAGATACAAATCTCAAGTGGGCTAAACAGTAGCCATTAAATTCCCACCTTAGACGATTCCTGGGGCCATAAAAGTTTTAGATGAATTTGCTGTTTGTGTTTTTCCTTCATCCCGATCGGTGTGACCTTAACAACAGGCCGGATGGCAAATAAACATTACGGTGGACCTTAGAAAGTTTTTAATGGTATGCGTTCAATGACCACTGTTTCCCACGGTGTCATCCACTTTTTAATTGAATCTGCTTCATTTTTTGGGGCCATTGTCTAAAATGAGATGGAAAAACTGATGGACGGCGTGGATGTACAACATATGTATCAAGGTGGGCCCCACGGTCAGCGTGGCAACCACCTAGCTGGATCCGGGGTCGTAGCTAATCTACGTTCCTTATAAACAGAACGGGTTCCGCACAAATCGCTTCCCCGGTCGTGACAAAAACGCTAACTAGTGCCGTGGAGGCGCGGACTATCAAATCAGTCGCTCCTCTTTTTCTTTGTATTAAACGCTGTCAACACGCATTCCATCTCTCAACTCTCTCAAGGCAAAAAAAAATAATAATAATAAATATAATCTTGCAATTGCCAGAAGAAATGTCAGTCCTGAGCTCCCTTCTAACAACACACCTTTACAAGTAGCTCTTACGATTCCGCATCTGAAGAAAAAGAAGAAACACTAGCAATGGTGGAAGAAGAATCTCGTCCGCTCCTCAGTGAGCCTATCCTAGATCATCACCACCACCACCTTCATCATCATCAGCAGCAGCAGCAATACCAGCAACACCAGCAGAATCTCCTAACCCTCCGTCGATCTACTTCCAATACCACGTCTCAGGTCGCTCTTGTCGGCGCAGACGTTTGCCCCATCGAGAGCTTGGATTACGAGCAAGTTTCACATAACCCTCCACATTTCCCTTTTCTCATTGTTTGTTTATCTTTATCTTCAGATCTCTCTATCAAACTGCTGAATTTCACAGATAAGCCGCGTTTGGATGCATAATTGAATTCTGTTCAGATGCTGAAAACTAATTATTTCTTCTCTTCAAATGATTTCATCTCATTTTATTTAACAATAATTGTGTATTAGAGATTTTTAATCAATAGGCCCTGTTTGGTGGATGCCTAGAAATTAGTTGATATCATTTTAGTTAGCTGTAATTATGTATTAGAGCTAAAAATTAGTTAATCTCATTTTAGTTAACTGTAATTTTGTATTAGAGATCTTGACCTCTAATACATAATCGCTGTTAACATAAACCTATTATATATTAGAGATCAAAATCTCTAATGCATAATTGCTGTTAATTAAAATGGGATGTCATCCCATTTTTAGGCTTCTACCAAACAGGGCCTTATCAAAATCTCTTATACACAATTACTCTTTAGTGGCAACCAAATAAGCCTTAGAGTTAGTTTTACCTCTATTGCAACTCAGGATCATTGACGTTTGTCATGCCATTTTGGTCATCGTGCAGAGATGGTTGGATGATCTGAACCTTCCATGTCTTGGGTGCTACCCCAGGCAGGACACAGTAAGAAACTTTGCTGAATGGATGATTCTTACCCACAGATATAAGTGCTGAATGCGGATTGTTGGTTTGGAAGGGAATTTTTATAATGGTGTACATTTGATTCAATAAATCAACGGTCGGGATCAAATTTTCCAGTGTGATACCATTAAAAAAATAATAAAAAATATATTTTTTTGGTGAGTGGGACCATCAGCCATTCCAAATAGTCCCATAGGATGGATGGTTCTGATTGTCCAACCATCTTTGCATGTGGGTTCCATGTCGCGGCACATGCTGGTTATCTTGAGTGACGACATTGGCAAGATGTCATTTTATAGTGTTCAGAGTGAAGAAGTAGCCCCCAAGTTGTGCTTGGGTTCCTTTCAAGTCTGTCATGAAAGTAAAATAGATGCAATTTGGATCCCCATCCTGACAATTTGTTTTTTTTTTCCTTCCCCCATCATCTTCCATTAATTATGGCATTTTGATTTGATTAGTGATTCAAAATGTGTCTTTATTGAATAGTTTTTTGTTTGGTTAGGATATTGGAGAATGAATTCTTCAAGCAAGACTGGCGCACCCGCAACCGGTCTCAGATATTCCAGTACATTTTAATGAAATGGACCCTCTGTTTCCTTCTTGGCATTTTCGCCGGCCTTGTCGGTTTCTTCAACAATATCTCCATTGAGAACGTTGCCGGTATCAAGTTCGTGGTGACTTCAAACATGATGTTGGCAAATAAGTAAGCATTTCCTTCTTCATATCGGGCAATCCTCCTCTGGGCCTTACAATGGATGGGGCATACGACAAAAGACCCTTTTCAAATGATTCTAGTGACCAATAGGAAGACTTTCGCCTGTCAGATTCTGACCATTGGGTGAAAATTTTCTCAACCACAAATGTACTCCTCAAAAGGATTTTTTCAAAAAACTACCTCATTAATATAGAATTTACATTCCGGTACCATTTTCAAAAAGGTTTTCAAAAAGCTACCTCATTAATCGATATAGCTACCATTCCATTACCTTCCGTTAAGGTGGCTGTGAGAGCAAATGTGTGGATGGCTCAAGTGGGCCCAACTATGACAATCATGTAAATTCCCCCTGACCACCAGGTGTGTCACCCCATGTTAGGCCAAGAGCCCAAAAATCAGCTCCATCTATGATTTAGGTGAACCACATAATTGGAAACAGTGTATAGGGCAACACTAGCCCTCCAAACTGTTTCGATTAGTGTCCCACATGAATCACGAATGTGTATATTTTCTGGACACATGCTTATATGTTTGTGTGGAATCTAATGATTGGAGTGGATTTTATAAAATTACCACGGTGGTCCTCGTAAAAATAAGGGCAGGCGTTTGTCTCCCAACTGTTTCCTTTGGTGTGGCCCACCAGAATCACATATCAACCTTAATTTTTTGTCTCTAGGCCTCATATGATACGAAATATCTAATGATCAGAGTGGATCTTACATAAACATCATAGCGGGCCCTGTCAAAATCAAGAGCAAAGTCCCATCCAAGAAGGTTTTTTCTGCTAGTATTCTCTGTGTAGTTACAAAGGGATGCATAGGACTTTGATTTTTGGCGGGGCTTACCATGTTGTTTATGTAAAATCTACTCCGATCGTTATATGCATAATCGTAGTCTAGGCCTAGATCCAAAAAATCAGGATGACTTGTGATTTAGGTGGGCCACACCGAAGACAACACTTGGGAGGGAGATGTCTACCCTTGATTTTTACAAGGCCGACCATGGTGATTATGTGAAATCCAATCCAACCATTAGATGTCAAACAAATATTTAGGCCCGGGGCCTAAAAGTCACGCCCATCTGTGATTCAGGAGGGCCATACCATGTGAAACAATTTGGAGGGTGATCATTGCCCTATACACTATTTCCAATCGTGTGGTCCACTTGAAGAACAGATGGGGGTGATTTTTGGGCCTTTGGCCTAACACGAGGTGACACACCTGGTGGTCAGGATGGATTTTACATAAACATCATGGTGGGCCCAACCCAAGCTGCTGACCCATTTGTTGGCACACACACCCAACCGGTGGTTACAAAAAGTAATGGAAGGTAGTGAGACGATAATAATACTGATTAATGAGGTAACTATTTGAAAACATTTTCAAAGAAGGTACCAGAATGTAAATTCCATATTAATTAGGCAGTCCTTTTAAAATTCCCATCCTCAAAACATGCCCTACCATCCCGGGATCACCTGATCGATGTGTTCCTTGTCTCAAGAGGATGAGCACCTAATAACTTGGATATTTGTGCCTAGAATGTGCACTTTCTCTCCCTTTCTTTTGCTTTTAAGATGGAGAATATTGATGGAAATTTGAAATCTTGATGTGTAGGTATGGACAGGCTTTTGCAGTTTTTGCTGTCTCAAATTTCATCCTCACTCTATTCTCTACAGTCATCACTGCATACATTGCTCCTGCCGCTGCTGGGTCTGGTATACCAGAAGTCAAGGCATATCTGAATGGTGTGGATGCTCCGGAAATCTTTGCACCACGGACTCTGATCGTAAAAGTAAGAATTTTACATCTTATTCATTGTCCCAACTCCCGATTCTTTACATCCTCCATTCAGAAGAAATTGTGCAATGTTGATGTTTTGTACGGTATTGCATGTGCAACAAAAGATGATGGAATTTACTGTGGTAAATGGATCAGTTTGATTGAATTGCATTTCTCTGATATTTTATACCATAAGCTTTACAGGCAGTAATGTGATTTTGTGCAATGTTGATGTTTTGTACAGTTGCATATGCAACAAAAGATGATGGGAATTGCTGTGGTAAAGGGATTGGTTTGATTGAAATGCATTTATCTGATTTTTTATACCATAATCTTTGCAAGCAGTAATGTGGTTAGTGAAGGATGTTTTCACGTCAAAAAGGAAAACAGGGAAGAGAGATGAAAATATAAGATGAGAGCTTGTAGCTCTGAAGTTGGTTACAAAGTAACTCTCTCAAGCTTTTTTAGATTGTCGTGCAGGCAATCAAACATTTCTGAACAGGGTAAGCCTGATGACCAGTTGCTTATCCTTAGCTAGGTAGCATGCAACTTATTAGTTGATTGGCATTAATGCAAGGTGAATAATGAAGATTGAGATGAAGGACTTGTTGTCATTTGAAGTGAAAAGAAAGTGGGGGACAGGCTTCCTTTTACATACCCAAGGTCTTGGCTATGAATAATGGGAATTAATTGATTCCTCCAAGGTGATTAGAGCTGGTCAATTTATTTGTCATGGTAGATAAAGGGAGGGAGAGGAAGAAGTTGATGGCGGGATGAAGTCAATGGTTCACTGTTAGGAGTGTGAAAGAGATCGATAGATAGAATGGCGGCAAACTTGCCAAGGATACCCTCCACAGAGAAAATGGACCTATTCACAAGACTTGTTTTTGTTCTATCATTGCTGCAGCTTCTGTAGCTGATTACTTCACAACGATCTACTTCTTTCCCATAGCCTTTGCCATTAGAGATCCAAAATTGGCAGGGATACCCTCCATAGTTCATAGAGAAAATGGACTACTCACAAGCCTTGTTTTGGCCATATTGTCGCTCCAGCTTCTATAGCTGTTACTAATTGACAATCTACTTCTTTCTCATAACCTAATTTTCATCACTCATCCCAATTTTCCTTCTACTATTTATCTAATGACTTCTGTATTCTACATTTTGGAGTCTTTGATGCTATAGAAATCTTTGATAAGCCTACATTTATTGAGGTGCCTGGCAGCATGATTTGCAGGAAAAATTGGATACATCATATACACATTTCATATATATTTGGATGCTTTCCATTATTATGATACTTGGGATGTAATGAGTTGTCCTCCCAATTAGAGAGGAAAAAAAAAAAAAAAAACAGAAAAGAAAAGAAAAGAAACAGAAAATGAATTTGGGGCATAAATAGGAAATTGGGAATAATTAGTCATAAAAGCAAAACTGAACTTTGAAGTTTAGTTGATGCATTGGATTCTAATTCTGATATGGTGTGTCCATATTAGTTAAACTAACATTAAGTTGACCTTTTTACTAGGTGGATTTAAAAAATGCTTTGTCATAAGTAATTTCCTACCATTTCCTTTCTAAAATAGAATGGTCTTCCTACATTTTCTATGGACAGTATCATCATGATCCTCCTCTTCATCATACTCATCATCAAAGCCTTCTACTAGCTATTTGGTGTCAGTTTTATGAATCTGCTTTGCCAGTTTTGTAGCCAGAAGACACATGATTGCTTGGCAAAACTTCATGGACCTGCTACCCACCTAACTAATCAAGAGTATCACTTAATTAATTTTTATTTCAAGCTCAACTGGACAGCTCCTTTTCTGTTCTAAATTCTAGTTCTGTTTGCACTTCTCATATTGTATGGGTCATAAAAATACTTGCTTATGGCTACAAACCTTGTCTAATTTCAACTGCAGCTCTTCTCATATTATAAGAGCATTGAATTGTTTATGACTAGAAACCTTGGTCACATAATAGCAACTACACTAGATCTAAGCATAAAGTATTGGCTGTGAGTAACATTTTCATATAAAGGAACTGTTGGGTTTCTCTATGCAGTGAAAGCCTAGAAACAGAAGCACTAGTTGTGCATGCACATAGTGAACACGAGAAGATTCCATAGTGAAGTAGATGAAAAGGGAGGAGAGAGAATAAGAGGATTTACTCAAAAAAAAATAAAAATCACAGAAACAATAGTATTTATATGCAAGACGACCAATAAACCTCTTACTCTTCTCCCTTGGACATTTCACATCTTTTATCTTTCTCTAGAAATAATTCACGTTTTAATTATAATAAAAAAGAACTGTTACAAAGATTTTAGAGTTTTCCCTGCCTGAGCTGACATCTATGCAGTCAGATTTTGTCAAAAAGTCCACCTTATGATGGGCTTCTCTTGCAGTGATGGAGAATATTGAATCTATAAAAGTGACAACATCTTTAATCTCATTGCCGATACTGACTAGTTGCCCATGCAGATTCACTATTTTTAGCTGGCCTAATGGTATTCCCAGAATGACATCTCATCTCTTTAGATTACAAGAAACAAGTATGCATAATGAGTTTCCATTGTATATTATTGACTATGCGTTGTTTGGTAGAAATGATGCACTTGTAGATGGTAGAAGTACCAAAACACAAACAATACATATCAATTAATTCCACTGACTTTGTACTATTGTGCATTTTGTAAAAAAAAATTTAAATGAATTTTTAATAAAAAAATAAATTTATTTTCGAAAAAACATAAAGAGTGTGGCTGATTACAGATCAGCCTACACATCAATCAATACATAAATCAGCCATTTTTGGTTGATCAACAATTTTTATTTTTATTTTGAAAAAATGAATTTTTATTTACTTTTCGCTATTTTTTAAACCAAAAAAATAAAATAAAAAAATCTTTAGGAAAATCAAGAAACCATCTCCAATCCGTGATCGGCCTAGAAGTAGTGTTCATTCATTTTTTTACACCCTACTTGCAATTTCAATGGGTATAAAAAAGGGAAGATTGTCGATGTTCTTCCCCAAAATTTTCCACCATTCCACCCTTTCATGGGCCATATCCTCGGTTAAACAATGGATCATCAAGTATTTTATTACTACCTACACTCACATCCTTTTGGACCATTGTTGTCATGAGCGATCACATATTCACATATGCCACTATGGAATACTTTTTTATGGGATAAGAATGCAATCGCATATGTGAGTATGCGATGACATACTTCATATGTGATGGCATACTTTGCAACTAGTGCTTTTTTTTTTTTCTTTTGTAAATTGTAAATTGTATTTGTAAATTAGGTTGTAACTTTCACGTTGTCAAGTTATCAATAAATTTTTATGTTTGAAGTTTTTAATAATTAATTCTCCCTTAATGTAACATGTTGTTTGTTTTGTTAAATTTTATGTAAATTTAATATAAGTAAATTAAATATATAACTTATTTTATAGATGGTCTAATAGTCTCAAACATTCAAACTACAATGAAATAGGTAAAAGAACCAATCCAATCACTTGTAGTAATTAGGCATAGTTTTTCCTAAATTTTTAGATTTATTTTCAAATTTTATTTATTTATTTATTTATATATATTAAAGCCAGAGCAATATGCGATTGCATATGCGAATAGCATATGCTAGTCACATACGATGCCATGTGCGATTTGACAACATTGTTTTGGACCTTTCCTTTTCCCTTTAAAGACTTGAATCAACTGACTCCTAACCAGTGCAGTTCTTGGTCTCAATTAAACATGGCTAAACCATCTAAATGTACTTATCATATTACCTCTTGGTGAAAACTTAAAACATGTAATAGAACAATTTACACCCCTTTGTCATTTCATTTTTATGGAGAAAAGAAATGGGAGAGGTGAGATGTATGGTGGCAAGGAGAATTTTAGAGAGTATTTCTCTCGTTCTAATTAATCTTTATTTATGGGCAAAGAGATTACAAAGATAAGCAAAAAGGAAATCCTATTTTAAGAGATATGCTTAGGTATGGTGCATTGTATGTACAGACAAGACTAGGTGTAACACACTTAGTATGGTGCACTTCACATACACAGATGCATGAACCAAATATTATGTGAGATCAAGTAGCAAAATTAAGATACTTAACAAAAAAAACGCAAACCTTGCCATAATCCTCACAAATACCTTGAAAACCAAAAGAATATCATGCATAATCCTAGCCTAGGTTACCAACATCGGCACACAAGATTATTAAATAAAATGAAACTAGGATTTAATGGATATAGGGATATCTAATTAGCATAGGGTAAAGTCTATTTCAAAGTGAAAGACCTAATACAATCTAGGGTAAAATTAAGGTTAGGGGAATTGGGGAAATATAGGAAATAAGGTTCATGGGATCAAATTGGGTGAAGGGATTAAATGGTTTATAGGTTAGAATGTGGGAATTAGGGTTTTGGATAGAAGGGGTGTAAAGATTTTGGGTGAATTGAAGAATGAGAAAAGTTAGGGTTTGGTAATTTGGGAAAGTAGGAAAGTTAGAGATTTTAGGTTTTGGGAATGGAAGAAGAGTGTTTTAATCTAAGGGTGATGGGAAACCAAAAAGGACAAGGTATGGCCGTACGGCCAACCCGAGGGGTTCACACGTGTGGCCGTACGGTCACACGTGTGGCTAGATTTGTAGGGTTTTAGGGTTTGGCTTGTGGATGGATATGGATAATGGGAATTAAAAGAAAGGTGAAGGTTTGGGATGGGAAGATCGAAGAATTTCAAATGAAATACCTTGATGGTGGATGAATGGATGAGGATGTGGGGATAGATGGAGACCTTGCACCTCCATTGATGAAGATCATTATCACACCAACCTCTCTTCCAAATCACATGGAATATATCGTCAAGTCATATGCCGGTAGAAGAAGAAGAAAAGCAAGGGCTCTCTCTCTCTCTCTCTCTCTCTCTCTCAAAATCTAACAACATTCGGGCTTCACACACCTATCTTTCTCTTTTATAGTTTCAGAAAGGACTTTTTACAAAAAGACGCTCTCAGATAAGATTCTCAACATAAAGATGCCTAATAAATTAAAAGTTGTTCCTAACTCCCTAATCTTAACACAAATATAAGGTATACCAAAAAAAGGAAGCATGTAAACAATCTAAACAACTAAACTATTTTGTGGCTCATGAGGGTCCACAATCAAGATGTTTGATGATGATCTAACGGTCTAATCACCGTGTCCACCCAATCCAATGGTCCAATGTGTCTATCAAGCTCTTATATGCAACCCACGTGCATCTTCCCAGTGTGGGGTCTTCAAAGATGCATAAACATTCACGTGGGGTCTTCAATATGGCTACGAATGTGAATTGGGCCAAGTGGGCCCTATGTAATGGTCATCTAGCCATAAGGAGACTGGCTCAGCCCTCCTCAGGTATGGTGCTCAAATGTTCTCATTAATTCCCCTCGGTTGAGGAGATTTTGCCTCTAGTGAAATAAAGCTGCAGTGTTGCTTGAGGAGATCCGAGTCTCGTCATTGAAGCTTTGCTTCTATGATCCACATACTATCTGACTTTGGTATGCCCTTCTACTTAACAAGGTACTCCTGGTAACCTCCATGTCATATGGAAACCACTTATTCGTTTAAGATAACCCTTTATCGCCTCTCTTCTCATAGGTATGGATGGTATGGGTGGTGAAGGTTGAGAAGAGGGGTTAGGTAATGGCCATTGGTTATCGGACAGGTTAGGGACATCATCATCAAAGTTCATGTGAGGGTTAGGCGAAGGTCCATGAAACGGTAGAAGATCTTCCACATTAAATGTGGAACTGATACCCATGTTAGGTGGAAGATCTATCAAGTATTTGAACCCAGTCTTTTCAAGATTTTATATGGTCCAGTGCTACAAGCTTGTAATTTTTTTATGGTTCCCTGTGGAAACCTTTTTGGACGTATTCTAATAATAACTTCATCACCCATAACAAACTCTTTAAACCTTTGGTGTGAGTCAACAATCAATTTGTATGTTTCACTACTTATATTGATTCTTTTTCTAATTTCCACATGCAAGTCATGCATATGTCGTGTAGATACATGTGCAGACTCTGAAGGCTTATGGAACACTGACATGGGTATGTAATCTATAGGGGTCTTAGGCTCATCTACTTGTCTTTCAAGATCCACTTCCTCCCCGGACTCATTTGATCGTGATGAAGTTTTAGTAGAGTCAATGCGTGAATGTCCCGCATGGGTGTAAGCTCATCCGATATGTCCTCTGGAATAACAACACTTGACTTCTCTAATACTAGACTCACCTCGACTGGTAATTCTACACTACCCTCGGGTGTAACCTTAGGTAGCATCTCCATAATAACCTTAGGTGTGACCTCACTTGCCACATGGGCATACAACATCAAATCAGTTTTAGCCTCCCTTTCAGACTCTTTGGCATTAATTATAGAAAGAGACTCAAGTTGAAGTTTCGTTGCATCTTCAAGACTACGTTTCTTGATGTCATCCTCCTTTTCCGGTGCGCTTTTGGGCGGGAGATGCTTCAAAATAATCCTTTTGCCTTCATATAGAAACAAAAAAAATATTCAAGCAACCGAATAGTGTTGCATCCTTGTCATATAACCAAGGCCTGCCCAAAATGATGTGGTCTATCTCCATAGGCAAAATATCACACCACAACGTGTTTGTATAGGAACCAAACTGGATGGGAATGGGACAACGCTGAGAAACCGGAATTGAAGATGCATCAACCCATGAGACTCGATAGGGCTGGGGGCGAGGAATGACTAGCATACCTAAGCGGTCCACGGTGCTACCAGAGATCACATTGATGCAACTGCCACTATCAATGATTACCTTACAGTTTTTCCTGCCATACTTGGCATAATTGTGGAAAATTGAATTTTTGCGCCAATCATCACTTTTTATAATCTGGCTTTCAAGTGGCACAGTCTTAACTCCTTCAATTTGATCCCTGACTTATGATTTGGACATCTTCCCTAGTGTCGGGGTTTGCCTAAGCTGATTGACATGCGCATTGGTCATGATCAATTGAGTTGTGGTGGTCCTATTGTGCGCTTCAATAGCCGTTAGCCGGTTGTCGATAGCGTTAGGGGCCTCGACAATTCGTTCTAGATTCATAATGGGATGTAGGCCAAAACCACGTCAATAACGAGTGGGCATACACAAGGTAGCTCTTAGGGGAAAACCTAGATCCTACGGTAATGTTATGACAACTACGGAATCAACTGATCAAATTGGACACACTAGAGACTAATCTGAAAATTTAGCAAGTTGTTAACTTGAAATACTACCCTAAAAATTCAGCAGAATGGCAATCCGAGAGTACCAAGCTGAAAATTCAGCAAGAGTGTAATCTAAAAATTACGAACTGAAAATTCAGCAAGGTGACAACCTGAGATTACTACGCTGAAAATTCAGCAATGGTATAAGTTGAAAATGCTAGCTGAAAATTTCGCAATGGGACACTGCAAACTAAAAACAAAAATATGCAATATGATCTTAGATTCTATATGCAATGTATGCTTTAATAACCCCAGATGTAAGTTCTACCCTAGACGTGACTCTAACCTAAGTGCAACACAAAAATCCTATGCTAGACCTATGGCTCTGATACCAAATTTGATATAGGACCGATGCATGAAGCAAATATTATGTGAGATCAACCAGTAAAATTAAGATAATTAACAAAAAAACACAAACCTTGCCATAATCCTCATAAATACCTCGAAAACCAAAAGAATATCATGCATAATCCTAGCTTAGATAACCAACATCGGCACACAAGATTATTAAATAAAAGGAAACTAAGATCTAATGGATATAGGGACATCCAATTAGCATAGGGTAAAGTCTATTTCAAAGCAAAAGACCTAATACAACCTAGGATAAAATTAGGGTTAGGGGATGGGGAAATATAGGAAACAAGGTTCATGGGATCAAATTGGGTAAAGGGATTAAAGGATTTATAGGTTAGAATGTGGGAATTAGGGTTTTGGATAGAAGGGGTGTAAAGATTTTGGGTGAATTGAAGAATGGGAAAAGTTAGGGTTTGGTAATTTGGGAAAGTAGGAAAGTTAGAGATTTTAGGTTTAGGGTTAGGGTTTCGGGAATGGAAGAAGAGAGTTTTAATCTAAGGGTGATGGGAAACAAAAAATGACAAGGTATGGCCGTATGGCCAACCCGAGGGGTTCACACGTGTGGCCATACGGTCACACGTGTGGCTAGATTTATAAGGTTTTAGGGTTTGGCTTGTAGATAGATATGGATAATGGGAATTAAAAGAAAGGTGAAGGTTTGGGATGGGAAGATCGAAGAATTTCAAACGAAATACCTTGATGGTGGATGAATGGATGAGGATGTGGGGATAGATGGAGACCTCACAGCTCCGTTAATGAAGATCGGTGTCACACCAACATCTCTTCCAAATCACATGGATGATATATTCAAGTCACATGAAGATAGAAGAAGAAAAGCAAGGGAGCTCTCTCTCTCTCTCTCTCTCTCTCTCTCTCATTTTCTCAAAATCTAATAGCATTCGGGCTTCACACACCCATATTTCTCTTTTATAGTCTCAAAAAAAACCTTTTACAAAAAGATGCTCTCAGATAAGATTCTCAACATAAAGATGCTTAAGTTGTTCCTAACTTCCAAATCTTAACACAAATATAATGTATACCAAAAATAACGAAGCATGTAAGCAATCTAAACAACTAAACTATTTCATGGCCCATGGGGATCCACAATTAAGATGTCCGATGATGATCTAACGGTTCGATCATCATTTTCATACAATCCAACAGTCCAATGCGTCCATCAACCTCCTATATGCAGCCCGTGTACATCTTCCCTGTGCGGGGTCTTCAAAGATGCATGAACATGCACATGGGGTCTTTAAAATGGCTAGGAATGTGAATTGGGCCAAGTAGGCTCCATGTAATGGTCATCTAGCTATAAGGAGACTAGCTCAGCCCTCCTCCTTAGGTATGGTGCTCGGATGTCCTCATCATGGATCCAACCCAATCAACCTCAAAAAATACATTGATATTGAAGTGGTCGTGGTTTGAATAAAGGAGGTCTCTACATGTGGCTTCTTTTAAGTATTGGAGAATTTGATGTACAACCTCAAGATGATAATAGTTGGGGTTTTGCATGAACTTGCTCACAATCCCAACCACATAAGTTATGTCACAGGTGTTGACGAAATAAATTAACTAGTCAACAAGTGTCCGATACGTGCTGAGATTTTCTACCCCTTCAGGCTATCGATCATGCAACTTATGATTTACTTCAATAGGTGTTTCAACTGGACGGGCCTAGTGATCTGAATTTTGAGAGAAGATTGTCTATACTTACGTTGGGAAAAGAGCCCAAGCGAGCAACAAGGTGTTTTGTATTCATGACGATAAGTTTGTAATGGCCAATACATATCTGTATATGTCGTGACCGTTACACAATATGAGGGTGAAACGGGGAAGGTTGGTTTTTTGGGACTGTAATGGCCGTTATGGGAGCTGTGACGACCGTTACAGGGCATAATGGCCATTATCCCTATAACGGTCAAAAAAGCCTTGTAGTTGTCGAAAAACAATCACTTTTTTCTATTAAAATCAATTTTCCCCTCTCTCTCTCTCTCTCTCTTTTCCCGCCCTTCTCATTTCAAAAACTTTCCTAAATCATTCTATAACATATTTCAACCACCCTTACCATAGTTTTTAGGATTTCAACAATAGATTCACACAATTTTGACAAATCGAAGTTCTAGGGGCCATTTTTTCAAAAAATTGAAAAAAGAGGTATTTATGCATTTTTTTTTCTTCCCAATTTCTAATTCTAATACTTGATTGTGATGTATAAACATTAGAGACACATAACCATGCCCATAAATTTACTAGAGAGCTTGATACAACACTCTCACCAAAGAGTGGACTGTTACACTATTATAAACATGTTTTTTTTTTTAAAAAAAAAGAATACATATTTGGAATATTTACATTAATTTGGATTTTTTAAAGAATTTTTTGAATATATATATATATATATATATATATATATATATATATATATATATATATTTCCAATTGTTACGTGGGCATAACAACCGTTACAACAAACAACCCATATTGGCCATTACGAGGATACCCTCGTATTGGTAATAGTAGTAATCGTTATGGCCGCCGTTACCAATATGGATTACCTTGGTGAGCAACCTTAATCTTAAGGAAGCGTTTGAGTTGTCCAAGCTCCATCTCAAAGGATGGGGCTATGAATTCCCCAACCTAGTCTATGGCTTGTGTGTTAGTCCTAGTGAGGATGATGTCGTTGACATAGGTGACGGGAATAGTCAATGTGACCATTTATCCTATTTGTTTAACATAGAATGATTAAATGTACTCCTAAATTCAATTGGCAACAACTTATGTCAAGCTTCTCAAACCAGGCTCTAGGTGACTGCTTGAGACACCATAGAAGGCCTTACAAAGTTTACAAACTTTTCCTTCCTTACTCTTTTAGAGCGAAACCTAGGAGGGAAGGACCATATAAATTCCGTCACAGTCGTCCCCATATTTTGTGTGAAACCACCCTTAACAAGTAGGCGAATTTAGCCATCGGATTTGTACTTAAGAGTAAAGGCCCATTTACAACCTACAACATGTTTCCTAGTTAGGGGTGGCAATGTGCTAGGTTTTTCTAGGCTAGGCTAGGCTTGGGCCTGACCCGACACTTAAGACCCTAGGTTCAAGCCAAGCAACTTTGCATTGGCCTAGCATAGTAGGCCTAAGCATGACCTAAAAATATGGTTAGGCCCTAGCCCAATCCAACCTGAAAATTGATAAAATCCATATTTCTTGAAATTGTGTGGAATAGGATACCACGACTATGCGCGGAAGCTTGGTGGAGTTGAGGAATGATGGCTATGTCCTTTGGGGGGGGGGGGGGAGTGGTGATTAGAGGACCAAATAAAAATTATGCCTTTTAAAACACAAATGCTTAACTTAAACTAAAGTGCAAGTTAAACAAAGTAAAACAATTTAACACAAGGCTTCCAAGCCATTAGTGGGTCCAATCACAAACTACAAGGGATGTGGCAATTAAGCAACTAGTTTATAAACATGATAGTGTATGTGGGATGTGCTACCTATCTACTCCTAGCATTCATCTAATCATGCATACATATAATTAATCATTCACCATATAAGCATAATTAAGAAATTACTCAAAGACAATCCCAAACACATGCATGTATAGTGGTTCGGTTTCCCTACTCTACTCCCGGTGGACCCACTCAACCTGTGAGTGTACCAGATTTCACTATCGGAGGTTTTAAATCAGGTTCACCTCTAGCCTTTACAATCTTACACGAGGACCAGCTCCCACGGAAACTTACCTGATTTTCTATAGGCTTCCCACGAACCTTAGTCCTAGTCGAAGGACCTACGTTTACTCCCATTGGAGGCGCCCACGAAGACTAACACGTACACACCTGTGTCTGGTGGATTCGACCCTACACAAGAGCCTACGTCCTACACAAGAACCTATTTGAGTTTGGTCACAAACTCTTACCCTCAATCCTACACAAGGAAAGAAAGTATGGACTTACTCAATGACACTAGTTGAGCCTCGTTGATGGGCCGTTTTGGGTTGCTTGATTGATGTTCTCCCGTGCTTTAATTAACTCCCCCGATCATGATGCCAATGCTTTGTCACGGCTTCGACTCTAAGATCAACTACCTTGCATGTAGTGCTCATTTGAGGTGACTAAGGTGATGGGAGGTTGGGTAGAATCTTCTACAACCAATGGGAAGTTGTAATGCCTAAGGGATTAACCTTGATGAACACTTTAGAAGCTGATAGACACTAGAATTTGCCAATAGAAATGGTGTCTAAACTCTAGAAAAGGTTTGATGAGATCATGATCTTCTTGTAGAGGAGCATGGAATGTTCATTAGAGTGAAGAATCACTAAGAAGGGAGCATGGATTTCATTGGGATAGAGCTTAGGAGGTTCGATAGAGCTTGAGATGCACTAGGGTCTCTAAAATGCCAAAATTTATCATCTCCATAAAGATCCAGTTGCTAGATTTATAGGAAAAAGGCTTTAATGGATTTGTCATTGCTAGTCTTCGGTCCAACCAAAGTTGTCTTCGGTCGCACCGAATTAGCCTGTGGAAAAACCACAAAAGTTGCTGGACAAATTTTAGTGCCTTCGGTTGGACTGAACATGACCTTCGGTCGCACCGAATCCAGCTAAAGGTTTGTTTGGCTGAAGCCGAAATACACTTCTTTTCAAGAATGCTTGTTGACCATTGTTGGTCGGATCGAATTCACAGTTTGGCGGCACTGAGTTCGGCTGAAGGTCTGTCCGGCTACAACTGAATTAGGATGAAATTCAAGGCTGTGCTTGCTGTCCTGTTCTGACTAATTTTGGTGGGATCGAAGGTTACTGGAATTTGTTCAATTATTATAGCAATTCGGGACCTCTAAAAGCTAATATAAGGGTGGTCAATTTAGGCTCCTATGGCTTAAGGGATGATTAATAAAAGGTTTACCTATTAGGGTTAAGATCATCTAGAGGTTTAGGTTGTTTTGGTTCAAAGGTTAGGGTTACCAAGGCACCTTATATACTTATTCTTTTGCTCCTTGATCCTCCAACTTCACTTGTGTCTTCCGTCTTCAGCTTCCAATGGCTCAACTGACTACATGACACATGAGCTCACGTGGTTGACAAATAAAGTGCATAAATCGGTGCACTAACATTTTCCCCCTTGAATTCCTAATCTATCTATTTATAAATTGGGTCACACGTGCACCCAAAAAAAAAAAAAAAGAGGAATGAAACCAAATGAGTAACGGTCCACATTCAAGATCGTTTGGTTGTCGAACTAAGGACTAAAATTGCATATATATAGTATATGACACATGTATGTAAAAAGTTATGGTTGGGCTAGGTTAGGTCGGGCTAAAATGACTTGGTCCTAGCTTGACCCAAAAATTGATTAGGCCATGCACGCAACACCCAACCCTAGCCTAAAGTCAAGTTGGGCTTGTTGGGTCGGGTAGGGCTAACTAGCCCATTGCCACCCTTATTCCTAGGCAGAACAACCAAGTACCGCATCCTCTGTTTGTCTAGGGCAGTCATCTCTTCCACCATGGTTGCTTTTTAGTTTGGATCAATCAGAGTATCTGCAACAATTGTTGGAATAGAAGCAAAGGATATGGAGGACAAATAAGATTGATATGGGGAGACATTTATATGACACACAGTTACCAATAGCTCGATAAGTATCAGATGGAGTGCCTTTGCAGAGGGCAATGAGAAGATCCATGTGATCCTATGTAGAAATTGAAGAGCAGTGATGCTCAGGTAGCATTGCTGGTGTTTTTTTTTTTTTACTGCTTGGAGTATAATTTCAATATTCACTAGAGATATGCGTGCGTGCCTTCTCTTCCTTGAGAGTATTGACAATGACTAGGAGAGGAAGATTAGGAAGAGCCGTTGTACGGTGTATTAGTTGGTGATTTGAAATAAGTTTTTTTTTTCAAGGAATGTAACATCCCTAGATACGTACAACTTCGTTTCACTGGACTATAACAACCTGTCTAAGAAGTAGAATATCTTAGCTTTGGAATATAAACTTGATAGATTGGGGTCCAAGTTTGATTCTAGGTGGTTCTTTTCTTTCTAGAGCAGCGCTGCCTTGCTCGTGATCATAGCTCCTCATCTCCATAGGGGTAGGGGTGGGGTGTGATGAGGACATCCGAGCACCATACCAGAGGAGGGCTGAACCAGTCTCCTTATGGCTAGACGACCATTACATGGGGCGCACTTGACCCAATTCACATTCATAGTTACATCGAAGACCCCCCGTGCTTGTTCGTGCATCTTTGAAGACCCCATACTGGGAAGATGCATGTGGGCTACATATAGGATCTTGATGAACACATCAGATAGTTGGATTGGGTGGACACGATGATCGGACTGTTGGATCATCATTGGACATCGTGATCGTGGACCCCCATGGGTCATGAAATAGTTTAGTTGTTTAGATTGTTTACACACTTAGTTATTTTTGGTATATCTTATATTTGTGTTGAGATTAGAGATTAATTTATTAAGCGTCTTTATGTTGAGAATCTTATCTGAGAGCGTCTTTTTGTAAAAGGTTTATTTTGAGACCATAAAAGAGAAAGATGGGTGTGTGAAGCCCTAATGCCATTATTTTGAAAAAAAAAAAAAAAGCTATGTGTTTTCTCTTCTTCATGTGATTTGAAGAATAGTCCATGTTATTTGGAGTTTGGGTGTGGTATGATTCCATTCCCCATTCAATGGAGGTGTGAGGCTTCCATCTATCATCTTCCTTCTCTCCTCCTTTCTATCCAAAAGAAGTATTTTCCCAAAAAACTTTATCTCCTTTCTTCCCTTCGTATCCAAGACCATCCAAATCATATTTTTTTCTCAACTTTTCATCATCCAATTTCAACCCCAACCGAAATAAACTATTGAGGACTAAAAAACCCACACATGCGAGCCCCTAGGCTAACTGTATGGACAATTGCTCAATTCTTTGATTTCTCCTTGCTTCCCCCATCAAAACCCATTGATTCCCCATCCATAACCCCTACCCTAAACCCTAGATCCCCAATTTCCTATTTTCCTCAATTTCTAAAAAACCTAATTCCAAAATCCCCAATTCCCATAAACCCTAATTTTTCAAATTTCAGATTTTTCCCTTCCTAACCCTAATCATAAAACCTACAAATCTGCTCCGTGAGTGTGGAATGTGCCTATGCCAAATTGGAAGTTCTATCCTTCCATCAGGCTTAGTTTTAATTGATTTATGTGATTTAGGTTAAATCAAATTTTATTTCCTATTGTTTATTCTTATTTACTTGGTGGGTTGACATCTTTTGTTAATTGAATTACTTTATGGACTCTTTCATAATCTCTACATTGTATGCTAGCATTAAATCATGTGTCCTACATCAGGGTGGGGTGAAGGAACAATAAGAAGCAAGTCTTGAGGGAGTAAAGAGCCACCGTTAGGTGGTTTCGAGCCAAGTGCTATCAATTGTGCTTCCTTTACTGAGTGAACCATTATATCTTCACTCAACCAACAAAGTCAATTCAATACTCAAAGTTGAGTTACCGTACATTATCAATATCCGTCAAAATTGACGAGGGAAGAGTTTCTATTGAAGCCGAAAGGTATCTTAAAGGAATGGTAGCACGCTATTGACAAACCAATCCAATGGATCCACTCATAACGACGTTCCTATATTATCTCTCATGCTCAAGTGTGTGACTCTATGTGAGGACTTCCTTCCCTTCCGCCCACTCTCCGTTCACACAGTTCTTGAAGCAGAGGAAGGGTGGGCAGTAGGCACTAGCTGCTAGAGTTAGGAAGCCGAAGGCAATATTAAGCAAGGCAGAAGTGACTAGTTGTAGAGATGTTAGAGATGCTACAGCTGCACCCTGCCTTAAAGCAACTAGAGTTGGGAAGGCAACTAGGCAAGGAGGTTGGAATGACGATGCTCCTAGAAGGTGAAAAAAGTAAGCGAAGCAAAAACATAGGGAGGTGGGCAAACACTGGAGTAGTATGTTGCAAAACTTGCAATATTTTCCTTTAAGTACAATTGTTGGTGACTGAAGGCACGTAGAGAAGGAATGGGAGAAAAGGGGAGGCGTTTGGTGGAGAAGAGGATTTTAGAGAAGTATTTCTCTATTCCTTGTGAATCTTTCTTTATAGCTAAAGAAATTACAAGGTTAAGAGAAAAGGGTATACACTGTAATCAAATCTTATCTTAAGAGATATGGTTAGGTATGATTCACTGCCTGTGCACATAAGACACGGTTTAACGCATCCAATATGGTGCACTACACAAATGCAAAATTATGTAATTTAATAGGCTTTCTCTCTATGGCTTGGCCGACATCAAGATACAATATTCTGAGCTACTGATGGATCATGATCTTTCAGCGATGATCTTATGTGTGGCCTACTTCACATGGAGATTATGATTTCTATTGTTTCATATTGTTATTTTCCTCTTTAGCCCTTAAAGGTGATATGTTAGAATAGAGTTAACTTAAATGAGCTTTGGTTTATGTAATAACTAAGCACCGGGGCATTTTTTTTACTTTCAAATATATTATGAAAGCCCCAATGATAAGCATATGGAGAGGCTAGGGGTGTCACCACCTCTTCTGCCTTCTCATTCTTTTTCTTGCTTCTCCTAATATTCTCCTTCTCCTTCCGCAATCTCACTCAAGGAACATGGTATCAAAGAGGTAAAAGATCTGGTATCTTGTTCCTGCCTCTTTCTTTCACTTCTTTCTCTTCTTTTTTCCTGTCTATAAGGTATTACGGTGAAACCCTAAATCATCTGGCGTTTGCTTTACACAAATTGCCTCCATTCATTGTTCAACCACCATATGGTGAGTTGTTGATGCAGGATGATGGAAACTATCATAGGATGCATGATAAGAGATCAATTACACATTAATTTCAGCAATCAACATGTAACATCAAAAATATCCTCATAATAGATTCAAAAATTCAGATTTATAACATGAAGATCCTAGGTTTTCATATACACGGTGTATGAAAATATAAAATAGTTCAAGAGTGGCCTAGTTGGAAGTAGGGACTTCCAATCTAACGTAGGCATGTTTCACACTCAAGGGAATGACTAGTAGGTTTTATGATTAGGTTTAGGAAGGGGATAATCTGAAATATGGAGAATTAGGGTTCTCGAGAATTGAGGATTTTGGAATTAGGGTTTTAGAAATTGGAGAAAATAAGAAATTGAAGATCTAGGGTTTAGAAGGTTGTAATGGAAGGGAAAAGAGGAAGACAAGAGAAGAAGAGAATACCTTTCGAAGAGGAGAGAGGAAGGATGTAAGACGAAGAATACCTTTTGAAGAAGAGGAAGAGGAAGGATGTACCTTGGAATCCACCACCAAACAAGCTTCTACCCTTCCAAAATTTAATTGGAAGGGTGGGGTTTTTTTTTTTTTTTTCCTAACAAGGAAAATTCCTTCACACAAGAGAGCTTCACTCTTCTTCTTTTTTTTTTTCTTCTCAATAACACCACTAGGGTTGGAACTTCACCCACCCTGTGCTTTTATAATTAAAAATTTCGGAATTAAAATCCAGCATAATTACAACTATGCCACTCATTTAAGTAAAGTGACCCATCATCCAAAATAAGAAAACTAAAACATATATTATCAATCTCAACCATCAAATAACTCATAAAAATAACAAATAATATAGAGAAAGCAATATCAGAGTCCAATGGGTCATGATCTAAAAGATCTGGTGGTCCAATGGCCTAATCGACAAGATCCAACGGTCGGATCGATATGAAATAAAAATCCTATGACAAAAATAGCTTCCTAAGCAGCTCACATGTATCATCCCAAGGTGGGGTCTTCTTGATGCACGTTCAATGCATGTAGGGTCTACAAAATGGCCCGGCGGGCCCCATTTGGAACTCGTTATCCATCCACAAAGAAAGTTGCGCTGATGTGAGTGGTTGTCTCCGTCTTTGGTACATCTGAGTAGGTTCTCTGATGTCCCCATCAGTTGTGTAGTTGTGCCTCGTAGTGTGCTTGAGGCCCACTTCATCATACATCCAATCGTGATGGGTCATTGTGCATCTACGGCCAAATTTTAAGATCAAGTGAGGGTGTCAAGACCATGAATGAAAGTGAAGGGTTCTTCATATTTGTCATCAATCAACCATTGGTTTATGCTCTCTTAAAGCAATTGTTGGGTGAGTTCGAATTCAAGTTCTTTTCCATGTTTGATCTCCTCTTCCTTAAATATGGACGTCAATAATTATACTAAGAGTAGTCTTCTAACTTTATTTGAGTTGATGAATCTTTAAATTACTTAGGTGTGAATTATTTACAATGGCTGTATTGGTCAAAGTGTTACTTATCTAAGATGGAAATTAAAGTATTTAACATCCCTTAAGCCTGATGGAAGTGCAACAAATTATGAAGATTGGGTGGCAGAAATGCTCAGAGTAGAGCCTTGCTATAAAATAGCATGGAATTGCATATTAGTACAAATGTTATCTTTTTTAAAATGATAAAAAAAAAAAGTTTGGGAAACTTTGAAAGAGATGTATTCAAATGAGAAGAATTTAACTTGTATATACAAGTTGCTTTGAAATATCTTTGCGCTTCAACGAGGAGGCAAGGCCGCAAGAGTGTAGGGAAGTATTTTTCAGGATTGCAGGATATGTGGGAAGAACTGAACATATACCAGTCCCTGTCGATTGATTATGAGACTATGAGATGGTAGCAAGAGGAATTCCGTGTTGCCAAATTTCTTTTTAGTTTTCGTCTTCAGTTCGAACCTACACGGGTTTAGATTCTTGGAGGTAGTGAAGTACCATCTAGTACAGAGGCATTTTTCTGTGTTCAGCGTGCAGTTGGTGTAAGTCATTGTTTTAAATAGCTTACATTGTGTAGCATGTAACCTATGCTACATGGCATCACTTAGCCTTAATGCTATGTAGCTTGTAAAAATAGCTTAAGTTACTTGTAGCCTACACTGCACGCTAATTTGCATATGCTACCTGCTACTTAGTTTACACTAGAAATTATTTTTCAATAAATATTAATATCAATTAATGTTTTTAATGATTATGACTTCTTTTTTCTTTTTTTTTTTTGTTTTTAGTAGAAATTAGTTAATGATTAATCTTTTTAATGATTATAGTAAAATAATACAAGTAACAGTGTTAAATCAGTTCCTTTCCCCTTTCTTTATCTTTATACTTAATCTTTCCTCTTTTTTTTTTTTTTTTTTTTCTATTATTTTAAGTTGTGTTTGGTTGCATCAAAATTTATGATATTGGTTGCAATCAATGTTTTTCGTATCGGTATCGACGGAGGTATTGCACCCTTGGGTTACATAAATATATCGATTATTGCATGGGAAATGTTGGATGTATCTCGTAATGTATAATTGTTTTTGGGGAAACATGACGAAACATTGGGAAATTGGTCAAAAATTTCAATAAAACTTTAGGGATGTTAAGAAAGACATCAATACACAGTTAGAAATATAAAGATCACAGAAAATTGCACATCATAGGTTTCGTTTGTATAGGGTCCTAAACCATGCACTGTTTGATATAAGTGATGCAACTATATTCAAAATCAATTCATATCATTTATAAATATATTAAGACATGTATGAAAACACAAACAATACATTTGAAAGCAAAAGATGTAGAAAACTGGAAATATACCTATGATGTATGTGGTTGTGCTTCAGATCCATAGAGAGTTGCGCGTGGCCCAAAATCATCATTTCCATCTTGATGGGGCTGGTCATAGTACTGCTCCTCCACAATCGACAATACTATACCCAAGTCATAGCAGAATGATACTAGTGAAGATACTTTTTGAGATAACGCTAGTACTCATCCTCTTCGAACTTGATCAATACCCCCATCTGTGGGTGTTGTACAATCGTTACCGTTTGCGGCTGATATGGGTCTACAACTAGATATGTGGTGGGAACATATGAAACTCCTGAATTTATTTGCTCATAGTCATACTATGGATATCCCTGCTTGTATGCAGAAGCGTACTCTTGCTGGTACTCGAAAAATTGTGTCATAACTGCTGGAGTCACTCATCACATATCCATGAGGTCTATAATCACCATATGATCCATATCCATATTGTATTTGTGGTACAGAATTAAAGCCACCCTATCCACCACTAACGTCCATACTTCCCATGTTCTGTGCTAAGGAGCCTTCTCTACACCACTCAGTTGCTTCTTCTTCTTGAGAAAATGATGAGTGTAAACCTTATTTTGGATAATACGAGGATGAGGACGAGAACCATGGTCTTCGTCCTAAGTAGTGTGATCAAATCCCTCCTGGTGAATGGGCTAAGAGAGGCGGTAATGGTGGGTGTAATGGTGCCTACAGTAAACAATACAGTTATAGGCCGTATCGGCTGTTAGGGCCGATACGTAACTGATTTGGTACACCTTGGCTAAATGTAACGCCTTGAAAATCGGGGGTCGAGTAGGAGCCCAACTCCTGAGTTCCAACGCATCACTTATTCCAATGTATCACTTATGCAACGTAGATAGTGATGATTAAATGTTGTCCGTATTAGTGCATTAAACATGAATGAGATTATACCAAACAACATATCATACTCCAGAGACAGTTAAATTACACAAGCGGAAGACTGTGATAGTTATATAAAGCATATAAATGGTGGTGAGTCCCCAAAGTATAAACATGGCACCAGGTCAAATAATTACATGTATAATTCCTGAAACATACAAAATGTGTAATGTCACTAGTCAGCCTCTCGGTAATTCTTGTCGATAAGAACATGGCCTCAATAGACCCGCCTGATAATAGCATGTAGGAGAACTCCTCGTCATCATAAAAATTAAGCTCCTCTACGTAAGCGTCGCCATCATTTGCATCTGCAACTACAACAAGGTCTAGTTGGTGTTTAAAGCACCGTCCCAGAACGTGGGAGTGAGTGATCAACTTAGTGGAGCTATAAAGTAAAGGTTAACATGTTATCAATTCAGTCAAGCAGTAATGATAAAGCAGTACAATACTCATGTTCTAAGTACTCTTGTTAATGCAAAGATGATATGCGATAATGATGTATGCCCTCGTCTGCACTCCCTCTGCGACATCATCTCACGATTGCGGCATGCACCCCTTCCTCAGTGCTCAACTCCAACGCCAAAGGTATATGCAATGCGATGCATGTGCGTGATTAGCCAAGTTCTTAATTAAGCATATTCATACAGCAAGATTGGGAAGCTAAGGCACCTTCCTTTATATCATTTACCCAAACAATGATCCATCTAGGGTCATCAGTCCTAGTTAATCACATACAATAGCAATTCTAAATCGCTACGGAGAGGCTCGTCACCATCAACGCAGGCCTAGTTTATATTCGAGGTAACTACGGAAAGGGTCGTCACCTTAACGTAGTCCTAGTGTATGCCCGAGGTTACTACGGGCTCGTCACCCTGATCGTGGGCTGATAGCTTGAATACAGTGTCCCATACCACCGTATTCGGCTCACGAGTTTGATTTGCTCACTGGTCACTACGGGGAGGCTCGTCGCCCCAGCGTAGGCCAACAACTCGATCACGGTATCCCATACCACCATTCCCGGCTCATGAGTTTTAGCGGATCGAGGTACTAAGGTTAAACGGGTTTTTCACTGGTGAGTTTGGTACCTTAGATTCAAGCAGTAGTGTCCAAACATGGTGAACATTCATCGGGCAAATCGGGTTACTTGACAAGCTCGACTGGTACAAGCGTGCGTTGAATTAATCGACATGGAGCGCATACGCACTCCTTGTGGCCTAACCACTGTCGTTAATCTCCGTACGACTTGGATTCATTGAATGTATTCGTCGTGGCTAAAACAGTTCGGCCACCGATCGTAAACCGTTACCGATTGCCTGGACTACATCGTAGCCCCAATCACACTCCAAAACAATAGCATTCACATGCGATAATCAAAGACAGCATGTGACAACCAAATCCAAATATAAATCTCATTTGAGCATTTTTAACAAACACAGTGTACATGTTAACATACATAGGCATTTCATCCATAAATCACGTAATAGAAAGATAGGTTACATAAAGGAAATTGTAACTATAGATAAGGGAATTGAGAATCCTATCTCAACGCCCTCATTAAATAAATTTCAACAAGCACTTTCTCATTCAAGCATTTTATCAAAACTTAGACTACACATATGAACATACATGCAATATATCAGTTAATAATGTATATTATAGCAAATCCTTTCACAAGGGAGTTGCCACACGTACATCAATCATGTATTCTCAAACATAAATCATGACAAGCACAAATCATAATTCCATACCCATTCAAACATTTTAACAAACACATGAAATGCATTTAAAATCAACATAGTTTACATATGTGTGTAATATACGGAAAACAACGTATCTAAGCACATATGATAGCAATCAAGTCAGTCATAAATCATTAACTGACATTGAAAGCCTTGAAAACCATAACCTAAACGTTTATAGTCCGCACCTTTCACCGGTAGACTTGTAACCAACTCAGCTTAAACACTAAGTCTTTGTCTACAGCACAACGACAACCTATAGTATGAAATAGGTTAGCTATTTCATCATTTCCTCTATTTGGATATCTAAAACAGATTAGGGTTAGGATTTCTTACCCCACAACAGGATCAGAATCGCCGGTATAGCGATACAGACATGCCGATTCAGCACGTGGAGCGATGGGATCGAATCCCAGGAACTCTCTCCTGCTTTCTCTCTTACTCTCTCTTTCCTCTCTCTTTGCTCTCTTCTCTTTCCTAGGGTTTGCAAATTCGTATGTGAAGGGAGAGAGAGGGTTTAAGGCCCTTATATAGGCCCAGAACTGATAGGAATGGACCCAGGGCCATGGTATACTTAGGTTATAGCCAAGGAGTGGCCGTTTCGGTCTAACGAAGCACATCTGGAGGCCCATTTTCTGCATACGATCAGGAGTAAGCTCCCAGACATTAGATCTATGCCAGGTTAAGATCTCGGTTCGATCGGATCAGTAGATCGGTCGTGGGGGACTAGTTTCAGTTCAATGGTCACCGGTACTCGATCAGAGCCACAAGTGCACTGGCATGTGTTAGAAATTTTCCCTGATCCGAGGGTGTAATTGGGTCAGATTCTGACGGTCTGAATCCTTAGATTTGGCCCGCAAGCGAACGACTCAATTCACTTAAGTTTTAGTTCATTTCCTAAAGATATTTGCGTTTGTCACACACTTCGCTCCGGGTTCAAGTTGTGCGTTTCTGGTTACTAATAGGATTTGATTTTCTAGGTGGTTGTCAAGCCTAGCAAGGCGGTCATAACCGTATAGTTTTGAGGTAATCGGACTTTCGACGCGCGGTCCAGGTCCGATACGGAGTTTCATGATGCTCCCAAGAGCAACTGGGTTTTGAAATTGATCCTACGTTTTTAGGTAAAGTAGCGTTAACGATTCTGCTAGTTTTGGGTCTTGTAGTTCGTATTTAAAGTGGTTAGGGCTAATTTCACAGATAATCTAGTTTAACACTTAGTTAATTCTCGTCTAATTTCTAAAGAATTTGGTCCTTAGTGATTTCTGCCTGAGGTGGTCCTCGGGTCTTTGTATGGATTTTTCTGAGACGTTACACTAAATGGCCTCTGACTCTGACTTTGATTTATAGATTGGGTCTGAACTCGGAGGCTGAGTCCCACTCTTGTCACGTACATCAGCACCGCCACTAGCCTCGTTGCCACTGCCATCATCACCATTGTCATTATCATCATCAAGCTCATACCTCCATCGCTCTTAGTGTCAGATAAAGTGTGGCCACCACATATCCGTTGAGACAGTGACTACTACTTACTGCCCTCTGCATTCCTCTTCAATGGGTCTTCGAAGGCAGATCTAGCCTTCTCTACATGAGCGTCAACATCAATGACTTGTAACGCCGCCCTCTTTGTTACATGTGACTTTGGTTGGCCATCTGCTCGATCCAAGTCATCTAACTTAACCCACTCGTAAAGTGGGTCCTCTGTATCTCCATAGTATGCATGATGACCAATCATCATCTAGTCCAATGAGTCCTTTGCTTTTCTTCTACCTTCTGCACATAACAACCTTTCTTGTTGTAATGGTAGTAAACTAACTTCTAAAGCTTCTTGTAACCCACTCTGTTTTACTTGTTGGTGTGAATGAGAGAGAAGGTGCTCCAATCTTCACATGGTGATGAGGACTCTGTCTGTGTAAGCACACGAATAGCCAGTCACTGCAATGTCTTGCAGTTGCTCCTGTAAATGTTCTACCATTCACCTACGAAATTGATCATTTTTTCCTTAGTTCCACACGTAGTTTTAAAATATGAAAATTGAAAACTAACTTTTAAGATTTAATTAACGTAACAAGTCACATGGCATCGTTGTCTTCCTCGATGGTCTCGCACGTTCGCACCCAAACTTACCTGTTGCATTGCGGAAGGCGACAATATGTGGATGTCATTTAATATTAATAATGAATGTGAAGCGTTGCAAGACCTTAAACCAAAGCTAAATGCAAAACATGTTTACCTGTTATTAAAATTAGCTTTTCCCGGAGAGTTGGAGAATAACTTCTTATATACTTCGTGCAACGCATTCTTTAAGCTGTTATCCTCAATGAGTCTACAACTATAGTGATACTCGTGATTCAGGAACTATCCTAAAAATGAACATAGTGCACATATTCACATATTAGTACAAGAAAAGGGCCATAAGAGTCCATGCTATGCAAAAAACCAGTAAAGTATTGAAACATATGGAAAATTAAATCTAACTTATTTAATTACTTACCATCGTTTACCATCGTTGTGAAGTGGATGGTCAAGTGTCCTCTTCCAGCGGTCATTAATTATTTTATGCACCTATTTATATGAATTAGGGGATTTTTCTTTGATGGTATCTTTTATGACCCTCATGGACTCATAAAAAGAATCAATCGCTAGATATGTCTCGTTATCCATCATCCATAGCATTATATATATGGGCTCCAAAATACCCACACCTTGCATGCGGTCTTAGAAGGGCTACTTAAAATAAGTTCATTGATCCCTCATTTTGCTCTCATGCCTCCAGTGTTCGAAGTATCGGTATCACTACAAGTTTCGCTGGCTAGGTATACGGAAACAATCTCGATATAGCCAATAATATCGTTAATAACCGGAAATGCGGGGAAACATGGGAAAAATGGTGGAATTTTCAGCGAAACTTTAGGACATGTTTAAATGTACTTATTTGCATATTTAGAAATAAAAAAATTGTAAAAAGAATGCATATATAGCAAATTTCTATGTAATGGGGCCTTAAAAGTATTTACTGTTATAAGAAATCAGTCCAACCGTCCCATCTGCCTTATTTAACTATCCAAACATCTATCGATAATGCAAAATATCAACAACACATGATATTTCACCAAGAAATCATCAACAATTGGAAAGGAAACGAAAGATTGTGGTCTCAATATCCCACATGTTGTGATATCAATAATATCAAAATATTATTAATATTATCAATGACAAATTGAACACTACATATAACCATATGCCCATGAAAAAAAAATTATAATAAACAAAATTTTGATGAAATCAATATGTTGGTGATATTGTTGAAATATCATCGATACAATTATGATACAAGCATTAATTAGAAAATACATAATCGAAAATGTTGGCGATGCATTGGCAATACAAGCGACACCTAGAATTTACATAGTTGAAAATATTGGTAATTACATTAGTGATATTGATACGTTGGCGATACTTAGCGATACATTGCTAATACCTAAAATTTCTAATACTACCAGTGTTATCAGTATCGCTACCAGTGTTATCGATGTCACCAAGCTGGAGATAAAGATAATATCGGAGATAATTTGAACACTGCATGCCGCTTTGATTTCACTTGGAACATTCCCTAGAGTTGATGAGCTCTCTCAACTCTCGCATGTGCTCTAGGAAGCTGTCCAAGGCGATGAAATTTGTGGCGAAGTGTGTCCTTTTGGAGCTAAACTAGTCGAAACTCTTATGTACCGAAATCAGAAACTTAATGTGGATATGGGAATTGATTGATGATTCAGGAAGACATTGTTGTCTAGGTGGAAAATCAATTTACTTAATGATCACTTGACCTTATATCACTCTGTGGTCAGTCAATTTATGTAGGCTGTCTATGTTCCTTGTATGGAAGTTGTGTTTCGAATGCTTTGATGCTTGAAGGGTGCTCTTGATTATGATATTTTGTATAAGTGCAATGGCCATCTTCAAGTAGAAGGGTATTCAGATGCAAATTGGGCTGGTTCTACATTAGATAAACGATCTACTGCAGGCTACTGTAACTTTGTAGGAGGTAAACTAATTACATGAAGAAGTAAAAGCAAAGTGAGGTGGTCTGTATAAGTGGAGAGTACAGGAAAATGGTTCATGTTACATGTGAGTTTGTTTGGTTGAGTATATTAATGAGTAAGTTTGGGCTTATGGTTGATGTTCCCATGAATATTATTTTGTGATAATCACGCCACTTCTCATATTACTAATAATGTGGTTTATCACGAAAGAACCAAGTACATTGAAGTTGACTGTCGCTTCATCAGAGGGAACTGTTGCAAGTAAGAAAATTTGTATGCCGTTCCTCAAGTTTCACAATTAGTTGGCGGATGTATTCACTAAAGCTTTTGGTTGCATTCATTTGGATCGTCTCTTTGTCAAGCTGGGTATTCATAATATATATGCTCCAACTCAAGGGGGAGTGTTGAGTTTGACAGATCATGATCTCACATGTGGTCCACCTCACATTGAGATTGTGGTTTTTGTTATTTCATGTTATTGTTTTCATCTTTAGTCCTTAAAGGTGATGTGGTAAAATAAAGTTTAAGCAAATGGGTTTTAGTTTATCTAATATCTTAAGCATGGTGGGTATTTTTGTACTGTCACATAAGCCCTAAGTATGCGGAGAGGCTTGGGGTGTCACCACCTCTTTTGCCTCATCTCTCTTTTTCGTGCTTCTCCTCATATTCTCTTTCTTCTCAATCTCACTAAAGGAACATGAATATTGCACATGACATACAAGGGCGAGTTGACTCAATACTTGCTCAGGAGGATCTAGTATGTACATGAGAAGTTGTGCCCTTGAGCCCAGTGTGAAAATGCCCTTGCATTAGTCACCCTTGGTGAGGAGTCTCGAACATGAGACCTCCCGCTTTGATACCACTTTGATATAGGACAATTAACCACTTGCTCTAAAAGCTTGAACTGATAGAGCATGGCGAATCAATCCATTTATCTCATAGCCCAGGCCCCACATCGCATGGGTTAGGGCCTCGGCCGAATGCCCCTCGTGGGCCCCACTTCACATGGGTTTCGCTTCACACGAGCTACCCACTTCACACAGATGGGGCCCACCTCACACAAGCTGCCCACCCCGAGTGTGCCCTTGCATCCCATAGGCAACCCCACTCGAGCGTAGTGTGAAATGCCCCTGCATTAAGGTGCCATATACCCTACAACCCACCCACCATGTCTCACAGCAAGTGCCCATGCTTCTCTATCTCCAGTCAATGCTACAAAGAGTTGACTAAAGTCTCTTACCTCTGTGCAAACAAAGAATGTCGAATGACATATCTAAGCCCATTTCATTTTTCTTTTCCTGCTCTATTTGGGACCAGAACTAGAGGTGAGGCATTGTTTCAAAGTTTTTTCACAGGGAAGGTAACGTGTCTTGTCTTATTAAATGCTTTTCCTTAAAAAAAAAATAAAGCCGATATGTTTAGGTTTCTAAAATGATGCACTTTGAAAATGCTTAACACGTGTAGTGGGCAATTCAGCAAGTGCCCTATTGTCACATCAAGTGTCATCTTTTAACATGGGTTCCTAGTCATCTCTAGTTCCATAGAGGATTTATCATCTGCAACTGGTTGTACACTAGGAAGTTTGTTTTATTTGCCTACATAAGTTTTGCTGCCAGAGGCAGAATGCTTATTTGTTGGTTACCTGAAAGTGTGTAGGTTCTCAGTTCTCTTTCCTATCTATTTATATGCTAATATTGTGTATGAATGAGTCTATGCATGTGAGTTCTTTAGTAATCATTGACATGATTGCATGCATTCATTTATTCTGGTAGCTCATGATCCATCTTCCAGAACTGATTCAAATGGTGAGTGTGCAAACTCTTCTTCGGTCGTCATAATGAATGGTGCTAGTCTCTGTAGGCACAGCATTTCAAGGATTTCGAATTTTTTTTTTTTTTTTCTCACTTTGTGCACAAAATTCTGTTCCTTGATAGTAAAGTTTGCAGTGTTTCTTGTCTCAGTTTCCCAGGTTTTCAGATTGCAATGCTTGGGAAGAATTCAACTCATATCCCTCTAAACTTCTCTGTGTGCATCCTATTTAGACATTACAAAATAGCTATTTGGTGGCGATCTATTCACTTCTGTTTAAAGACTATGTTTGCTGGTGATATATGTCTAGTTATTGCGTTTCTGTATATTATCCAATACATATTTTTGTACGAAAGGCAGTTATCTATTAGTTTTCATCACCGTGCACTTGGTTATGACACATGTTATCTTTCCGAAGAGTAAAACACCAGATTTTAGAAGGGGTAAAGGCCTTACCTGTATTTTGATTCAATCACAGATTCTTGGTAGCATTTGTGCTGTATCGGCGTCTCTGCATGTTGGAAAGGCAGGGCCTTTGGTACATATTGGTGCATGCATTGCAGCACTGCTCGGCCAGGGTGGGTCCAAAAAATATGGCTTGACATGCAGATGGCTACGGTATTTCAAAAATGACAGAGACAGGCGTGATCTTGTAACCTGTGGATCAGCTGCTGGAATAGCCACTGCTTTCCGTGCACCTGTTGGTGGTGTACTATTTGCTCTTGAAGAAGTGTCATCATGGTATATATATATATATATTTTTAAACCTGTGTACTTCATTTATTTTGTCATTTTTACATTCCAAGATCTGACTATGATACACATCTATATGAGCCTGTTTATTCAACATTGGGAGGTGCATTTAGTGATCTGGACTTTTTAACTAGGCCAATCAATAAATGATTCAGGTCAATATGGCAAAGAAGACCAAGGCTGTGTTTGGTTCCAACACTCAGTATAATTCTGAATATTCAGTTCAACAAGAGGAATCTCCAAATTGTGCCCCAATTGTAATGGCATTTCTGAGTTCGAGTCTCCTCCCCATGGATTACCCGATGCATGTGGTTGGCAGGCGATTGCATGCATCTGCAGGGAATAGTCTTGCCTCAAAAGGGGGCGGGGACACCCTGTTGGCATCCAAAAAAAATTGTAATGACATTTTCTATTATAATAGTAAGTAGCCCACAAACTATGGTTGTGTACCTTTTGAGTCCAATTTGGAAATGAAATAAATTGCAATTTGGAGCCTAGTCACTTTATTGATATAATTATTGCAGTTCAATACATAGTTCAAAACTCAAAAACTTTACTCTATATGCGGCCAGTTTGAGTTGACTTGAAGACTCAACTTGTTCGACTTGGTATCTAATAATGAAGTTGAGAAATGATTGAAGCAATAATAGAGATTTAAATAATATAGCTAAAAAATGGTCTTACTTAAAAGGAAACATGGTGAGACTGGATGATATCGTAACAATGTTCCCCTCCAAACTGTTGTGTACTGTTCGAATGTTGTTCACAGCATTTACTTTTTGTTCATTTAAAAAAAAGCCCATGAATAACCATGTGACTCAGTATGATTCTCTCCTTGTCGCGTTGAGTTGACTGAGTTAGCTAGTCAACTTGACTAGTCAGAATTGAGTCTGGCTTGCTAACGAGTTTCACAGTGATGGCTCGAAATCTCATTGAGTCGAGATGACTTGTCCAAGTTTTGAATCGAGTCACCAAGTTTTGGAACTATGGTTCAATCTGATACTGCATCCAAGCACACCGATGATAAACAAGATACTAGGAATGTTTTCCTTTTGTTATATAAACTAGCTCAAAATTTGAATTTCCTTTCCGAAATGCAGCAATACAGAAAAACTCAGAGCTCTTCCTATTTTCTGTTAACTCCAATCCTCTGCCGCCCAATAGAGTTGGGTGCTGAAAACGAACTGATTGAATCCCTTGCAGCCGTAAGTTGCTGATGGGTCTTTGAACAGTTAACATCTTTTGCATTAAATCATAATGTTGAAATGGAGCATCTGTGCTGCAGGTGGAGAAGTGCGCTTCTTTGGAGAGCATTCTTCACAACCGCTATTGTTGCTGTTGTGCTTCGGGCATTGATTGACACCTGTAACAGTGACAAGTGCGGCTTATTTGGAAAAGGGGGGCTGATAATGTTCGATGTGACCGCAGCAAATATCAGTTATCACCTCACCGACTTACCTCCGGTGATTGTTCTAGGAATTATTGGAGGAATACTGGGGAGTATCTATAACTTTCTTCTGGAGAGGGTTATTCGGATTTACAATTTCATCAATGAGTACGCACTAGTCCTCTCTCTGTATTGGTGACACTTGAATCAGTATGTAGTGGAATCATCCAACCCTTGACTCAATGATACATATATTATCCTCGGTTCCGTAGTTTGTAACATTGGGACCCCAGGTTTGGTGATTCAAAGTTCAGACCATTTATCTCACGTGACCCACGGTGGATGGACCATGAACCAAAATTCTCCTTGATGGAAAATCCTATCACCTCCATTGAGGGGCCTGTCAATAGGAGTTTAAGAAAAGAAAGTTGGCAACAGTCTGCATCCAACTAAAATCATTGGTTGAATGGGAGTATTTAATCTGTGATATTTGGTGCCTGTCCCACCATGTTTGGGCCCATATGATGAACAGTCTTGACCACTGAACCATGGGCCCCATGTGTTCAAACTGATGACCTGAGGATACTATGCATATCCTTAGGTTAAGAATCATATAATTAGTCTTAGCTGTAGAAGCATTGAATGCATTTCTTATTAATTCCTTGCTAATTCCTTCCTGTTTCAGGAAAGGCACTGCCTATAAATTGCTTCTTGCTTGCTCAGTTTCAATATTCACTTCCTGTTGCCTGTTTGGGTTGCCATGGCTTGCACCTTGTAGACCTTGCCCTGCTGAATCACCAGAAGCCTGCCCAACAATCGGCAGGTCTGGTAATTTCAAGAAGTTCCAATGCCTGCCTGGTCACTACAATGATCTTGCCAGCCTATTTTTCAACACAAACGATGATGCCATTAGGAACCTTTACAGTTCTGGCACGAACAATGAGTTCCAATACTTATCCATCCTCTTGTTTTTCATTTCCTCTTTTTTCCTTGGTATCTTGAGTTACGGCATTGTGGTGCCTTCTGGTCTTTTTGTGCCGGTTATCTTGACGGGTGCAACTTATGGACGCTTTGTGGGGATGCTGATGGGTTCACATTCAAATCTCGATCATGGCCTCTTCGCAGTGCTTGGGTCTGCCTCCTTTCTTGGCGGATCAATGAGAAATACTGTGTCCTTGTGCATTATTCTCCTGGAACTGACTAACAATCTGTTGCTGCTGCCTTTGGTCATGCTGGTTTTGCTCATTTCCAAAACTGTGGCCGACATCTTTAACGGCAATATCTATGATGTGCTTGTGAAGCTGAAGGGATTTCCTTATCTAGAAACTCATGCAGAGCCATACATGAGGCAACTGATGGTCAGCGATGTTATCACGGGCCCGTTGCAGTTCTTTAATGGCATTGAGAAGGTTGGCAATATAGTCCATGTCCTCAAAGCTACAAGGCATCATGGGTTCCCTGTGATCGATGAGCCCCCATTTTCGGATTCACCTGTGTTGTTTGGCCTTGTCCTCCGGGCCCATCTTCTAGTACTATTGAAGAAGAAAGATTTCTTGCATGCTCGCATGCTCGCCAGCATTGATGCCTCGAGGCAATTCTCAGCTGAGGATTTCGCGAAACGTGGTTCGGGCAGGCATGACCAGATAGAAGATATAGAACTGACTGCTGAAGAGATGGAAATGTTCATTGATTTGCATCCATTTACAAACACGTCACCTTATACTGTTGTGGAGACGATGTCACTAGCGAAAGCACTTATACTTTTCCGAGAAGTTGGTCTGAGGCACTTGTTGGTGGTTCCCAAGTCTTCTGGTGTAAGTGATATTTTCTCATGCATTTTCACCACCTCTGCGATTCTTACTTCCATTATCCTACTGCTGTTGGTAGTTCTTTGCTTGTGGAGAGCTTCCAGTGCTATCAATTCCAAGTTTATTTTCAAGAATTTAGTACCCGTGCATATGGAACGTGTATCAGACGTTGGACCTTTCACCTATAGGGCCCTGCTGTGGCTTGGTACCTTAAAAATCACACTGGTCCAGTGATCCCATCCACTGAATGGGGGACTCTTTGCAGGTTCCAAATGGCCTGCTGCAACAAACAGATGGCATATAATGGGAAATATCCCAATCAATGGCTAGGCTCATCTGAACTCCATGGTAGGATACAGAAGATGAACAGGCAAGATCTCATACATGTATGCCACGTGTAGAAACTGAGTGCTTGATGACTAATTAACTATGATATTAGCTGTTAGCATTTGACATTTTTGTCGTAAGCAGTCTTTGTATTACTCTTAGGGCATTGTTTGGATTTGAGAAAAGTTGTGTCGTGACTGGCAATCCATGGCATATTGTCACGGCTAGCTGGTCATGGACATGCTATTGCTGACTAGTGTTCTGTCCTTTTTTTGTTTTTTTTTGTCAAACACCCTGGATCATGGAAAGGATAGCTTGGGGCAATGTGTACCATTAGTCAACTCTCTTTAGTACCCTTTTCTGCACACCCATGGCCTGCGTGCCACAACATGTACATGGTGGGGCCTGCCTGATGAACATTTGCGTATCTTTCCCCTGTGATGCACAATATCAGGGCTCTTCTTCATGAGCTTGTTATCTGTTCATATGGTTCAGGTTGATGGTATGAAAACATGAATGCTTGTATATTGCATTAGTCCTTTTAGCTCTAATAAGGGTTGTGCTGTTTTTTAACCTACTGCAGAGAGCACCTGTTGTGGGCATATTGACGAGGCATGACTTCATGCCGCAGCATATATTGGGATTGCATCCATTCTTGCAGAGGAGCAGGTGGAAGCGACTGCGGTTCCGGCACATCAATCTGCTCAAATTATTTAGGAAATCTCAACAGAGCCTTGTCGGACCCAACCCTTGATTCGTAAAAACAATTCTTATGTAAGTTTGAAATTCTTTTATCTTCATATAAACTCTTTTTTTAAAAGGTTTTTCTTTCCATAAATTCTTTCTTTTCCATTTATTTTTCATAATATTTGCTTATGAAAAGGATCGGCTCCCAGATCTCCTGTTTCTCTCTTTGCCACCAGCGAGATAGTCAACACAGCACTTTTATGAAAGCAGCTCTTCTTCCCTTCCCACAGTGAGGAATAATTACAGAATCCTCAATTGAAGGATGCATAATATATGCTCAGGTTTTCAATTTGTACAGTCCCATGGTACGGTTATCCAGATCGTTGGTATGATTGGACTCGTGTGGATGGACCACTCCCCAAAAATGTCTGCCCATCAGAGTTGCATGTTAGGTTCGCATGAGCCACCATGTGGTTGATTGTTGACTTGGTCCTTCACTAAATGGATGGGCTATAAGCCTAAACTTACGATGATCGGACAACTCTGACCATCCATATTGTATGACTTTTGTTCTTGAACGTTGATCAATACTTTCAACCATTCATTTGCAAGCATTGATCAGATTTCCATTGTGATCAATGTTCTTGTCTCTTCATGTATGGATTACCTGTGTGTTGTCCCATCAGATCAACCATTGTGATCATCACATGCGTTTGGCATGGTAACATGAGGAAGCAGCAGCTTGATGGGGTTTTGAAGAACATAAACAGAAACTTACTTTTCTGAATTAGGATTTACCCAATGCGTACTTTCTAGATTCTAGAACAATAAACCAAAATGGATGACCCAGATTTAAGACCCTAGATTGACGCGACAAAAGGAGCTATTGCCAATGCTATTCTTTTTCAAAACCAAGAAGTCTCTCCATGATCTATCTTCAAAGAGAATTGGATGCCAACAAAATCTAGATCTTATTGTAGGGCTCTCTCTCTCTCTCTCTCTCTCTCTCTCTCTCTCTCTCTCTCTCTCTCTCTCTCTGTGCCAGGGCTACACAAAAAGGGGTTGGAATCATGGTGCCCCATTGTAAGTATCGTAGTCCACCATCTCATGCACTTCGCTGTACACCCTACATAAAAAGTGCATACCCCACATCAATCCATGCACCTAAATAGACCATGTCCCCCCACCATTGCAGTCGTCCATGGGTTACTAATAGTTCATATGACCATTGGTTGTCCATCAAAGTATGACAAAGCTAAAATTAGCGATTCGAACAAAAGATCCAATGTCTAAAAACCTTTGGAAAATCATTTCAAAACTTCCAAATGTGTGGGCCAACAAAGATAATCTTGACGGAGTTTTGATAATCATCATATAAGAAGTCCGCAGCGAAGGTCAAGGGTCCTTAACCTTGATGCATGTATTCATTCTCATCCGTGTGTCAACCATGTGTTATGGCGTCAGTAAATGCATCAAAGTCATATTAAGAATAAGATCAATTTTGTAGATTCCAATCAAAGGATAAGTCTAAGCTAGTGCATGATTAAATCAATCAAATCTGTGCATGATGACCTTGTTTAGGAGACTTGATGCAATCCTCCAATACAAATATCCAATCAGGCTTAATAGTAGAACTTGTAAAACAAATGTTTATCCGTCTACTCTCATGTGGTGCAGGGCTTTTTATAAAAAAAATGGAACAATGACCTGATGGTGGAGATTAAACCATCCCAGTTCTTCACTGATTTATTGAAATACACAAGATAACTACAATCAAGATCAATGATACATTATACCTAAGTGACTATGGAATTTAGGATACTTGAGAATATCAGGTTACAATAGAACTTTGTAGTGATTTTCTAAAGATGAAAGTGTAAAACCTTTACAAATTTATTTTTTTTCACGATAGATTATCAATACTCTATCTAGATATAACCAAAATAAAAAGTCCTTCAATGATTAAGATCATATCTTATGTCCGTGAGTTTTTTTTATAAGACGAACCAATCCCTACACTATGGGGTTGTAGAGAGTGGTTGGAAGAATGAAAGATGTCGATTACATGGGCCATCAAGGAGATTGTAAGAGATCTCTCTTTTCTTTCTCCTTAGGGGTGGGTCATTTTGGCTTTGGAATTTATTCCTTTTCAAAAATAGGATCTACATATAAGAAGAGATCTAGAGTTTCAAGTTAAATACCTTTCATAGTGCTCTACCACAATTCAGTATGTCTTATGTCATTAAAAGTTCATCTTCCTACATAATTCACGTGTCCAAATAAACTTATGTCCTTCTACTTTATTATGACATCCAATCCATGCCTCTATAAACCATGCAAGGCTCTAAAATGGAGAGTAAAATTTCCGTTAAGTTTGATAAGAACTAATTTGAACTAATCTACAATTTAAAAAATCCATCGGTTGAAATTCATCATTAAATCTTTTGAAAACATTTAATGATATTGACCAACTAATTTGAGCTTGATGGAGCATCTTAAAGGTGAGATCTAGCTAAACTTAGTTCCGAGCAACAAGTTGAATCTTGGTTGAAGTACATTAAGTCTCATCTGAATCTTAACATGTGAACCCAATAACTTGTGTAGGGCTGTTAATGGTGTTGGGAGCCTTGCACTAAACCTTAGGATCTAGCCTCCCGAAACAAACCAGAATTATGATAATAAAGCAATGAAATAAATTAAAGCATAAATCACACACCACATAAGAGATTTTTACATGGAAAACCCTTAAAGAGGTAAAAACCACGGGACCTCGTCTAGATCAACAATCCACTATGAAGTAGAACATTACAACTGTCTTCACTCACACAAGAGTGCATAAACAATGAGAGAATAAAAGGAAAAATGGAGAGATCTCACCAATTACGAGGACGTAAAAGCGCTAAGATATAAATTGCACAGTGCATAACCTCCATGAGCATAACCTCCCTTCTACAAGCTTCCTCTCTCTCTTTCTCTCTTTTTCTCACACCTTTGATAGCCCTCTTATGTTTTTCATATATCTAGAAAAATCCTAGGAACCTCTATTTATAGTTTTAGGAAACTCCTTTCCACATCCCAGTTGCAAAAGGACTCAGATTTCTGCAATCCGCAAAATCGCGGAACGAATCTGCGTAACCACGACTGGTCGAGACGAGGCCACGACCGATCGAGCACCCTGAAAAAAAAATAACCCAAAGTCACTGGACTTTGAGTCGAGTAGGGCTCGACTCCACGACTAGTCGTGCACTAGCCCTCGACCGGTCGTGTAAGGCTCATGACCGGTCGACCATGAGAAAAACCCCATCAAATGGGTCGAGCTGGCCCACCTTGGGTCGGACTTGGGCTAGAGTACTAGGCGATGGATTAAAATTCAAGCCCGCTTATTAATTCCGCTGGGCTTGGATTGTATACAATAGACCTTAGCATCGCCTGAGTTCAGCCTTGCCTCTCTTTTTTTTTTTTTGGTTGTTGCGTTCAGCCTTGCCCGATTCATTAGGATTTGCATGGATAACAATTCTAAAGAGCAATGAGTGATCAGCAGCTCAGGTGGGCCCACCATAATGTTTATGTGAAATACACCTTGACCACCAAGTGGGCTATCCTATATTAGATCTAGGGTCCAAAAATCAGTCCCATTCATGATTCAGGTGGATGACGCTATTGGAAATAGTGTACAAGGTAACATTACCCTCCAAACTGTCCCTTGGTGTGGCCCACCTGAATCAAGTATGGGCCTGATTTTTGGGCCCCACGCCTAAAGCTTGGTGTTGCATCTAGAGCTGGGTAAAACAGATCCGATCCGGTGGATCCGACCCGATTAGACCCAATCTGACCTGATCCTAATCGAACCGATGGCCTGGATCGGGGCAGATCGAGTTATGTATTTTAGATCCGAATGATTTTCGGATCGGGATTGGATCGTGGTCAATCTGGACTGATCCATTCTGAAACCCAATCCGACCCGATCCGGAGCCTTAGGAGGATTTTAATGGAGGATATCCAATCATTATTTTTTTCTCGTGGTGTGGTCCACCTAAGATTTTTATCCCTCTAATATTTTGTATCAAGCCTTAAAATGATATGTAAAAATGAATGAACGGCATCGATGAAATACATACATCATGGTGGGGCCCACAGATCACCGAACAAAGGGAGCAACAATCTATTAACGTCAGTACCAACGCACCAGCTAGCTGTAGCCTGGGAAATAGGGAATAAGATTGTGTGTTGAGTTACTTAGTACGCTTCTTTCATACAGGGTAAACTCAGTTGGGCCTACCATGAATGTATTGGGTTATCCACGCCTTCCATCCGTTTTTCGAGATCATTTAAGTGGTTGAGTCTAAAATAGAAGTATTCCCAATGCTCAAGTGGACCACACTATAAGAAACAATGCGAATAATGACTTCCACCATTGAAACCTTGCTAGGGCCACGGTGATTTTTATTTGTCATCCAACCTGTTCATAAGATTACGCAGACATGGATGAAGGTAAAAAACAAATATCAGCTTGACCCAAAACTTCTGTGGGCCCCAAGAAATTTTCAACGATAGAATTTCAATTCACACTATTTCCCGTGGTGAGGTCCACTTGAGATTTGGATATATCTCATTTTTGGGATGAAACCATAAACTTATCTGTTAAAATGGATGGACGAATTAGATAAAATATGTAAATCATCGTGGACCCCACAGAGTTTACTCATTGCACATAGCGTACGGAGTTACATAGTACACAATCCGCTTCCGTAGCGTGCTAGCTGGCTAGGCACGTGCGAAGACGAGACTGACGCTCCTCGAGTTCCGAGTTGTAGGAACGGTTCAAAGGAGATCAAAGTTATATGGGCCCCACAGTGATGTATTTATTATATCTATACTGTTCATATATTTTTAGATATCATTGTAGAGTATTATCCAAAAAATGAATAATATCCAAAGATCAACTGGACCACATCACAAATAGCAGCAGAGAATAATTTTCACCGTTAAACATCTCGTGTGGTCCGTTTGATAGTTAGATCTGTCTTATTTTTCGTTTCAAGCTTTAAGATGACCTTGCCAAATAGATGGACGGTTTGGATATAACACATACCTCATGATCAGACCCACAAAACTTGCTAACATCAATACAACAAGTCAGGTGCACAGCTGCACTTGCGTGAAACGTTGTGAAACATCATTGCACTTTAGTGCAGTGCACGTTAATACTAAACTATCTAATATATATATCCAATAAAAGTAAGGATATATAGACGAGTAGTTCTTTCATAGCCATGTGGGGCCCACCTTGATGTATATGTTTTATCTAAGCCGTTCATCCATTTTGACATATCATTTTAGGTCTTGAATATAAAAAGGAGGTATATTAAAGGCTGAAGTGGATCACACCATGTGAAACAATTGGATTAAATTCATACGATCCGAATACTTCCGAACCCGATCCAACTCGGTTTCCCTGACCGAGTCGGACTCGGTTCGGGTCAGGCCAACCATGTATCAGATCGGTCCGAGTTCAGTGACCCGGACTCGGTCCTGGATCGGATCAAGTTCGATTAAGGACATTGAGACTTCAGATCGGATCAAGTTGGACCCAATCCGATCCGATCCGGTCCAATGCCCAGTTCTAGTGGCATCTAATGGCTGGAGTTGATTTCATGTAATCATTACGGTGGGCTCTGTAGAAGTCAAGGGTTGATGCCTCTCTCCCAACTGTCTCCTTTGATGTGGCCCACATGAATCACAAGTCAACATGATTTTTGTCTCTACTTCTAAAGTGGGATTACACATCTAATGGTTGGAGTGGATTTCAAATATGCATCAAGTGGGCCCATTGAAAATCAAGGTTGGCGTCCTCTTAACTCTCTCACATATGCGAAATGGAATTTTATGGGCGCCCATCCTTGGTGTTTGATGGCACTCACTATGATGCATATTTGAAATCCACTCTGACTATTAGATATATAATCCCAATCTAGGTCCAGGCCAAAAAATAAGGCTGACTTGTGAGTCATATGGGCCACACCAAAGGAAATAGTTGGGAGTAAGACGTCCACCCTTGATTTTTATAGGCCCATTGTGATGATTACATGAAATCCACTCCAACCATTAGATTTCACACCAAAATTTAGGCATGGGGCTCAAAAATTAGATCATTATGATTCAGGTGGGCCACACCAAGGGATAGTTTGGACGGTGACAATGTCCTGTACACTATTTCCAATCGTGTGCTCCAAAATCATGGATGTGACTGGTTTGGGCCCTACGCTTAAAATTGGGTGATGCACTAGGTGGGGTGGATTTCAAGTAAACATTACGGTGGGGCTCACACAAGTTGGGACTCTTTTGCTTTACTCCAAGCCATGCCTCCTCATCTTCCAACCTCCATCCCATGCCCACTCATCTTCCAAGATTCAACCATACACCCTTACCTATATGTTAGCCACTAATGTAGCATAGAAGATGTATCAAAGCCCCAGCATTAAGATCCTTTAAAGTAGGTGTGTTTTTTTTTTTTTTTTCCAATTTCAGGTTAGAGGGTAAGTTTGGTTTTTACATGATCAAGTCAATCTAATCCAATCATGATGGATACTGTTGGTTGGGAGACTTAATGCAATTTGTGTGTGTGCGTGCGCGCGTGTGTCTATATATATATATATATATTCAATCCGAGCCTAAAACTAGGTCTAGATGAATTGATAGACAATTGTACTCCTATGTGTGAAGGCCCCAACTGAGGTATCACGCATGATCACTACAAACATAACCCAAGACCAAAAATCCACTCATGTTATTATGAAATATTTGATTACTAAAAAATTATAGAACATTAACTCTCCTCCAATAGTATCACGCCCCAGACTCAGTAACCGGACTCACAAGGAACCTGATGGCCGGTTCTGGCTGCAACAGCCTTCGTAGTACCTCATTCTCGGCTCTTGAGGTAAGTTCCGATCCTGGGATCCTACAAGGAGGATTTCCATAATAGTATAATCATTTTCGATGCGAGAATACCCAAGATCACAGCAAGTACTTCTGGAAATAACAAAGGATACGCATCACAAAATCCACTAAGAATTTGAACTTTTACAAGCTTACATCAAGTCCGAAAGGACATATATAAGATAATGGGAAAAGAGAGAAAAGGGTCAGCAACACTGGAGTCCTCGAGCTCAACTCTACTCCATGCTCTGCTACTACGTCGCCTGCCTAGGGTCTCTTGCACGCATCAATTGTACATAAGCTTATAGAAGCTTAGAGGGTGGTGTAAGTGTGTGTCAATGGTGCACAGAAGAATAGCAGGAGGTACAAGGAAAGAACATGCTCAATGTGAATATCACTAGCCTTATGAAGGCTTATCATGAATACCGTACAATGAGTACTGGGTGCCATACCAAGACAATGCATGAAGGGCTTGCATAGCCAATGCTAATGTGATGCAAGTAATGCCAGTGCTCATATTCAAACCATATATCAAGTACGTTTCCAATCATAAGAAAATCACCGGAATTCAATACACTGATGAATGACTGCTGCTCTACAGACCCGCACAGTCAAATGAGCATAAGAGACCTCACTACTTGCCTGTGGATAGCCAATCACCATCAAGGCCTGGCGGTAGCGGACCCATTTCACGAGCTGGTCAGACTCAGCCTAATAATGCCCTCCCTCATGGGTGGATAAGGCCACATCCCTACCCAACCGACTACACTACAGTGAGAGTCGCGGCCTAACGGTATAAGGCTCTCGTGCACTCATAGTTTCCACTCGATCACGGTGTTGGAGCATTCCCTTGGTACCATGGAAGTTTTGAGAATTTCACCCATGGGCATCCTATGCACCCGGTATGCTCAAATAATATTTTCGGTGTCCACACATACGGCCATACACGAACGTCCCTGTGGAGGCAAGGCCCTGATGAAGCAAGGGCGGTATCATCATGAAATGCGATGACAATGCATAAGTCACACACACAAATCATGCACTAGTTGCAGGCACACAATGTGCACGAGGGGAGAAACTCCATCCCTCAATGATCACCACACATTGCAATCAATTCATACAAATGATGCATATGGGTCACAAGAATGTAAGTGTGCTACCTGTGAAATATGGAATCCTCCATCTTAAGGAGGGTCAAGGTCTAAGCATATAGACAGGTGTTCTAAGGAGAAGAAAAATCCTCTAGTGGGAGCCCAATACTTTGGGATGACCCACGAGCTAAGAGAGAGTCATGATCTTAAAAAGGAATGGTCCTAGCCAGGCCCAAGGTGGACCTTCAACTACCTATAAGGGCCTCTATGGGCCTACCTTAGGGCCACCAAGGAGGACATCCAACCTCAATTGGGTCTCAAAAGGTAGCCCACTACACATGTAATGTAAGGTCTAAGGCCTAAGCAATGTATGGTCTAATGGGCCATACTTGGAGTCCAATCTCATAGATCATATAGTGGGCCCTCAAGTGAGGTTTGGGCTCAACCATAAGGGTCATAAACCCATATGTTATGGTGGGCTTCATGGGCAGCCCGGTAGTTCATTTACATGGGCAATTCTCACATTTAACACAAGTGAGTTGGGCCTCACTTTTTAGCCCAAGTATAGGGTCAATTTTAATAGGTGGCCAAAGGCCCCCAACTTCTTGCATATTCTTGCCCCTAAGCCCATCACAATAGATGGGAGAGTATAGGCCCAAGATCAATGGGCCTATCCAAAAGGACTTAGTCCACAAGGCCTAATTACTAACACAAAAGGGCGGCTATGCATATATATAATATCACATAATAGGCCTTGAGGAAATAGCCCAAAAGCCATTCAATTTATGCTTTATGGTAGACTTAGAGGGCAGCCCATAAACCCAAGAATACATATAGGTAGGGCCTAAATTGACAGTGTGGGCCTTGCCATACCAGCCCAAAGACTTAACAAGACCCTCCACAACATGCATAAATGCGGGCCTTACAAGTCAGCCCATAATTAAGTACTTCATGAGGGCACCAAGGCCCACAATACACATAATCAGCTTATAGATGGCCCATTGGGCTCACAATTCAATAAGGTTAGCCCTTGAATAATGTTGGGCTCAAGGAAGAGGTTTATAGTCCATTGGGCCTATAAAACTACCTAAAATCTAGTTAATGCTAACTTACAATATCACCACAAAGGTGGGCCTCAAGGGGCACTAATTAAGCCCAAAAATGTCTAAGGAAAGGAGGGTAGAGTATATGCAACATTCCCTTAAATCTGATGGGCCACATCAGCCCCAAAAAGGTCAACCATGCAGCAAAATTTGAGCCCCTTGCTGGAATTCCAGCCCACCCATTTCCTGGGCCTGCTAGAATACAGAAATTTATTTAATATAAACGGGTTACTAACCCATGGTGACCCACACATATTATAGTGGGATCTACCAGTTGAACAAAGTGAATACAACACGTCTAGGTGGGCCCACAAAGCAGGTTGGATGGCCCGCCAAGGTTGGACGCCCTAGCCTGGGCATCCCTGCTTGGTGAGCCACTCTAGGCCGCACCACGGTCATCTCGAATGTCCGTTGGGTCTGAAATTTTGAAGGGTGACACTTCCATGGGTGGGCCACACCTCCACAAAATTTCAGAATTTTTGGATATTCCTAAGTATTTTAATTAATTTAAATAAAACAGTCTGTCCAGAAAATTGGACTGACCTGGACGTCCCAAAGTGGTGGGTCAGTCCGGCCCTTGACACGGTGTGCACAGGGGTCCATTGGCCCTGAAATTTAGTAGGTGGGTCCTACCATGGGTAGACCACACCTCCATAAAATTTCAGAATATTTGGACATCTAAAAATATTTTAATTCATTTAAAGAAATCAATCTGTCCTAAAAATTGGACTGATCTGGACACCAAATTATAGTGGGCCGGTCCAGACACCACCATGGTGTGTACAGGCGTCCATTGGCCCCAAAATTTTTTAGGTGGGTCCTACCATGAGTGGGATACCTATATGCAAAATTTTAGAATTTTTAAGTTAGTATAAATATTTTATTTAATTCATACAAATTATGGACAATAAGGTCCAGAAATAATTCCTGCTGAAACATGCTGCTGCCCCTGACTTGTGCACCCCATTTGAGTAGGCCCAGGTCTATGCAAATTTAGAAAAATGCAAGGCCATCCTTTCTATACAAGTATATAGCAAGGTGAGGTCCACAAAGGTGGCCCACGATTTCAAGATCAAGCTGATATTTATGTTCTTTCAGCAAACAATGTGGCTGGACAGTCCAGAAAAATCTTGACCGTCCACCCTCCTTGGCCCACCCTTTTGGGTAATCAAACAGGGACATTTGAGGGTGAGGTTTAACATAATTTTAGGTGGGATCCACACCTCAAAGAAAAGTCTAGAAAATTAGGAAAAAAGAAGCCACAAACAAGGCCTACAACCCATACATTACAGCATAAAAAAAAAAAAAAATTCCAGCAATCTGGACAGCAACATGTTACTGTCTAGATCAGCCCATAAAATTAATAAATGGAAAATAAATCACAGATTTCACAAGGTGGGGTCCACCCTGATGTATTATACAACTCCCAGGCCCAGCCCCTCCCCAAGAAAATCCATAAAATCAGGTACAAGGGCCTTACAAATCAAGCAACAAAACTATGCAAAACAGTTGGGCCTAGGTGTCTAGCAACTTGGGCCTGGATGTCCCAAAATCTGAAAATCCTAGTTGCATAGCACATCAGGTGGGCCACATAATTATCACATCCAAACCACAGAAAGGGGAGAAGAGAAGAAGAAAAGAAATCTCATTAAGATGGGGTCCATGGAGAATGGCCCCATCAAGATCGCATGCATGCAAGTGGTGGCTAAAAAAAAACTATCAAAGGAGTGGTGTAGGACCTCCACCATTGATGTGGTGAGTCCAACACTCTCCATATGAAACAACAAAAGATCCTTAAAGAAAAACCATGCAATCTATCCTACATGCTCACCCACTTGTTGGATCTTCAAGATTCTTCAACCACCATGCTCCTCAAGTTTCAAGGAAGGAGGTTCAATGGTGATGATATGATTTAGAGGGTCAGATTTGGAGAGTTTTTGGATGAAAGGGGATGGAGAGAAAGCTCTCTCTCATAGACATCTAAGGGCCTTAGCAAGGAGAGGAAAAGAGAAATGAAAAAAGAGGGAGAGATATGGGAAAGTTGTAGCCATAGAAGGGAAATGATTGTTTTCTAGAAAGAGGAGGGACATAATGATTTTTTCCTCTCTTGAGAAGAGAAAATCTAGCTTTTTGCTGGAAAAAAGGATTTGGGTTAGAGCAACCCATCATTAGTTGCTAGGAAAGATGTTATCTTAGCCTAAATTAGAGAAAACTCATAATAGCTATGTCATGATTGTTATAGAAAAGAGGACTCATAAATGCTAGGGTAAAGGTGGCTTATATGGGGAATAATGCATATGAGGAAACGTGCACATGGGTAAAGTGGGCCCCACATCATGATCAATGGCCCAAATAATGCGCAGCCTATATCTTTTGATGGACACGTCAGATTTACGCACGAAACGCGGTGTTGGAACCGCGGCGACAATGCGGTCGTAATGGCATAGGTCTTGGGTCAATCCGAGTCGGGTCTATGTGACCGAACTCAAGGATAACCACAAACACTATCCGAAGGTCGCGGATTACCGGAATTTGACCGGTAGGACCGCTAGACCAAAATATACGAAATGCATACTCACACACATACATGCATACATGCGAACTTGGTTCGGGTCTCACAAATAGCCCACCTGGGCTGTTTTGTCAACTTCACTCTTTATCCAAAAGCAACAAAGTTATTCCATAAGAAATCCCTATAAATATACAATCACTAGTAATAATGCTTTGATCATGTTCTATTCATCACTAAGGACTAGTTGTAATCAACCAAACAATTTATGAAGTTAAAAACCAGCAATCTATCATTTGCCCTAACAAGCCAATAAAATGTTTTCAATATCTAAGAGATCCACAACAGAGGTGCAACTCAGTTGGGTTTAAGGTCAACCTAACTTTAAAAGAAATGATTGGAACCACAACCCAACCCTAGACCCAATTCAAACCCAACCAAAGGTTATGAATATCCAAAGCTTAGATCCAGTCACGACAAGGTAACATCTGCAAGTAGTAAACTAAGCATAAAAACAGACATAAAACCATTAAATATCATTAACCCAATAGCATTTTTTAAAAAGAAAAAAAAAAAGAAAAAAGAAAAAAGAAAAATACCTGCAAATACTCAGGACTTATAGATAAATTAGATGAAATAGACAGGAAAACTGACTAATATTTAGAGAGACTATTCAAAGGACATTTTTACCACTCAACATGTGGGCGCTGGGTCAATTCTGATCATTAACCTTATATTTCATGCATTTTATGTTTAGATCATGTACATTATTAGTCAATAGCTTATGTGTATATCCGAGGCATCTATACATTCGGCCATATTATGAACGGCTCAGATATCATACTTGTCCACTAATCTTGGCATGTGGGAACATGTATGGGTGCCAAGCTGCACATGCATGCAGGATTTTACGTGGAAAAACCCTTGTGAGAAAAAACCACGACACAAAGCGATAAGTAATGCACTATAAAAGCAGAAATTACAAGAGATAGAGTCTTACCGATTCGAACAAGCATCGAGTATCTTTCACAAGCCCTAGTTATGCCCTTAAACTCTTAGGAATGATTTAAAAAGCCCCAATACACCCCTCTCTCATCCAAATCTCGATTACACCTAATATATATAGTGTTACAAACGAAATATGAAACAACTTACGCATTTGCAAAATTCTACGCATATCTTCAATGGGACTTTCAATGGCATTGACCACCCATCGAGGATTTGTCGATGAGATCGAACTTCGATGAGATTGAGTAGCAACACTAAAACATTCTAACAACCAACATAGATTTTTTCGGATTTTCTTGATGGGATCGAGCATCTGTCGATGGCATTGACAGACTCTACCGCTTATAGATTTAAGACATCAACAACAATCTCCACCGAGAAGTTGCATAAAACTCTTAACTCACTTTCCATCACGACTTCATCGTCGCTTCTCATATACACTTTGTCTTCTATTTATGCCTTCGCTAAGTGCAGAGAAGTTGCACAAATCTTGAACTTCTTTGTGGAAACCTCCTTCATAAGCATTTCAGTCGAATTCACGCTTATGTGGATGTTCTCTAAAATCACGCCTCATTCCTTAAGCACATGTTAGATAAAATGATGACGCACATCAATATGTTTAGTATGTGAGTGATAAATAGAATTTTTAACCATATTGATTGTGCTTTCGTTGTCGCAATTGACTAGCACGGCCTCCTGCTAAAGCCCCAACTGATTTATCATCCCCCTCAACCAAACACATTCCTTGAACGATTCTGTCACTGCCATATACTCAGCTTCGGTTGTAGAAAGAGCCACAATAGGTTGAAGCTTTGACATCCAACTGATCGCTCCACCTGCTAGCGTAAACGAGTAACCAAAAGTCGACATTCTATTATCCACTCCTACTAATCATAATCCACATAGCCTATTAACTTGTCACCTGATTTTTCAAATGATAAGACATATTATTGCGTATCTCGAATATATCAAAGTAGCCATTTCACTACCTCTCAGTTTTGCTTGCCAGGGTTAGACATGTATCTGTTAACAACACCCACCGCATGTGAAATATCAGATCTTGCACAGACAATGACATACATCAAGTTGTAGAACTATGCTCGAATAAGGCACATGAGATATAATGTGCTTTTTTTTTATTTGTTTTATGGCACTGTTCAAAAGAAAGCTTAAAATGAGCTGCGTGGGGAACACTGACTGGCTTTGTCTTGTCCATCTCATACTTCTTTAATACCTTCTTAAAGTATTTAGCTTGAGATAATCCTAGCCTGCTCCTTTTCCTGTCTATATATATGTCAGTGCCTAGAATCCTCTTTACTGCCCCTAGATCTTTCATCTCAAATGTCCCTAATAGCTGAGTCTTCAATATGCCGATCTCAGGCATGCTATGACTGGTGATAAGCATGTCATCGATGTACAAAACCATGAAAATGATTTTCCATCACTCAATGACTTATAATAGACACAATGATAATACTCACTCTTGGTACCCCTAACTCATCATGAAAGAATTAAATTTTTTATATTACTATATAGGTAACTATTTCAGGCCGTATAATGATCTCTTCAACCAGTAAACATCGTTTTTTGCTCCTTGTATTTCGAAACCATTTGGTTGCTTCATGTAAATCGGCTATTCTAATTCCCCATAAAGAAAAACAATGTTCACATTCATATATTCCATCTTGAGATTATATTGAGCAATCAGCACCAATACGAATCTAATAGATACTTGCTTCACTACCAGTGTGGATATCTTAATGAAGTTCACACATTCTCTTTGAGCATATCTCTTCGCTACCAACTTTGCCTTGTACCTATCCTGTTTCTTCTTGAAGATCCATTTGCGCTCGATCGCTTCATGACTGACATGAAGCTCCACCATCTCCCGCAACTCATTCTTGGACAAGGAGTCAATCTCATCATTCATCGGTGTTTTCTACTTTTTGGCATTTAGCTCATCAAGAGTCCCCTTAAAAATAGACGACATTTTGAGTTATCCTTGTATCTCGTCGGTAACCTGTAATCCTGTGGCTAATTCTTTCTCATAGGTGGCTTCTCCACCTGCTCTTGTACTTATGTTTGCATCTCAGTATTAGCATGTGTCTCATTACTATCTAACTGAGCGTCCACAAGCAACCTTTCTATTTTCTTTTGCTTATCCTTACGAAATAAGGATCCTTCGTCAAATTTGACGTCATGATTAAGGATGATTTTCCATGTGACCCGGTTATATAACTTCTACCCCTTCACACCAATAACATATCAGACAAGGACGCACTTTTATCTCTTTGGTCTAACTATCTCTCTCAATTGATGGTATGTGAGAGTAAGCATTACAACTAAATACATGCAGTCCTGAGTAGTATACCTACTGACTACTTCATACTTTCTTTGAAATTTTACATTCAATGACTGTGAAGGGGGTCAATTCACCAAGTAACAAGCTGTGTTGATAGCCTCAGTTCATAATTCATTGCCCAACCCAGAATGACTGATCATGCATCGGGTCCTCTTCAAGAAAGTCTGATTCATCCGCTCAGCCACACCATTTTGCTCTAGTGTGTAGCGCACTGTGTTGTACCTCACGATCCCTTCATCCTTATAATGCCGATTGAATTCCCCAAAAGTGAATTCACTAACTTATTTGTCTTTAATACTTTCACTGTTCGTCCTGACTATTTTTCCACCATCGTCTTTTATTGCTTGAAGTTGGTGAAAACATTGAATTTATTTTTCTTGAAATAAACCCACACTTTTCTGAAATAGTTGTCAATGAACGTGACAAACCATGACGACCCTCCACCAGAAACCACAGGCGCCGGCCCCCACACATCAGAATGCACATTATCTAAAACCCCCCTTAAGAGATGTTTCCTAGACTTAAAAGATAAATTTGACTATTTACCATATATACAATGCTCGCATATACTAAAATCAATGCTTTTAAAAACTATAATCAAACAACAATCAGAAAGTACATTCATGCCCCGCTTGCTCATGTGGCCGAAGCATGCATGCCACATACATGCAGAAGTAAAATCCGCTACAAACGCTACAACTCTACTCGATGAAGTACTCTCGATTAACCTGTAAAGGTTTCCATTGCTCAGTGCCTTTATGACTATAGTGCCCCTTTTGAAACTTTAAGGACATAATCAAATTCGGTGAATTTGCACCTAAGTGCATTGACTGCTTCCAGAGATATCAGACTCTTCCTCAAATCAAGAACGTGTCTTACTTCAGTCAAGATACGGTTCATGCCATCAAATATCTTGATGCGCACCGAATCGACACCTATCACTTCACATGCATTATCATTGCCCATAAACGCTTGATACCATCATACTTATTATAACTGATGAACCAACTCTGATGAGGGGTCATGTAATGCCTCGGTCTTTGAAACCTGAGTATATGACTCGTTTTCTGAAAACCTAAGTGTTAACATTTAAAAATAGCTAAATTTTAGGTAAAATTTTTTTCTTTTCTTTTCTTTTCTTTTTCAGAGTTGGTAGTTTAGAAGAAGAGCAACAAATCAAACTTAAAGAAAATTCACATATACATTTAGAATATACGACAGCCGCCCATAGGCCTTATACAAACCAATGTCTCAATAGTTACAATTACAAAATGAATAATTTAACATGTGAAACAAAATAAATTGCAACTAGTCTTGAGTTGCAAAATCACGTAGCTTCTCTTGGCAAATGCAGCCATGCATCCTTGATAATTGTACCCTGCTCCTCATAAATCTAGACATGATCATTTAAACTACCTGCACTACATGTATGGTTATATATTCGATGAATGAGTGACCACCTCAGTGTGAATTCCCCTCAAGATTACACACCACTGCATTAGTTAAGCATAATTTTAAATAAGAAAACATATAAAACAATTCATAATGTAATCTTATTTAAATGCATGTGTGCGTGAATGTACATTAACTGGGAATGCACATCAACTAGGAATGCACATCCAGTTGGCCAAATGAATGGACCTTTCAAGCAGTCAATCCATTCATGCAAGAGAATAGGCTTTTCAAGCAGTTAGCTCATTCATGCATGTGAATGGGTATTTCAAATAGTCAATCCATTCTTAATAAGAGAATGAACCTTTCAAATTGTCAGACCATTTAGGCAAGAGAATGGGCCTTTCAAACAATCGTCTTATTCAATTTTCAAGAGAACGGGTCTTTCAAACAGTTGACCCACTCACGTAAGAGAATGAACCTTTCAAACAGTCGTTCCACTTAAGAAAGAGAATGGGTCTTTCAAACAATTTGTAAGTGCTTATATTTGTAGCACATATCATGAAGTTGTCAAATTTCGTAGAAAAGAAAGCGGTCGTATCGTAAGTACATTACAATAGTCTATGGCATCTCATGAAGATCAACTCAACATCTCAAGATTTAAACGATGTTGATCCGTTTCAAGTTTATCAAGATTAAAAGATTTTTGTATAGGCCAATCACTAGGTAGAATGACCCTAGAAAAATCCTAGGTTAAGTGCTTTCAAAAAATGATTAAAATGGGTTAACTTCAGTATAAGTTCATTGGATTTCGGCCAGCTTAACTTCAGGTTTGGCTAGCCTAACTTACTTTGACTAACTTAACTTTAGGTTTGGGCAATTTTCCATATTTGAAAATTTGAAAAATTTGTTGCAAATTTAGTCAGCCTAACTTTAGGTTCGGCCAACCTAACTTGAAGTCTGGCTAGCCCGAGGAAAGTTTGGGTCATTTTCCAACAAAGGATTTTCGGATTTTCGAAGGAATTTGGCCAGTCGAATTTTGGATAAATCTTATCCCGCGCAATCCGATAGCCGTTGGAACAGAATCGTTGAAATCCAGCCAGCCGAACATATTCTTAGGCTGACTTTATATCCAAATCCTTTGGCTATAAATAGGGACCTTCTCTTATTCTATTTTATAATGAAATTCACTTAAAAATCTTCTACAAGTAAGAGAGAAGCTTAGGTCCTCGTCAAGCTATTCGTATGATATTTATAAATTTCATTTAGCTTATTTAATTCCCTTTTCCAAGCTAATCTCAAATATATTTTATATAGTAATCTATAATCCTCTTGAGAAATAGAGAATTGAATCTACAACAATAGGGTTTTCAATTTATTGAAATACATTAGATACATATATTCTTTCTGGTTGAGCAAATATTGCCTCCTCCACACTCAAGAAAGAAGATCACTGTTTCAAGTTTCGACTACATTTTCAAATCATCATTTGAAGATAAGTACATTGCTAATTACTTTATTTTATTTAAATTTTTCTGAGATAGCCTGAAAATCTCTGTGGGTTGATTTATGATAGCCCGTGAAAATCACAAAGAGATTGATTTGTAACATCCCATGAAAATCACAAAGGGGTTTTGTTGTGATAGCCTGTGAAAATCACAAGAATTATAAGAGGTTGTTAAGGTGAACTTGTGAAAATTTTCATATAGTGAAAGCCAAAATTACGAGGGTAGTAATTTTAGGAGTAGAGTAGGTGTGAGTTTAAGTACCAAACCACTATAACCCCTTATGCCTCTATGGTGATTGCTTATTTCATTATTTATGGTGAATGTTATATTTATTTAATTCTTTGTGTTAAATGATGTATTTATTTTATCTTCTCTTACTAATTTGAAAGATTGATTTCAAAGACATCGTAATATAAAGTTGTCCTGCCTAAAATACTAGGTGAGAAAGTTATCTTACGAATTATTTGGAATTAAGGTTTTAATACTTTGGGCGATTGATATTATTTATTTTAAAGAATTTGATATTGTCCTATTCACCCCCCTTCTAGGATATCAATAGCTCATCTTTCACAGTCGACTCGTTCAACTTACAAAGGAATGGGTCTTTCAAACAGTCGACTTGCTAATATAAGAGAATGAACCTTTCCAATAGTTGGTCCATTTAAGCAATTGAATGTGCCTTTCAAACAATCTGCTCATTCAAGTAATAAAGTGTATTTTTCAAACAGTTAACTCATTCAATTGCCAATGAACGAGTCTTTTAAACAGTCGACCCACTCATATAAAATAATGGACCTTTCTAGTCGTTCCATTTTTGCAAGAGAATGGACCTTTCAAATAGTCGGCTCACTCAATTTGCAAATGAACAAGTCTTTCGAACAGTCAACCCGCTCAAATTAGAGAATGAACCTTTCAAATAGTTGGTTCATTCAAAATGAAAAAAAGGGTTGTTCGAACGATGCACTGATCTTTCAAAAAGTCAACCAGGCACCTAATAACGCCCAAGTGCCATGAACGCATAATTAACCCGGACATTATTATTCAAATTTGCAAGCAATCAATTTAAGAAAGCTCAAAGACTATGGGGGCTCGTCACTCAGCATAGCCCGATAGGTCGGACATAGTATCCCATACCACCATCTCCGGTTCCCTAGACTACAACATTAGGATGTTTAATGGTATCCTTCTCAACTAGTGGCTAATTATAGTTTGATAAGTGGGACTTGCCATCATATGGTCACATAAAAATAATCCATCAAACAACTTAGGGCAAATATACAATCGAAGCCATATGTGGCAATTATCATATCAGAGCTGTAAGGGGAAAATATCAAATCAAAGCCACAGAGGGTAAGTACCAAATTTATGTTATAAAAATGGATCATCCCCAAAAGCTACATAGGCACAACAACTCATGAATGGTAAGCCCACCTTAATTTTCCATTTAATCCATCGTCAAAGTAGCCACTAGGTCGATGGTCCATTATAATCACAATAAGTTAAGTTACATCTCAAGTCTGGATGTAAATATATATGTGGGGTTTTCCATTGATAGATGTCGCAATTAAAGTTCCATAAGCAATCTACAAGCATGACAAGATATACAAGTACGACATATAAATGTTCATACAAGATAAATGTTGAGTATATAATTTTGATAATCCGATTCGATAACTAGCACAAGTAATCATGAATTAGAAATATCAGTTATCAGTTGAAACTAAAATTGAACTATGCTAACATGGAAGAGGAAAGGTCAAGGGGAAAAATCATCACCTTCTGTCTTGAATCGCCTATAAGGTTGTTAGGAATACACGTGCCCTTAGATTTGAATCCTCAATCCACCATGTCAATTCAATCTAGAACTCGACTCGACCTCGATTTGAACTCTGTGCTCTAATGTCACTTGACTGGACTTAGCTGAACTCGCCTAAGCTCAATCGCACTAAGCTGATCTTGGCTGAACTTGACAAATCGACCATTGTATAGACTAATGTTAGACTTGAGATTTTTGAATTGACTCGGTGACTAAGCGAGTTGACTCGACTCAACGACAACTTCTTCTTCTCTCCTTTTTATTCTCGCTTAATCCATGTCCGGTAGGTACAACAAAAATTGCAGGACTTGGTTGAACTCGTCGTAAGTCAGCGAGTCAACGACTTGACTCCTTTTTGGACCTATTCGGCTCAACAACTCAACCCTCTACTTACATTTCTTCTTCTCCTTCTCCTTCTCTATTGCTCTCTTTCTCCCCAGATAGATCAACAAAGGAATCCGGATCCAACTGGATTCCAACACACATGACTCAGCAAGTCGACTTGGCCTCGAGTCAATTCGCTCTATGGCTCTCTCTCTCTCTCTCTCTCCCCCTCTCTCTTCTCCTTCCCTTCTTTCCCTGTTCCCTAGGATGACTTGGATCGAACTAGGTTCAACAAATTTGGACCGGACTCGACCCATTTCAAGTTCATAACTCACCAGCGAGTCAGAATCCCATCTCGACTCGACAGGTGCGGAGCTGCGAGAGGGCTCGACCAGCAACCCCTCTTATGATTCCCTTCTTTCTTCTCCTTCTTTGCTCCTTGAAAGTGCAGGTGCATCTGGACTCAACCTAGACACAACCTAAAGGCCACTAGAATAAACCCAACTCGGTCCACAACTCGCTCGAGTCGTGTTAGTGCGGCAAACAACCACCACACACACTCTCCCTTCTCTCTATTCTTCCTCTCATCTCCTTCCTCCTTCCATGTTCTTTCTCTCCTTCTCCCTCATGACTAGACCACATTGGGATAGGACTAGACTCGCATCTAACTCGGGCCAAGCTCGGCTCAGCGAGTCGAACCCACTCGCCTCGACAACGAGCTCTCGATCTCTCTATTTCTTTCTTTTACTTTCTCCTTCTCCTTTATCTTCTTCCTCTCTCCAAAACCTCTCCTCAAGCCCGACCAGCAACCCGACTGTGGTCTAGGGTGGCACCGGCGTATGAGGAAGAAGCTTTAAGTATTAATGGCAGATTCATCCTCGATGTGTTTTCTCTTGATCCGGATGTTCTGGGCTGACCTAATGGGTCCTAGGGACGTTGGAGGATGAAAGGAGTGGGGCTTCATGGAGACTTTCCTTATGGTTTCGAAGAAGGATGGAAATTGACTAGATTTCTATGGTGGTGCAATAAGAGGAGGAGAGGCATTGCTGTTTGATCCCTGTTGCCCTCTTATCACGTTCCAGACTCTCTTCGCACCGTTGGATTAGATTTAATGGCCTGGATGTGATCTACTCAGAACTTCCTCCAAACACAGCCGCTAAAACCAAAACCAACCGTGGTTTTTGGTTTGCTAAGGGAGGAAACCCTAATCCATGTGAAATGAAGGGCTGAGATAACTCGAACTGAATGGCTAAGATGGATAGACGCAAAAGGACGTGGATTGCCAGCCTGTTGAACGGAAATTTCTGTTTTTGAAAATTTCGGACCCCACGCAACTCCACTGTGACCCCGTTGTTATGCGCATGCACATGTGCATGAACTTGCATGAACGACGTGGTTTTGGTCAGACCCCAAGATGGAAAATCTAAATCATTCCTTTTGTCCTTGATGGTGGGCCAACAAGATCGAAAATGGACAGTTCCGTCCGCTGACGAGAAAAAATTTGAAAAGGGAGGAGAATCACTTCCCCCTTCGAAATTCATCGGGTCATACCCGATTGACTACCCCTTTCGATTCAGTGCACATTGAGTGCACCACCCCTGATGCACACGCAATGCTTGTGTGGGGTTCACCGTGATGTGTGATCGAATCCACACTGTTTATCAGGTTTTACTTTTCTCATCGAGGCATCTGACCAAAGATGAGGCAAATCCAAAGCTTGAGTGGGCCATATCGAGGGAGTTGCGATCTTTAAATGTTGGTTTACGTCGATCTAATGGCTAGATCCTCTTAACTTTGATTATCAATGGCTTTTTAGCAGTTAATTACCAAATTAGGTGGTCATTTGGCATAATGTTGTACAATAACATGTTATGGACCTAATGGGCGGATTAGATCTTCTACATGATCAATGAAGGTGGGCCACTGATCACACAATTGGCTCTATCCATTTAAATGGCACACGAGCGGAAATGTAAGAAAGGAAAGAAGAAAGCTTCCTTCTCTGGAAGTTTTTGGGTTAGCGTTTGTGGGTGTTCACACATTGTGCACATGCATTGCCCTATAGTGGAGTCCATAGATTCATTTTGTGGAATCTACACCGATCACTACCTTCAACTGTCCAAGTCAGGATGGCCATCCATAGATTAGGTGGGCTATACCGTTTAGGTTCTAATTATGGATTTATGTTAATTTGATGGTCAGATCATTCTGCACTTGGACATTACCGATTAAACGGGTTCTAGGGATCCCAAAGAATGTTCATGTACGATATAGGGGTTGATCCTGTAGTGTCTTCAAAAGATGGTTCATCCAACGAGACGGTGCAAACCCAATGAAGGGTGAATTCAATGATCCAGGTCTCGAAGTCAACTCATGGACGGTTAGGTTTATCTATCATAAAAGTTAAAATCCTAAAAAACAGGCTTCTATGATGATGTGATGGTCCATCTTTAAAATCATCGGATGGATCAATTGATTTAAGGATGGTGATATATAAAGTAAGTCACGTGTGTTCCCACACACATATAAACTAATTTAGGTTTCCATATTAACATCCGAGTACTGAAAAGTACAGGGTGTTATAGGTCATGTGGTATGAAGCCCCTGTATTTAAAATCTATTCTTCGTCGAAGTACCCGCATTTTGATGTGGTCAACATGTCACTATCGTTCGTTTCCTCACTAGATTCCACAATGTTGGCTTTCATAGAAGAACTATCTAAATTTTCTTTTCTCGACCTAGGATTCTGACAATCTTTCTTCATGTGCCCTGACATACCACAATTGCAACACTTCAACTTTCCTTTGCCCTTACCCTTTTATTTTGACCTCGATCACAAAGATCCACAGTCCCGCTCAGAATTTCTTTCCCTCATAACCAGTGGATTTATAGAAGCACCCACATCACCATTTTTCTTTCTCATCACCTTCGACTAAAGGGTTAAGATAATGATCTCGACGCTAATGATCATTTTACTGGTGCACAAAGAGTCATTGAGTCATGAAATTGAGAGAGAATTCAACGGAATGCATGCCTGATTCATAACTTTCATCATTTCTTCCACATTCAACAATTTGCAAATAACCTTTTGAAGCTACTAATCCAGGTTTCAACATCAGCCCCTTGCACCATATTCAGATTGAACAATTGAAACTTCAAGTACAAGTGATTCTCAAAAAAATTTCTTCGCACTTATATTATCTAATTTCACACATATACTTGCTGCAGTTTTCTCTCTCATAACGTTATAGAGGACTTCATCAATTAAGCACAATTAGATAGATGTTTTAGCTTTCTTATCCATGTTGTTCCAGTCATCTTTTGTTATGGACTCCAGTCGCATTTCTAGGAGAGCATCATTTAATCCTTACTGAATTAAGATATTATTCATCTTACTTTTCATAGTTTAAAATTGTTTTTATCAGAATTTTTTTTACATCGAATTTCAGGTTAAATGCCATTGATACGTTGCTTTCATATTTGATCTGCATCTCATAATTTACTCTAATACTACTTATTGGAAACCATAGAAACACCCAAAGATAAATAAAAAAAAAAGTACATGTAATCGCACAAACAAGTTCAAACAAGAACAATTCGAAGATTATGTGGAAAAATCCTTGAGTGAAAAAACCACGACACAAAGCGACGAGTCATATACTATGAAAGAAAAAATTCCAAGAGATAAGAGTCTTACCAATTCAAACAAGCCTCAAATCTCTTTCACAAGCCCTAATTATGCCTTTGAACCCTTATGAATAATTTAGAAAGCCATAATACACTTCTCTCTCTCTCTCTCACCCAAATTCCAATTATATCTGATATATATATATATATATATATATTGTTACAACTGAAATAAGAAATAACTTGTGCACTTGCGCAATTCCGTGTACATCTTTGATGAGACTTTTAATGGCATCGACCATCTATCGGGGATTTGTCGATGGCATCGAACTTACTTCGATGACATTGAGTAGAAACACTAAAATGTTCCAACAACCAACATATTTTTATTTTTTATTTTTAATATTATTATTATTATTATTATTATTTTTAAAAAAGATTTTCTCAATGGGATTGAACATTTGTCGATGGCATCGACACATGCCTAATGGCATTGGAGATTTAAGACATCAAGAATAGGCTGCTTCCCTTGGAAGTAGTGAGGATTAATTGCCTACCGTTGAAAACTTCTTAGGGCCCATTTTGATGTTTACTTACCATCTGACCTATTCATAAGGTCATATGGACGTGGATGAAGGGAAAACATAAATATCAGCTTGATTTAAAACTTTTGTGACCCCCGAGGAGTTTTCAATGGTAGGCTGTCAATCCCACTGCTTTCTATGGTGTGGTCCACTCGAGTCTTCAATCTACCTATTTTTTGAACTCTTGTCATGAAATAATGTGTCAAAATAAATAAATGGTTGGATAAAATATATACACCATGGTGGGCTTCACAGTGCCCCTGACAAGACCGTCCGTCTCCACTAGGTCCTAGTGGAGGGATGCAGATTGCGTCCTACCCTCACCCGTCTCTGGCTACGAATGGGCAGTTCTTTGTGCGGGCCCACTATGATGTATTTGCTAATCCACGCGGTTTATCCTTTCTCTCATATAATTTTAAGGTATGTGTACAAAAATGAAGAAGATTTAACACTCAAGTCGACCACACCAGATGATAAGCTTGATTTACATTAAATGCAAGAGTCATCTATGGTATGGCCCACTTGAGTGTTGGATCTGCCTAATTTTTGCGCTTAGAGTTTAAAATGATATGAGAGAAGAGATGGACGACATGGATATACAGATACAGCATGGTGCACCCAAAGAACTGCCCATTCATGGATAGTGACGGGCAGCGGGAGGACGCAATCGGCGCCCTTAGTGGAGGTAGTACCCGATCCACGTCTAGTTCGGAGGGAGCCTCTCATGACCGGATGGGGTTTTGCTAGAGCCGCTGCTAGTCTGAACTCCACCAGATGGGCCTGTTTGGTTTTCCATGATACATGTAAATCATGGTAAATAAGTAATTATTACTCTTTCACCTTGTTTGAAAATATGAGAGTACTTCCACCTCGAAAATTGAAATAAAAGCGTTGACTTAAATATGTGGACCCATTGTAATGTATATAATATATGCGCACCGTCCAGCTATTTTATTAGAACATTTTGGAGAATGAACCAAAAAATGAGGCAGATTCCACATTCAAATGGCCCACACAAAAGGAAATAGTGGCCTTAATTCATCCACCATTGAAAGTTATTTTCTTCACTAGGCCCACAATAAGGGTTTTTTTTTATCATCTAACCCGTTTATAGGGTCACACAGACATGGATAAGGGGAAAACATAAATATCAGCTTGATCCAAAACTTTTAAGAGCCCTAATGGTAGGTATTTGATTCGAGTTTTTAATGGTAGGTATTTGATTCAAGTTGTTTCCTTTGGTGTTGTCCACTTGAGCTTTGGATCCTATTTTTTTGCTCATGCCATAAATTCGGCCAGCATAACAAATGAGCAGCGTGGATAAGTAACATACATCACGATGACCCGATATTGATATAGTAAATTTCTCTATTTAAGTGTTAAAAAAATATGTTGTCGCATCCTTATGGGTCTGATCCCAAAAAAGCGGCTGATATAAATCTCAGGTAGACTACACTTAAGGAAAATATTGGTGATTGAATGTCCACCATTTAAACGTCGTAAGGCCAACTGTAATGTTTATTTGACATCCAACCTAGGTTATGTCATGTTTATTTGACATCCAACCTGTTGATTATGTCATACAGACACCTGGATGAAAAGGTAAGAAAATATCAGCTTGATTTAAAACTTTTCTGAGCTCCCGGGAAGTTTTTAATGGTGGGCCTTTAATAAACACTGTTTCCTGTCATGTGGTTCAGTTGAGATTTGTATCTACCTCAGTTTTGGGCTCAACCATAAAATGATGTGGAAAAATTAATAGACGGCGTGGATGGAATACATAGATCATGTGGGCCCACAGAGCCCTGAGAAATACTAGCCAATCCCGTCCTACTTCGGGATTCTCTTTCACCTCTCCTCCATTGCGCCCGGAGCGGATTGGCTGGTGTACCTCACACTAGCTATATAGCCACTGTAGGTACGTGTCGTGCAAAGACGAGCACTGACGCTCCTCGAGCTCCAAGTTGGGCGAACGGTTGAAAGGAAATCAAAGTTACATGGCCCCACAGTGATGTATTTATTATATCTACACCGTTTACCTATTTTTAGAGATCATTTTAGACCATTATATAAAAAACAAATCATATCTAAAGATCATCTGTACCACACCACAAATAGCAGCGGAGATAATGATTTTCACCGTTAAAAAATTCATAGGGCCCACCATAACGTTTATTTTCTATCCAATCTGTTCATAAGGTCAAAAAAACCCTTAATTAAGAGTTCATATTGATCCAAAAACTTCTGTGACCCTAAAAAAGTTTCAATGGTAGATGTTCAATCCCCCACTGCTTTTTGAAGTGTGGTCCACTGGATAGTTAGATCTATATCATTTTTTGTCTCAAGGCTTAAGACAAGCTCGCTAAATGGATGGACAGTTTGGATATAACACATATGTTATGATTAGACTCATAAAACTTGCTGACGTGACGTAAATACAGCGGCTATAAAGCTGGTGCGAGCAGTGAGGTACACCAGCCAATCCGCTTCCAATGCTCCCACTGGTTTTGCTTTTCGGTGCATGATATCTAGTCCATTTACGAAGCGCGCCCTTCGATGTTAGGCCACGGGAAAACATAAAAATATAAAAAACAAGCCAGATGAGCAACCCGGATGGGGAGAAAATGACCACTGTAGACAAAACCTTTTACCCAGCGGTTTTTATGAAAGAAGACAAACTTAACTTACCAAGTTAGACTAGCACGTGCGGACAGCGACTTTTAGGACGAAACTACCCCTCCTTTTTACTGCCGTTGCTTTTCCACATCCTTTAACAGAAAACACCTGCGCTTTTTCTCAGTACACATCCCTACGTTCCATTGCAACGAAAAACCGACGCACGGCCGTTTTACTTATCATTTTCCTTACTAAAATTCGAACTTTATCATCTCCGTATTATCATTCTACATTTGGCATTTTCTATCTTGGTGAGGGTTACGTAGAATCCTTCAAAGTGGTTGCACCTCCAATCTTCGGAAAGGTACAAATTAATCCCTCATTTGAAAGCATTCGTCCTCAACTTGCATTGAGCGAGGCTACGGTTGCTGGAGGTACAGATATTAAAAAAAAACAAAACCCTAGTGTGGTTTATAGATTCTTTCCTTTGTATTATTGAACAACGATTAACTAAGTACCTGTGGAAATTCATCTTGTAATTCAGCAAAGGTGCTTGGTCAAACTTAGCCATTGCACACTTTAATTTGAAGAAAGAACTCACGGAAATTGAGACGAGTGGAAGTCAACGACAATTGATCGACTACTCATCGAATTTTATGTGAAGTTCGGTGAATTTTATGTCAGGCTCTTACAATTTCATTTGTTAGGCTTAGTCAATTTTATGCATTGATCGTTCAAATTCATGTGAAACTTGTTTAATTCCATTTTAGGGCTCACTCAATTTCATTTTAGAGTCGCTCAATTTCATGTTTGCTCAGCTCAATTTAATGCTATGCTAGCTCAATTCAATGTTTACCCAGCTCAATTTCATGGTAGGCTCGCTCAATTCAATGTTTGCCCAACTCAATTTCATGCTAGGCTCGCTCAATTCAATGTTCGCCTAACTCAATTTCATGGTAGAATTGCTCAAGTTAATGTTTGCCCAACTCGATCTCATGCTAAGCTCGCTCAATTTAATGTTTGTATTGATAAATTTCATGTTTGCCTCAATGAATTTCATTCTTGTCTCACTCAATTTCATGTTTGTGTTGCTCAATTTCTAGTTTGTCACGCTCAATTTTCAGTTTGCCATGCTCAATTTCAGCGTTCCTCGATCAAATGTCAGTTTGCCTCGCTCAATATATACTTTACCTCGCTCAATTTTCCCTCTTCCCTTGCTGAATTTCTTGTTTGCCTCGTTCAAAATCTAGGTTGCGTCGCTAAATTTCCAGGCTTCCCTTGCTCAATTATTTATTTTGTGTCGCTCAAATTCGAACTTCCCTCGATCAATTTCATTTTTCCCTTGTTTAATTTGTAGTTTGCCTCGCCCAATTTCTAGCCTGTCTCGCTGAACTTTCGCTTTTCCTTCATTGAATATCTAGTTTGCCTCGTTCAATTTATAGGCTGCCTCGTTGAATTTCTAGTTTGCTTCGTTCAATTTATAGGTTGCATCGCTGAATTTTCATGTTTGCCTTAATCATTTCCATGCTTGCCGCGCTTAATTCTAGTTGAGGTTTATTCCATTTTATCCGAACCTCGCTCAAATTTATCAAGTGCTTGATATTTAGTATTAATGTATATGATGTAATGCTTAAATTCTTATTACTCTAATTCTAATTAACCATGTGTAGAGAATTTAGCCTTGTATCCCCTTATGGTACATTTGTGATTGCTTAAATATAGGTATATTTCTAGTAGATATGACATGAACCGTCAAATTACATTTTATTTTGTCTTATACACCATACAATGTAGAATATTTGTTGAATGTTGAATGAACTTTTAAATATTCCAAATTGCTTAACCATACTTGAGATTGATATGACACATTTGTGGGCCGTCATTTGAGCTTAGAGGAATTATAAGAATCCATCTTAAATTCATGTGTTGATGTTTAATATAATGATTTGATAATATGTACAATTTAAAGAGCAATCTGGACAAAATTTAAGGGATGTACGTGGGTACCATGATGCCATGATGCATAAAATCCACCCATGACATATGAGCTTTACCGGGTGTTCAATGTAAGCCACATGCTGCTCCAGTTACTAGAATAGCTAATTGAACCTATATAGAATTCCCTCAGAAGAAGTAAAATTGCGAACCTAGGGACGTAAAAGTTTAGGACCTTAGGAAATTTCAGATTTAGTTGTTTGAACGTAGAAATGAAACTTAGGTCCCCTTAAAATCATTAGAATAGGCATTCAAACTTGGTTGGAATCACTTTGGAATTATGACATTTGAGAAGATAGAGACTCAATATTTTAAGTTCTCTAGGAGATTGACTGCATAACCATGAAACCTAGAAACAAAACGTAGGTCCCCATTAAAAACTTTTAGAATGATTGTTTGAACTTAGAACTAAACTTAGGAATTATGGGAGAACAAACAATCTGTTATGATGTATATTAGACTAAACAAGAACGGTCCTTGAACTTGACCTCCAATGAACTTTTTAGTAACTTAGGATTTGAATTTTACCATAATTTTCCTTAGTTGAAATGACATTGCGAAGACACTCAGTAGACAATAGGTGAAATGAGTTTAGGCATTGTAAGCAGTTCCTTACCCATTACATTGTACATTAGATCAAATTTAAGCACTCCCTACACTTAAAACCCGCACTAGGAGTTAACAATGAAAATTCACTAAGAAATCTCATTAGTTAGAGATGATATTTCTCATAACTTTTAGCAATTAGCACTAACTAGAAGCGAATGTATAAAGGTTTGAGAAAAAAATTCCAGTACTAAATGGAGCATATTGAGATTAGGATTTTGTATTTCGAATCCTCAAATACATCTCGTTGATCAGAAACAACATCTCTCGTGTGCTTTAACAATTAGAAATAATTAATAGTGAAATTTTAGGTGAAATTTCAACCCTAGACTCTGCTTGTTGAGACTATCTTTGAAAATATATGTAAGTTTAACATATTTTGAACCCAAATCCTCATGTAGAAATGTTAGGTTTGTATATTTTTTTTGAAAGTGTACTAGGCCATCATAGAATTGTCCCTTGTTGAAATAGAAGACTATATGGATATCCCATGATAAATAGCATCACTGAATTTAACAAGCACCACATGAAATCATTCTTATCTCTGAATTTGTAATCCATATAAGCTCTTCTTGTTTATTTAAAAAAAATTAACGCATTGTTTACATTTTATTTCCTTAAGCCATGTATCATCGTCATCTATTATGGAATGTGAATACTCGCTCCTCTATTATTTAATCGAGTTTTGTCTTATGGCAAGCTTCCATTGCTTAATGATTCACTAATATAATGTCATTGTATCGGTTTTCAGATAATGTCTACTATGAGAATCATCTGCTGTTATGGCGGGAAGATTGAATATGAGAACAAGCGATACTCGTACACTGGTGGGGATTCGAAAACTTTTTCACTACGTGTCGAGACTACGTACTAGGAGCTTCTATCTAGAATTTACAGGATTATTAAGAGTCAACCAACATATTGTGATATTAGGATGAAAGTAATGTATCCTTGCACAAATGAATCAATCCCTCCAACTGTAATCGCAGACGACGATGATGTGCGAGAGTTCCTGGCAACACAGTTGGAGCATTCGGATAAATTCATTCCCTTAGTCATCGAGACAACGCAACACATTAATTGGAAAACACACATAGATAGCTTGCCTGAGGAGCATGGCGTGGAATTTGAATACAGGGCATCTCCATTACAAGTGGTAGTGAGCAATGATCAACTGCCCGAGCCTCCTCAAACATCAAACTTTGTGAGTAGCCAAGTCAGCTGGGCACGTGACCTTAACCTCACTTATGAGTATATGGCACCGCCTTTAGCAACAACAGCAGATCTGCCATCATCATCCACCACCCGAGCTGTACGTGTAAGCGACACTCAGCTTTCAGACCTTGCTAAAAGCGGAAACTTCATCACTCGTCAAGTTCCCGTGCCATTTGATGATGCTGCATTCACCAATGCAGCACTGCTAGAATATACAGATTCGTTGGGTGAACCGATCGATATAATTGTTGGACAAACATTTAAGGACAAGAGTCGATGCCAGTATGTTCTAAGCCAATTTGCAATTCGCAAGGTATTGCACTCAAATTCTAGCAGATTTAGCGTGGTGTGCTTTAAAGATAAATACAACTGGAGGGTAGACGCAAGTCGGTTGAATGATACCGGGATATTCAAGATACGGAATTATACATCAGGACACACGTGCGGCATGTGGTGGATGAAGAGTGATCACCGGCAAGCAAGCAGTAAGTTAGCGTGTGATCTGGTTGTTAGCCGCATTGAGCAACGGTTAGGTTTGAGGCCACGTGATATTATCTTCGCTGTGCAAGAGAAATATAATATTCTTATCAGTTATAGGAAGGCATGGAAAGCTAAGGAGCTTGCAATTAAACAGGTGATAGGGTCTTACGAAGACTCTTACAATCAACTCCCCCTGTATTTGCATGAGTTGAGGATGGTCAACCCAGGGACGGTGACTGCCGTGCTCGTTAACCAAGAGACTTGGAGGTTTGAGAGGTGTTTTGTAGCGCTCGGACAATGCGTTCGAAGTTTTCAGAATTCTATGTGGAGGGTATTAGCCATTGATGGGACACACTTAAAGGGTAAATATAAGGGTGTTCTATTCATCGCCACGGCCTTAGATGAGGACAATCGTATATTTCCAATTGTGTTTGGCATCGGGGAATCGGAGAACAGCATGAGTTGGAATTGGTTCCTTACTTACCTCAACGATGCGTTAGGGTATCTGGAGGGTCTTGTGATCATTTCCGATTGACATAAAGGTTTAATGAAAGAGGTTCCCCAAGTATTCCCACATGCAATTCATGGGTATTGTGCGTACCATATTTATAGAAACTTGGTGGACACTTTTAAAGACAAGTCGTTGAAGATATACTACTGACGGGCAGTTAAGACTTGCAGGAGGGCTGAATTTGAAAAATTAATGCATGATATTGAAATGGCCAACCCCCCATTACATGCATGGCTGACAGAAATTGGCTACGAAATATGGGCATCGTCGTACTTTACAGGTAAAAGATTCAACTTGGTCACCACAAATATATCTGAGTGTGTTAACGCCCTCTTCAAAGAAGCACGGGAATACCTTGTTACTAAATTGATAGAGGTCGTAAGATGTAAGACACAATAATTGTTTTACAAGAGAAGAGAATCTGCAGCCTCATTTGTCGGTCCGTTGACACCATGGGCGGAGCAACAGTTGAAGCATCTTATACAGAAGGCGCAAGATGTTCGCTGTCATCCGATTTCTCGAGATGAGTACTACGTCGTGGGAAATTATAATGATACAGTCAAGCTCAGCTCGCTTTCATGTACATGTCGTGAGTTTGACATGAAGGGGTTCCCTTGTATGCATGCCCTATCCTCATGTATAAATTACAATCTTCCTCATTACTCGTACTGCTCCCCATTCTACATAGCGCAAAATTACTTGAGCACATATAACGAATCGGTGTACCCAGTACGTGACATGAGTGAATGGGAGATTACAGATGGCTTCAAGGAGTACTGTGCGAAAATTAAACCACGGGGACAAAAGAGGCCATCTGGAAGACCAAAAAAGTTAAGAATTCCCTCACGTGGAGAAGAATCAAAAACATTAAAGTGCGGTCGATGCAAACAATCCGAATATAATCGTCGGACGTGCAAGTTTCCCATACCTGATGTGTAGCATACTTTGTAATTTATTTAGTGTTTTGTATGATATATGTTGTAATATATTTTCTCTTATGCAATAATCTTTTGGTTGTCTTGCTCAATTTCTAAGTAACCTCGCTCATTTTCAGTTTGTCGTACTAAATTTCCTATGTTGCCTCACTTAATTTCTTATGTTGTAATATATTGGCACTGATATGATAGGCTGAGTATTTGACACAAGCATAAGGAGCCCTGTTCAAATCTATTGTGTAAAACCAAGTTGCCAGGAGCACCTAAGCATTAAACTAAGGCTGGACAATTACACGAAGATACAAAGATGACAATGGAATAAAGGAAATTAAGAGGAATGTCAGAAAACAAAAAAAATGAGCAGAAAAGAAAAGAAACACAAAAGAAAAGGTACATTTGGTTAAGAAAGTCAAGTGAAGCCAACATATGTGGGAAAATGGCAAAAGAACATTTCAATCAACCACGTGACAGTACTGAGGAAAAGTTACAAAAGAGTAAGGCATGATAATTTGAGATATAAATGGCCCGTACAGCAGCTGCTTTCTTTAGTAGAATCTACACCTATATAAGAAACAAGAAAAGTGTAACAAGAAAAAGGATGAATTGGTGGATATGGGAAGCATACCAGAACAATCACATTACTGCACTGCCTGTTACCCATTGACTACAACTCAACACTGTAACCTAGTTGCTGTTAGTACCTCACTGGTTTCAAATGGCTGATTTGAATTTAGAAGTATACCCAGGGCAATTTGACAGTGAGCAAGTTGCAACTTCCACAATTTCCAGTTTGGCCCGCTCAATTTCCAGTTTGTTCCACTCAATTTCCAAATTGGCCCGCTGAAATTCATTCAATGTCCCGCTCAATTTCATGTTTGGCCCGCTCTATTTCCAGTTTATCCCGCTCAATTTCCAGTTTGGCCAGCTTAATTTCTAGTTTGGCCCGCTAAATTTCCAATTTGGCCCGCTGAAATTCTAGTTTGTCCCGCTCATTTCCATGTTTGCCCGCTTAATTTCCAATTTGGCCCGCTCAATTTCCAATTTGTCTCGCTCAATTTTGGCCCGCTCAATTTCCAGTTTGGCTTGCTCAATTTTCAGTTTGGCCCACTCAATTTCCAGTTTGGCCCACTCTAAATTGGCTTACACGTATGCCACATATATCGATGGGTAAATGGTGATGGCATTATGCACACCCATGGTTCTGAATGTCAGTATCAGTTGGTGTATTGGGCCAGCGGAAAAATGATAACGGGGTTGTATCTGCCCGTATTGGTCAGAAATTTTTTTAAGCCAAAAGAGGAAAAATAAAAAATAAAAAAAATAAAAAAAAGAAGAAGAAGGAGAAGAAGAAGAAGAAAAAGAGATATCCAAGAATCTATCTTTTGTGAGTGTATGTGTTTTGACAATGTATTCAATGGTGTATCGGACCATTCTTTGATGAGAATGTTGTATGTCAATTTGATTTGTTGAACGTCAACTAAATGGGCCCTAATTAAACACAAATCAAGCATGATTTGGTGAACTAGGGCCCATTACATTGAAATACAACAAAAAGAAGATGAAAATATAAAAATGAAAGTGAAGGTTTACCCTTCTCTCCGATTTTTCCCATAATGATCCACTTCGCTTCGTTTTGTCGAATCCCATTAAAATAATTTGTTTTGATCCCAAAATAGGTTTGGATCTAGCCTAAAATGAGTTTCTTCCATGGTTTAAATGGGGGGAAAAAAAAAAGACGAGTGAAATTTTGAAAAAAAAAAACATTCAAAATTAGGCTTTTATGGGTGTATCGGCTTGTATCGGCCCTGTATCGACATTGATACGCCCCATATTGGCTAATACGGGTCACTTTTCTCATATCGGACCAATACGTATCATATTTCATCTAGTGTTAACAAGGATATGATACGGCCGATACGATACAGATACTCATATCTATGTGCACACCACAGCACATCCTTTTTAGAAATCAAAAAATTAAAAAGAAATAAGATAAAGATAGCAAAGGAAGCCATTTTTCTTTAATTAATTAAATATTGTACAAAGTTTAAATGAGTTCACAGGCTGTTGTACAAAATCATATCTATTTAGGGCATGTTTGGATAAAAATCCATATGGTAATAGAAAAACTTCTTCCACTGAAAAGACAGTTGGGCTGTTTGGATGCGTGGATTCCACAAAGTAATCATTAAACTTATCCACAATCTGGATTCTCTAGTGCCAAAAACTAGGTGATCATTGTCTAATAAATCTAAAGATTCCACTTTCTATACAAACAGGACCGCTAACTATGGAATCCATTTTTCAACAATGTTCAAAGAAACAGTCATTGGATAATCATTACTTTTTCCATAGTTTCCCTCTGATTCCTTGTATCCAAAACATGCCCTCAAGTATACAAGAATCCAAATTCTGAGGAAGATTTCAACAAGTAAAACTCTCAGTAAGTCAGAGCAATAGAGACTTGGGGACATACTCATATGCTTTGCCTTTCAAGTCAATAGTAGCAGGGTGAACAGCAGGTTTGCCTATCGAGATGGCCTTAGGACCCCGCGACCATCGCTTTACAGTCATCATTGCTTAAGATCCATAGAAAACGCCATGTTATGCTTCTCCATTATGAATGATATCAAGGATAAGAAAATCCACAAATGCTATAGTCAATACTTCAGTAATCAGAACAAGTTCATAAATTAGAGAGAGAGAGAGAGAGAGAGAGAGAGAGAGAGAGAGAGAGAGAGAGAGAGAGAGAGAGAGAGTTTGTCTTTATGAGAAAACAATACTTGTAAATTAAAAAAAGAAATTTTCTTTTTATGAGAAAACACCACGAAGTATTAGAAGGCAGCACTGAAGATCCCTTTTTTCCTGTTGAGGTAAAAGGTAAGTTGATTTCATTTTTGTATGAAACTTCCAATTTCTCCATTTTTGCTGCTGTGAACAATCTCTGACATTTCCTTGTAGGAATCAGAACTAATGAGCATTTTGATCTAATTAAATAGAACAGAGAACATACTATAATTGGAGCAGCACCACATCGCCACTTGTTCACGGGATTTTTCAGGTTGGTCACAGTTGCCATGTATCCATTCAAACCAACAGCTAGAATGTGATAGCAGATGTGCCCAAGAACCTGCACAGATTTGATTCTTAATCATGCACAGATCATCAACATAACTCGAAAAGGAAAGAAAGCTGTTGTTGTTTAGAACATACATAGGCATAGTCACAGTCAAACTTCGATGGTAAAGAACCCCAGGCCTGATAGCCAAAGAAGTGGCATATAGCATTGAATTTCTTTCCTTTGTAAGTACCTTCTTTCTGAATAGATCCACTAATATGTCAGTCTACCAGAATATTAAGGATAAAGATAATGAACCTACAGCATTGAAGTTTACCAATCTCTTGTTCATCTCATTCGCTACCAACTGCGCTAGGAGTTTCTCCGTCTCAATCTGAACAAAAAGTGCAAAGCACAAAATCATGGCACCGTGTAACAAGGACTTGAAATAAGCAAGTTAACCATGTCAATAGACTCAGCATCTATGATTTTCTTTTTCTTTTTTGTTCCCTAATAATTTCATTGTTTTTTCTTGGTTTTCTAGCTTTGCTATCTCTGTTTTAATGTATTACCAATTCTCCATTAATAAGATGGATAGATAAAGCCTGCATCTGTAATGACGTCATCACCTACTACTCGAGTCTCCTCTCAGAAGAGAAGTGGATGCAGCCGAGCCTAGACAAGCAAATGTTCGATAGGATCTTGGAGGTGGAAGCTGAGGCCCTTAGCATGTCACGCCCCATTGTCGGACGGCCTGGATAGAATACATACCTCAAGTGGGTCCCACTGGACGACTTGTAATGGAGTAGTCCTATACTTTAGTTTGTTTGTTTAGAAAAAAATGACCCTGAAATGATGGTGAAGTGAAGGGAATTGACCGTGAAATGAAACGGAATCACTGGAATTGACCGCGAAATACATGGAAATGACCGTGAAATTCTGTGGAAATGACCATGAAGTGCATGGAAATGACCATGAATCAACACGGAATCAGCGGGATTGACTGTGAAATGCATGGAAATGATCAGTGACCACACTAGCTTCCCTTGAAACATGATAAAAATATTAGCACATACCTTATACCAACTTTTTTAGTTTTGCTAACAACGAAATTTGATCTGCATTTTCTACATCTCTTTCCACTTTAACTAGCCTAGAAAATAAATGAGACTCACCTGCCTTGTTGGAGTCTCACCGGTCTGAAACACCATATTGTTTCTCCCTAGTCACTTCTCATAACACTAACTAAATTTTTTTATTCCGTGTTGTCGCTGTTCAAGCTCTTTCCATATAGATGCCAAAGTGACACAAAACCCATTTTCACTAATTTCAACCAACTGATAAAAAATTCTTGATCATGTCTCTCACTCACTTCTAATGATACTCTATTTTTAAAGAATTTCTTATTCCTTTCCTTCTAGATCCACCAGATTATGTCAAATGAAAGCACCCTCAAAATTCGCCCTACTTGATTAAACAACAATTTCTTTCACCCACCTACGACCAAGGCCACTTTTTTGGAGAACCCAACAAATTAAAAAGCGTTTGAAGAAGTTCCATATCCCTAGGCATTCTACAAACAAGATATAGGTGATAGAATGAATTTTCTATTTCTCTACACAAGTGGCACATTTCTTGCTTGTTGAGGTCATATCATCTTTGCTGAAATCATTCAGACTCTGGAAGATCCTAGCCTTTTTTTGCTATTGTGGCCTGAAAATATCTTTGGAGGCTTCCTGTCTCTTCATGGCACCCAACAACATAATAATGACATTAAGTAAACATGGCAATTAGAAAACACTGGTTTGATGAGAGTAATTCAGCCTCTAGACAAATTGAATGTTTTTTTTTTAAAGACAAATTCAATACCAAATTGGCCCGCTCATTTTCCAGTTTGTCCCACTCATTTTCCAGTTTGTCCCGCTCATTTTCCAATTAGGCCAGTTTGGCCCGCTTAATTTCCAGTTTGGCTCGCTCAATTTCTAGTTTGGCCCGCTCATTTTTCAGCTTGTCCCGCTCATTTTCTAGTTTGTCCTGCTCATTTTCTGGTTTGTCCCACTCATTTTCCAGTTAGGCCAGTTTGGCCCGCTCATTTTCCAGTTTGTCCCGCTCATTTTCCAGTTAGGCCAGTTTGGCCCGCTTAATTTCCAGTTTGGCCCGCTCAATTTCTAGTTTGGCCCGCTCATTTTCCAGTTTGGCCCGCTCATTTTCCTATTTGGTCCGCTCAACCCGCTTAATTTCCAGTTTGTCTCGCTCAATTTCTAGTTTGGCCTGCTCATTTTCCAATTTGTCTTGCTTAATTTCCAGTTTGGCCCACTAAATTCGCTTCACTTCACGGTCATTCCCGGCAATTCCGTGTTGATTCACAATAATTTCCAGTTTGGTCCGCTCAATTTCTAGTTTGTCCCGCTCATTTTTCAGTTTGTCCCGCTCATTTTCTAGTTTGGCCCGCTCATTTTCTAGTTAGGCCAGTTTGGCCCGCTTAATGTTTAGCTCACTCAATTTCTAGTTTGGCCCGCTCATTTTCCAGTTTGGCCTGCTTAATTTCCAGTTTGGCCCGCTCAATTCCTGCTAAATTCGCTTCACTTCACGGTCATTCCCGGCAATTCCGTGTTGATTCACGATCATTTCCATGCATTTCACGGTCAATCCCGGTGATTCCGTGTTGATTCACGGTCATTTCCATGCACTTCACGGTCATTTCCCTTCACTTCACGGTCATTTCCATGCATTTCACGGTCAATTCCAGTGATTCCGTTTCATTTCACGGTCATTTCCCTTCACTAATTTTGGTTTAGAATGTATTCTTGCTATATGAATAAAGAAAGAAATGAGATAAAGTATAACCATGAATTTTTTTTAATATGCTTATATATATACACATATTTATATAAAATATGTGTTAGAGAAAAATTGTAGGTAGAATAAAATTTTACATGTCAAAACAGGATTACGACTATAGCTACGGTTATAATCCGTAGCCATAGATTCGGTGATCAATCGCGAATCCTGCGATTCCGCCCCAACTTGCTGTCCCATTCGGGGATCAATCGTAGATCCTGTGATTCTACCGCCGATCTATGGCTACGGATTATAACCGTAGCAATATCTGTATTCCTATATCTGTATTCCACCGCCCCAACTCGCTTTCATTTTTTTTTCCCATTCTTTTTTTTTTTTTTTTTTTTTTTCTGTTGTAATCCCCACATCCTTTTGTGGGTCCAATCATGAGGTCTGTGTTATATCCCCACAAAGAGATGATGGATAAGAAGCATTACCTTGAAGCTACATGTATAATCTTTGCAGCTTTTTCCCTCAGTTCAGGACTACCAACAGTAGAACCAGATGCTCCAGCAATTATGAAAGAACTGAAGTCCTGATCTGTGGCACTCCCATTCCTAAAGGATGGACGAAAATCAGGCAAGCAAGACAAAATGCCTTGCAATGAAGAGTCAATGCGCAACAGGGTCACTTTTAAGTGCTCCTTCTCATTTCCTGGAGGGTAAATTGTATTCACTCGTTAGAAAGTAGTAATCGTATGGAGTTTCGAAAGTAATTACAAAGACATAAAAGAAAGATGCCTTTAGCATTTTTTTTTTTAATTCAAAAAATATATGCATTTGAAGAATCGTATTATATGGCATGCCCACTTCATGGAGTTTGATGAATTGTGCACCAAAACTTCTCCAATTGTACATATGGCACCTGTTTCCGGTGATCAGGACCTTTTGGCTCAGTGACCACCACATGGACGGGCCTTATCCTAGAAAGCGAACCAATCAGACTGGTAGCCATCCAGCCAGTGACCTAAAAAGGAGCAGCTAGCTCAATAAAAGAGCAATGGATTGCATTCAATGGGAAAACTCCCAACAATCAGCTAATTCAGGCTGTCCAATCACTACAATTGTTGGCCTCTAGCCCATCAACATTATGGCCACCAGAGAAGTCCGGAAAAACATGTGTTTACCTCATCTGTGATGGACACAGCAATTCATAGATATTCTAGGAAGTGCAAACCATACTAGAACACACAATAGTTCGGATATGAACCTATAATAGCAAAAAATTACTTCTCTAGACTTTTTTCTTCTTTTTTTTTTTTGAAAGATGAAATGAACTTTATTGAGGCTAAAGCCAAAAAGCAAACAAAGGAAGATACAAAGAAAAGGAAAATAACTATACAAACAATCCACAAGAACTAGTCTGGATATATTAAGAAAAAATAATAAACTACAAACACTTGCATAGAAGTAGCATACAAAATTTAGGTCATGAAAAGCCAGGATTGGAATACTCCAGTACAATCCTTTCTGACGATAATTATGCATTCTCCCTTATCAGAAAAATCGACTATCACATTCGCTCATGTGAAAAACAGAGTGCATCAGAACATTTTTGTGTGATAAATTTCTACATCTGTTTGTGGGTAAAATAGAAAAGTGCAACAGAACAGAATTAATTTAAAAGGAAAGGCAGTAGCATACCTGGATCAGAATGAATTTTGTTCTGACATATTTTGAGAAGATCATCTAAAGCTGATCGAAAATGAAGGTCTAAAAGTTCATTTGCAAACAGCACTTCATCCTCACTAGGAATGTGCCACTTAGGGGTCAATGATGGCTCTTTGTTCTGATAATCTTTTGTGCTAATCCATTCTTCTAATACAGCAGCAGCAGGATGATGTGAAAAGCACCTGGACATCCGGGAAAGTTACATTCTAGCAGAGAAAAAAAAAAAAAAAAAACTACTAAGACAAGCAAGCAACACACTGAGGCAGCAAATCCAACTGATATGCAGGAAGAGGCATTGTATGATGCTTGGTCCCAAGGAACTTCTTTTTTCAACACAACAATGTTGCAAGTGGCCCACCTTTCTGTCACCGAAATCATTTACCTAGTGGGCACCATCATGGATGGGTCTACCCACCCACACTAACGCACGCATACACGCCCACGTACACATGCACACGCAGATAGAGATAGAGAGAGAGAGAGAGAGGTGCATACTTGTCATGTCAACAGGATAATAAATGACCAGGCTACCAAGAAGGGAGCGAAGAACGTGATCCCCCGCTCCATTAACCTATCAAACAATAAAAATATTCAAATAACAGGAACAGGAAATCCCAAAACCAGTAAAAACCCAGATAAAGATTAATTAAATGCATAATGCAGAACTGCTGCAGAGAATATCATATTGCTAGAGACAGCTAAAAGACCTTCCAGGAAGGAGCTTCAAATGCAGATGCAATTGCATCTTTGAATTGATCCCCGTACCGAAGCAGCACAGGACCTCCATAACTGATCGCAACCGATAACACCTTCAGTTGATAATCAATTGCTGTTTCTAGAGCTGGAGAAAGTGTTGCCTGGGAAATAAAATAAAATAATTTTCATACAAGAACTCCCATTAAGGGATAAAAACCATAGGAAAAAAGTTTGTTGAAGAGAGAAACGTTGGTTGAAAAAGAACCATCAGTAATTCCTCTCCCACCAAAGCCAGAGATGGGGATTCCTTTCAAAGAGGAGATGACAGAATTCAAGATCGGTTCAATAAGGTGCACAACTGCCTCCTCTGGATTAGAGTGAACACATGCACAACAAAGAAGCCCGACCTCCGCAATAGCTCCAGGAAGAATATTAGTGTTGACAAACTTGGCAATTTTCTTCAATGCCTACAAATATTAAGGAAATAGAGATCATACATATCAGATGATGATCCAGACATGGACAAATGTGAACTAGGGAACTGATGGAAGTGGTTTTCAGGTGTAAGAACTAAAAATCCTGCGATTCCGCCCCAACTCGCTGTCCCATTCGGGGATCAATCGTAGATCTCACGATTCCACTGCCGATCTATGGCTACGGATTATAACTGTAGCTTTATCTGTATTCCTTTTTTTTTTTTAAAAAAAAAAAAAAAAAAAAAAACATGGAATCAATCATCTTTGCCTTAACCTTTCCCTCACTATTTTCTGACCTTTTTTTAAGTACATATTTATCTTTATGCTTCAATGCTAGCATTATTAAACCTGAGATCTGCATCCGTGAATTTCTTGGTTTCCATGCAGAGAGACCTCACAGACCACCCTTCTCTTGAGGTTATAAAATTCAAACATAGAGTAATTTATATTAGACTTTCAACATTTAGGTTAGAAATAAACAATCTGAGTTTATGTGGACATTTTCCATTAATGAATGTAAGGTTGAGTTCATGACCTACACATGCATGTGTACCTCCTCCCGTTGAGAGTTTTGAATGAATACTTCTTTTATTTGGGAAAGTACATACTAGTAGGCATACTAGTCATGATGCAATGTACACTGAAATGAGAAAAAGGTATAACTAAAATGTTGATAAAGCAGGCCAAAAACATCACCATTCAGTAACAAATGCACATCCACCCATGCCTGCCTAACTTATGCCCATTTGTGTTGCATCCATCTTGGCATTTTAGGCTCCACTGTTGTTGTTGTTCATGCCGCATCTTATCCACATGTGAGGTGCTACCTCAAAGGGGGTGAGTTGTGCTTCAAGAGTACAAAGAAAAGAAATGCGAGGCCTGCAAACAATGACACTTGGGTTCTTCAAGCAAGCTCAAGAAAAAGGCCAGTTGGGTTTGCAGCAAGCATTAGCATAAAGCGTCAAGGCTAGAGATTGGTTCTTCAAGAAAAAGGACACACTACAAGAAAAGGGGGTTTTAGCCTCGGTTCAAAATTGAGGCTAAAAAGATTAAAAACTGAGGCTAAAGCCTTTAACCTCAGTTTTGCCTCAGTTATCCAAACCGAGGTTGAAACCCTTGTGGCTAAAGGCTTTAGCCTTAGTTTTAGCAACCGAGGCTAAAATGACTATTATAGCCTCGGTTCTTCAAGTGAGGCTAAAAACCTTTTTAACTTCAATTTCCTCGAAATGAGGCTAAATCAAAAATTTAGCCTCCATTGTTTTCAACTGAGACTAAATCCAAATTTTAGCCTCAATTGCCTCTAACCGAAGCTAAATCTATTTTTAACCTCGGTTCTCAACAACCGAGGCTAAAGTCTTTAGCCACGGGAATTTCAGGCATAGTTATCAACAACCGAGGCTAAATTCAAGCCTCAGTTACAAATTGAGGCTAAATTTATTTTTTTTATTTTTTTAAATATTTATTTAAACTACTAATCCATTTATTCAATTCACTCATGAAACAATCAATCATGAAAGCCACAATACCAACAAAACAGTTAACAACAGTCTATTTAAAGTTTAACTCAATCAAACTGTTACACAACATTAGATTCCACAGATAATACAAAGTCATCACCGGTGCCGTCATGCTTGGCGGACCCTGAGATAACACTGCCCGTCCATCTTCTGCTGCTTTTGCTGTTATCCGCTGCATTACAAAATAACAAACAGCAAATAACTCATCACAACACAAAAAAGAAACCAAAGTGCAGAACAATGAGTCAACACATTTTTCCTCCACTATTGTGTTATCCGCTGCATTACAAAATAACAAACAACAAATAACTTATCACGCAGCTTGTTATACCTGGAAAAAACAGGTCAGTGGTTACTCCAAACATAAGCTAGATCCGCGCAACTGAAAATTGCCAACAAGGCAAACCGGAAAGCCTGACCAGCACATCATCCATAGCTAGAAGCCTGGGAAAACAGTGGCGAGAATAAGAACACAACTAAATATCTAGTATGCCTCTTAATGAATTTGAATGAATATCAGAAACAGGGAGAACAAGCACTTACTGCTGCTTTACAAAGTGGACCTTGACCCCAGGCAATTCAACAAACTCTGGCCATATCTTTGCGCTTGGTGTGCCCAGAGTTCGGAATATTTGAAATGAAGTAAAACCACAATAACTGATTAAAACAGTGCAGCTAATAATAGGCATGAGAAGAAGTTGTGCAGAGTAGAAACCTTGTCAAGCTGATCAAATTCAGTTTTCCCATTGAATAACAGTTCCTTCGCTAAAAGTTCTGCCATTATACAACCTAGCGACCACATGTCAATAGCCGTTGAATATTGCTTTGCTCCCAATAGAAGTTCAGGTGCCCTGTGAGTTACGAAGCAATGAAAACTACAATGAGGTTGCCTAGAAATTGCAATATGTTATTGAAAGGAATTGACTGACATAGGCAAGACTACCATGATCAGCAAGATGAACTAGGTCCTCAATGGAAGAACTTAGAGATAGAAGAAAGAACAAAAAACATGTTTTTGACCCATATCATGCGAAAATCTTGGAAAAGAAAATATGTAATGAAATAGAAGAAAGCACGGGTACAACATCTAAGAGCAGGCCAAAATTGATTTTGTCCGAACCAATCACATGTATAAGAAAAGTGGACCCCTAAAAAGTTTTTAATGGTCGACGCTCATTCAACACTGTTTCCAGTTTGTCCCACTCAATTTCCAGTTTCATTTGACATAAATCACTATGCATGCTTCAAAAAATCAGTACAATGCAAGGCTTGTCGATGGGATTAAAGGGCAGAAAATGTACTTTTGTTAGATTTGCTAGTCCCTGTAGGAAAAACAGTTGCTTATAGTTTTTCTCTGAGTTATTGAATGAATGATTGTAATAAGATTAGTAGTGAAGTTAAAGTCTTATTTAGGTACATTTTCCATGCATTTCTCGGTCAAGGGCGTTCCCTTCATGGTCAATCCCGACGATTCCATGCATTTCTAGTGACCTTACTGGCCAAAAATGACCCATATAGGGTTAGTATGGGGTATAAGTTCCACTAGGGCCATTTAGATCAAAACTAGAGTTATATATAACCCCATTTTCTCACACCTCTCTACCCTACACGAATTTATGAAATCTCCTTTTCTTCATGTTATTAATGGTGTGGGATGATAGTACTCCTAGATAAATTTTGCTTTGCATTGAGTACTGCATTATTTCAACCACATGCAAACCGCTCATCTAGTGGGCCATTGCTTGAAAAGCAGCTGCAACACTTCCATTAACCTGTTAAGTTCGTAAATTCTTTCATTGAAGAGGAGAAATGTTTTGGCTATATGTGAGAGAAATTTGGTAGGGGAGTGAGATTTTTAGTGGGAGTGGCACCTAGGTAGAAGGTTTGTGCAACTAAGGATTTAAGCCATTGGACACCTTGATATCCACCGGCCAACACCTCTCCGGTCATCAAGGATAGCATTGATCTAGAACATCAAGAGTTTTCATAGTCAGGCCTGTTTGGATAGGAAGAATCCAAAATGTGCATATTGGAAACCTCCATGGAAAACTAAAAATGTGAAAATCATGGAAGGAATCCACAGTCTGCAATTTGTTTTGCAACTAAAATTTCCACAGAAATTTATTTGTTTTTACTTTTGCCATTGTTTGGATTGATGCTCTTTTTAGTGTGAAAAACCAAAAAGAACTCTCAATGGTTGGTTGGTGTCTCCAGCGAAGAGAGGAAATGCCCACGGAGTAGCTTGTTTGGGAGACATCAACTCAAATAAATAGAAAAGATTGTGTGGACCACTGGGCAAATCCAAAATCCCAATATCAAATTGGATGAACAATCCTAACCTCTAGCTCGCGAACATTTGTTTGCGTAAATGGGACAGTTAGATATTTTTCATTGTTAACTGTCCAATAAATGTCCACCAATCTGATGGTCAGATAATCATATAAGCTCAATTTTTGGTTCATGAAACATCTACACTGGGTAACATAATTTGGACAGCCTAATTTGACTACTCATATGCAACATGTGCAATTTCTAAGTGCATGTGGATCATCCATCACACTCTGCCAGAGTATCAGAGTTTTTCTGTATTTTTTTGGAAACCTGTCTCTATAATCCCTTCGTAGATTTGCTTTGTGCTCGTCTTTTAATCTTCAGCTATCATTTTGTGATCTGAACTGCTTTTATCAAGTTTTACTGCAATTTTACAAGGTTTGCTTATGAAATATCTCTCACTCAAGAGTCAAGTCTATCAGTAGTTTCATATTTTGCTGCTGTTTGATATTCACATGTTCAGTTTTGTGATCTTCTTTCCTTTCTGCAGAATTTTAAAGTAGGTCCACTGGTTGGTTTCCACAATTTTCAATGCATTTGTGTAATTTTCTTGCAATTTCTCACTGAAATTGATTAGCAATTTGCCCTTTGCTATGGTCTGTTCTTTGTATGTTAGGCACTGGTTTTCTTTTCTTTGTGCAGTCCTTGCATTATACTACAATAAATGGTCTGAACTAAGCTTCTATAATTTTTGTGGTTATTGATAAAAAGAAAATCTGAAGATTCTGAACTGTGCTCTTTTGAGTTGCTTTTTACAATTATTTTTTTTTGGCAATTTTCTAATGGAATCAATATGCTAAAATAGATTCCACTTGTTAGTTTTCTAGAAAGTTTCCCCAGTCACTGCTGGTATTAATTGTTATTTGATGACACCAATTAGCAGGTTTGCTTCCTGCTTTTGATCTGTGTAAATTAGGTTGTCTTTTCTTTCTGCGTATTTTTCATTACAGTTCTGTTTACCCTAGTGATAATCTTAATTTGATTTCTAATGACTTTTGTATGGTTTTAGCATACTAGGTTTTGAGAACAAATAGAGTGGGATAAGTTGCTTCAAGTCACATAAACTGCTTTTGGTCTTTTTATTTATTAATTTAATTTCTTTTCAGTTCTAGGAATTTATACTCTTGATTGGAAATTCTGCAAAACCAGAAATTTCCTGTTTTTACAACTTCTCTAGACTTCCAACTGGAATGGCTGTCGTCCCCCAACAAGGCATTTTGGGGCTTTGAAAGAAAAGAGTTTTGCCTCCCCCTCTGTTTTGGTATGTTGAGAAAAGGTGGCCTATATATATATATATATATAAACTGAATTAGATCTAGCAAAACAGCTTTAGACATATGTACTTTCTCTTTAGTTTTCTTGCTACATTGTGAGTTTATTTTTTATTTTATTTATTTTATTTTTTTTGAAATTATCCATGGGGACATTTAACTCTTTTTTTTCCTCCTGTTGTTGTTGTTGTTACTATTATTATTATTTGTTAGAGTTCTGTGTATCTTTGCTATTTCTCTTTTTTCTTTTTTCTTTTTGCAGAATTTTATTTGAAGTCTTTCTGTAAGAACTTCTCAGACTGAAACATTTTTTCTATTTCTGCGATTTTTGCTCTGTATTTCCTCTTCTGATAAAGCGGCTGTGGTAGAAGGCCTTTCTTTGCTGGTTCTGCAGCTCAATTTTGAGAATCTGGTTTAATTCGCCTTTTTAGCAATGGATTCACTGAAGGAGAATAAGTTCATGAATGCTGGCTTCATCTTTCTAGCAACAATTGTGTTTGCAAAAGTCATTTCCGTCATTATGATTGCTAAAGCGAGGAAACTTCTCCCTCCTACTGTCAAGGCGTGGCCGGTTCTTGGGGGACTTGCTCGGTTCATGAAAGGCCCGGTTGTGATGCTAAGGGAAGAATATCTAAAGCTTGGGAGCGTATTCACATTGAATCTTTTGAACAAGAATATCCAAAGTTTTGTACTTCTTTTCTAGTTTTTATATCTTTCTCTTCCATCAAAAGTAGATGCAGAAAAGGTGAACTGCAGTTCTTCTGACAAGTTTACTTTCATTCATTGGTCAATTTCCCCCCCGTTCATTTCCAGTGTTAAAGGGAGAGTGAATAAGTGAATGAAAGTGAAAACATGATCCATGTATATTATATACCAGGGGAAAGGTAGAGATAGATGAAGTTAATTTCACTATTCTTCCAAGCATTGTATATTTCCTCCTGTTGATGTCACAGATGATGTTTGATCTTTGATGCAGGTTGTATTACAGGCGTGTGGAAGAAGGAAAGCAGTATCAGGTGCTATGTCGGAGATTGGCAAGTTTGAATGACGAGTTTATATCATACAATGCTCCTTCTGCAGGCTTTGATTTCACAGCTGGGAAGAGGATTGAGCAGAAGCTGGTTGATTACAATCAGGAGGCTGAGAGATTTGGAGGTAATGCTTTTTTCTTTTTAAACCTTCTACAGTGTTCAGTGAGATCATGAAGTTTGGCAATGACCTCGGCCTGTGCTGAGTAGAAGCCAGATTTTTTATAGGCCCACCCATAGAGTTCACGTATATGATGATATTCCATGATGATGCCAATTGGTGGAAATCCACGTAAAGAGGGTGAAAGTAGTGAGGGAAAGGTTAAGGCAAAGAGGATTGATTCCATGTTTTTTTTTTTTTTTAAAAAAAAGGAATACAAATATAGCTACGGTTATAATCCGTAGCCATAGATCGGTGGTGGAATCGCGGGATCTACAATTGATTCCCGAATGGGACAGCGAGTTGGGGCGGAATCGCAGGATTCGCGATTGATCGCTGAATCATGGCTACGGATTATAACCGTAGCTATAGTCGTATCCCTGTTTTGACATGTAAAATTTTATTCTACCTACAATTTTTCTCTAACATATATTTTATATAAATATGTGTATATAAATAAGCATATTAAAAAAATTTCACGGTTATACTTTGTCTCATTTCTTTCTTTATTCATATAGCAAGAATACATTCTAAACCAAAATTAGTGAAGGGAAATGACTGTGAAATGATGGTGAAGTGAAGGGAATTGACCGTGAAATGAAACGGAATCACTGGAATTGACCGTGAAATGCATGGAAATGACCGTGAAGTGAAGGGAAATGACCGTGAATCAACACGGAATCGCTGGGATTGACCGTGAAATGCATGGCAATGATCGTGAATCAACACGGAATTGCCGGGAATGACCGTGAAGTGAATCGAATTTAGCGGGAATTGAGCGGGCCAAACTGAAAATTAAGCAAGACAAACTGGAAAATGAGCGGGCCAAACTAGAAATTGAGTGAGCCAAACTGGAAAATAAGTGGGCCAAACTGGCCAAACTGGAAAATGAGCGGGCCAAACTGGAAATTAAGCGGGCCAAACTGGCCTAACTGGAAAATGAGTGGGACAAACTGGAAAATGAGCGGGCCAAACTGGCCTAACTGGAAAATGAGCGGGACAAACTAGAAAATGAGCGGGACAAACTGGAAAATGAGCGGGACAAACTGGAAAATGAGAAGGCCAAACTGGCCAAACTGGAAAATGAGTGGGACAAACTGGAAAATGAGCGGGACAAACCAGTGTTTAGAGGCTGAAAATGAGCGGGCCAATTTGGTATTGAATTTGTCTTTTAAAAAAAAACATTCAATTTGTCTAGAGGCTAAATTACTCTCATCAAACCAGTGTTTTCTAATTGCCATGTTTACTTAATGTCATTATTACATTGTTGGGTGCCATGAAGAGACAGGAAGCCTCCAAAGATATTTTCAGGCCACAACAGCAAAAAAAGGCTAGGATCTTCAAGAGTTTGAGATTTCAGCAAAGATGATATGACCTCAGCAAGCAAGTAATGTGCCACTTGTGTAGAGAAATAGAAAAATCATTCTATCACCTATATCTTGTTTGTAGAATGCCTAGGGATATGGAACTTCTTCAAACGCTTTTTAATTTGTTGGGTTCTCCAAAAAAGTGGCCTTGGTCGTAGGTGGGTGGATGAAATTGTTGTTTAATCAAGTAGGGCGAATTTTGAGGATGCTTTCATTTGACATAATCTGGTGGATCTAGAAGGAAAGGAATAAGAAATTCTTTGAAAATAGAGTATCATTAGAAGTGAGTGAGAGACATGATCAAGAATTTTTTATCAGTTGGTTGAAATTAGTGAAAATGGGTTTTGTGTCACTTTGGCATCTGTATGGAAAGAGCTTGAACAGCGACAACACGGACAAAAAAATTTAGTTGGTGTTATGAGAAGTGACTAGGGAGAAACAATATGGTGTTTCAGACCGGTGAGACTCCAACAAGGCAGGTGAGTCTCATTTATTTTCTAGGCTGGTTAAAGTGGAAAGAGATGTAGAAAATGCAGATCAAATTTCATTGTTAGCAAAACTAAAAAAGTTGGTATAAGGTATGTGCTGATATTTTTATCATGTTTCGAGGGAAGCTAGTGTGGTCACTGATCATTTCCATGCATTTCACGGTCAATCTCGCTGATTCCGTGTTGATTCACGGTCATTTCCGTGCACTTCACGGTCATTTCCCTTCACTTCACGGTCATTTCCATGCATTTCACGGTCAATTCCAGTGATTACGTTTCATTTCACGGTCAATTCCCTTCACTTCACCATCATTTCACGGTCATTTTTTTCTAAACAAACAAACTAAAGTATAGGACTACTCCATTACAAGTCGTCTAGTGGGACCCACTTGAGGTATGTATTCTATCCAGGCCGTCCGACAATGGGGCATGGCATGCTAAGGGCCTCAGCTTCCACCTCTAAGATCCTATCGAACATTTGGTTGTCTGGGCTCGGCTGCATCCACTTCTCTTTTGAGAGGAGACTTGATTAGTAGGTGATGACATCATCACAGATGCAGGCTTTATCTATCCATCTTATTAATGGAGAATTGGTAATACATTAAAACAGAGATAGCAAAGCTAGAAAACCAAGAAAAAACAATGAAATTATTTGGGAACAAAAAAGAAAAAGAAAATCATAGATACTGAGTCTATTGACATGGTTAACTTGCTTATTTCAAGTCCTTGTTACACGGTGCCATGATTTTGTGCTTTGCGCTTTTTGTTCAGATTGAGACGGAGAAACTCCTAGCGCAGTTGGTAGAGAATGAGATGAACAAGAGATTGGTAAACTTCAATGTTGTAGGTTCATTATCTTTATCCTTAATATTCTGGTAGACTGACATATTAGTGGATCTGTTCAGAAAGAAGGTACTTACAAAGGAAAGAAATTCAATGCTATCTGCCACTTCTTTGGCTATCAGGCCCGGGGTTCTTTACCATCGAAGTTTGACTGTGACTATGCCTATGTATGTTCTAAACAACAACAGCTTTCTTTCCTTTTCGAGTTATGTTGATGATCTGTGCATGATTAAGAATCAAATCTGTGCAGGTTCTTGGGCACATCTGCTATCACATTCTAGCTGCTGGTTTGAATGGATACATGGCAACTGTGACCAACCTGAAAAATCCCGTGAACAAGTGGCGATGTGGTGCTGCTCCAATTACAGTATGTTCTCTGTTCTATTTAATTAGATCAAAATGCTCGTTAGTTCTGATTTCTACAAGGAAATGTCAGAGATTGTTCCCAGCAGCAAAAATGGAGAAATTGGAAGTTTCATACAAAAATGAAATCAACTTACCTTTTACCTCAACAGGAAAAAAGGGATCTTCAGTGCTGCCTTCTAATTCTTCGTGGTGTTTTCTCATAAAAAGAAAATTTCTTTTTTAATTTACAAGTATTGTTTTCTCATAAAGACAAACTCTCTCTCTCTCTCTCTCTCTCTCTCTCTCTCTCTAATTTATGAACTTGTTCTGATTACTGAAGTATTAACTGTAGCATGTGGATTTTCTTATCCTTGATATCATTCATAATGGAGAAGCATAACATGGCGTTTTCTATGGATCTTAGGCAATGATGACTGTAAAGCGATGGTCGCGGGGTCCTAAGGCCATCTCGATAGGCAAACCTGCTATTCACCCTGCTACTATTGACTTGAAAGGCAAAGCATATGAGTATGTCCCCAAGTCTCTATTGCTCTGACTTACTGGAGTTTTGCTTGTTGAAATCTTCCTCAGAATCTGGATTCTTGTATACTTGAGGGCATGTTTTGGATACAAGGAATCAGATGGAAACTATGGAAAAAGTAATGATTATCCAATGATTGTTTCTTTGAACATTGTTGAAAAGTAGAATCTTCTGATTTATTAGACAACGATCACCTAGTTTTTGGCACTAGAGAATCCTGATTGTGGATAGGTTTAATGATTACTTTGTGGAATCCACGCATCCAAACAGCCCAACCGTCTTTTCAGTGGAAAAAGTTTTTCTATTACCATATGGATTTTTATCCAAACATGCCCTAAATAGAAATGATTTTGTACAACAGCCTGTGAACTCATTTAAACTTTGTACAATATTTAATTAATTAAAGAAAAATGGCTTCCTTTTGCTATCTTTATCTTATTTCTTTTTAATTTTTTGATTTCTAAAAAGGATGCGCTGTGGTGTGCACATAGATATGAGTATCTGTATCGTATCGGCTGTATCATATCCGTGTCAACACCAGATGAAATGTGATACGTATTGGTCCGATATGAGAAAAGTGACCCGTATTGGCCAATATGGGGCGTATCAATGTCGATACAGGGCCGATACAAGCCGATACACCCATAAAAGCCTAATTTTGAATGGTTTTTTTTTTCAAAATTTCACTCGTCTTTTTTTTTTTTCCCCCATTTAGACCATGGAAGAAACTCATTTTAGGCTAGATCCAAACCTATTTTGGGATCAAAACAAATTATTTTAATGGGATTCGACAAAACGAAGCGAAGTGGATCATTATGGGAAAAATCGGAGAGAAGGGTAAACCTTCACTTTCATTTTTATATTTTCATCTTCTTTTTGTTGTATTTCAATGTAATGGGCCCGAGTTCACCAAATCATGCTTGATTTGTGTTTAATTAGGGCCCATTTAGTTGACGTTCAACAAATCAAATTGAGATACAACATTCTCATGAAAGAATGGTCCGATACACCATTGAATACATTGTCAAAACACACACAGTCACAAAAGATAGATTCTTGGATATCTCTTTTTCTTCTTCTTCTTCTCCTTCTTCTTCCTTTTTTTATTTTTTTTATTTTTTATTTTTCCTCTTTTTGCTTAAAAAAATTTCTGACCAATACGGGCAGATACAACCCCGTTATCATTTTTCTGCTGGCCCGATACACCAACTGATACTGACATTCAGAACCATGGGTGTGCATAATGCCATCACCATTTACCCATCGATATATGTGGCATACGTGTAAGCCAATTTAGACTAGTCCAAATCATGACCTCCATTCTAAATGGACTAAAGCTAAAAATCACACTAATTGGATGTCAGACCACTGTGATGTCAGAAAGGCTTCTCATTAGTCAAGGTAGGACTCTTAAGTCCTAACTGCAGTCCATGAGTATTGATGCCTAAGGGAAATGAATGATCATAAAAGATACTGTAGCTTAAGAGCTCTTTCCTCAAATGTTATCTGCAGCAAAGCAACATGTTGTCTTCTTAATGATATTCTAAGAGTAAAACACATTGTTTTTGCTTGATTAGTCTTCATTCCTTTCTGACCAATAGAAAGATGTGCAGATCTTAGCTATTGTACATAATCCTTGCTGCCTTGAGCTGATTGGGGTTTTGGTACAGGATGCTGAGACAAAACGCCGCAAACTTTTTGATGGATGACTTCTACCGAAACCCAGGGCCTCTTCAGTTTGATGGCCCAGGCTTAGATGCTAAGCCCCTGACCCTGTGTGTTGAAGATCAGGACTACATGGGACGGATCAAGAAGCTCCAGGAGTAGCTTGACAAGGTTCCCTTCCCAACTGTGTTGCTTTTGTTTTATAACTTTTCATTTTTTCATCTCATAGCCCTTCTGAGTGCTACATCCATATTCATTATAATCTATATGAAAACGGCTGATACCCGATGGTTTCATTGGCCGGCCACACTGATACTCATGGTTGAAGCCAGTACCATCATGTATAACAGTATAAGGATATTTTGATCCGTGTGTGTATGTGTGTGGTGTGTTCTTATGGTTGAAGCAGATACCATCATGTATAAGGATATTTTGATCTGCGTGTGCACGTGCGCATGTGTGTTTACTCTGTGTGTGCACATGCGCACATTTGCAGCTGATGGCTGCAATAAATATAAGGTTGGCACTGGGCCAGGCAAAATCAATATTTTGAGTAGGCCCAGCCAAATAAAACCCATCTCTGCCAGTTCAGAATCCATGCCCGAGGACCACCCCATTGCTAGGCCTAAAAAAATTGCTGGTAGATTAATTTATATTATTTCCATTTCTCATTGACGAGGACACTCCCTCACCCCGTGTTTGTGTGCATAGTGATAAAAATCTTGTTCTTGGCAATTTCTCAGCCTAGAAATTTCTGGGGAGATTTAAAAAAATGTGAGGTTTTTTTTTTGGGATATTATTGGGAAAATCTCCCGAAAATGATATATATATATATATATATATATATATATATATATATATATATATATATATATATATATATATATATATCTGTCTGCACGTGTGTGTGTGAAATGTAACTTCCCATGAGGTCAAGCTATGTGGGCTCCACCATGATGTGTATCGAACATCCACACCGTGCATTTGGTGTCTCTTGGTTACAGGATATCCCAAAAATCAGCGGTATCCAGAACTCAAGTGGGACACCATCTGAAACAGTGAAATCATGCCTAAAACATCTAAAAGCACTTGTTGGGACCAGCTGAGTTTTGGATACGGCTGAAACTTGGTGTGACCCCTCATCCAAGTGGGACACATGATGGATGGGTTGGATTTCTAAATCACTTCTTAGTGGGCCATGTAAATGACCATGGAGATTTCAATGGGTGGATATCCACTCTCAATTGTTGTCTATGGTGTGGCCCACCTAAGTCATGGATTGCTCTGATTTCTAGGCCCGTGGCCCACCATGGAAGGAGGCATCTGATTGATGGGGTGGGTGTCCATCACACATCACGTCGGGGACCACAGAGCTCAACCTCATAGTACCTTTTCCACACACACATGGCAAATTCCTTGAGGTTTATACTATTTTGCAATTTGCAAGCTAACATCATGACAAAAAAATGCAATATATTAAAATTTTCTGGTATTTTGAAAATCTTGCAATAGTAGTATTTATTGTATTTTTTGTGATATTATCATGAGTTTTTCAAAATCTGCTATATTTGTCACTGTTCATGGGTGCAATAAATTACTGGTGAAGTCATTTAAGGCAGCCCTTTTTCTTCTTTACAACTCTCTCCCCACACGCAACAATCTACCCAATACCCATTTAAGCCATTCTTTTATGGGTCGGGATGAGAACTGGCAGGAATCTGTTCAATACCCGGTGGCCTATATTTAAAACGAAAGACATGCATGTCCAGTATTTTCTTGATTGTATTGCATTCTGTTTTCTTTTCCCATCTTTAATGCTCATTTTTCTTTTCAGGTGAAGTGCATTGTGAAACCAGGTTGTTCACAAGATGTACTGAAAGCAGCCCTTAGTGCCATGGCTTTTGTTACAGACATTCTTACTGTAATGACTTCACCTTCCAGTGTCCAGACTCACTTCTAAGTTAAATGAAAGTTGCCATCTCCTTAGGAGTCCAAGCAAGAGCAGCAAGCACAAGGCCCTGAACCCTTTCATATTTGTTTTCTTCATATTTTTATTCTCTGTGATATCATTAGGAAATTAGGATGCTTTTTGCATTGATTTTAACACTATCTCCTGCCCGCCGCGCCAAGCATTTTGTAGCCTGCTTTAGGCCTGAAACTTGAATATGATAGTACAATAATCATGAGTCTTGTTAATGTACTGTTTTTGGGAATGCGATACAGGCGTTCTATCCTCCTATAGAAGAAAATTTTGAACTATCTGGGTGGACAAATGCACCTATTGAAATGTATCGAGACTGAATCCAGCACATACGATTTCCATGCACTTCATGGTCATTTCCATGCATTTCACGGTCAATTCACTTCACTTCATGGTCATTTCCATGCATTTCACGGTCATTCCAGTGAGTCCGTGTTGATTCATGGTCATTTCCATGCATTTCACGGTCAATTTGCTTCACTTCAGCCCTAAAATCATATATGATATGTCAAGTAACTAATTTTGGTTTAGAAGGTATTCTTGTTATATGAATAAAGAAAGAAATGAGAAATAAAAAAAGAGAATTTTTTTTTATATGCTTATATATATACACATATTTATATAAAATATGTGTTAGAGAAAAATGTAGGTAGAATAAAATTTTACATGTCAAAACAGGATACGACTATAGCTACAGTTATAATCCGTAGCCATAGATAACAGTAATTCGGTGATCAATCGCGAATCCCGCGATTCCCCCCCAACTCGCTGTCCCATTCAGGGATCAATCGTAGATCCCGCGATTCCACCGCAGATCTATGGCTTCGGATTATAACCGTAGCTATATCTGTATTCCTATGTTATTATTATTTTTTTTAACATGGAATCAATCCTCTTTGCCTTAACCTTTCCCTCACTACTTTCACCCTCTTTACATGGATTTTTTTTTTATTAGTCGCATACTTTGTGCAAAGAAGACCCTTTAAGAATCAGATCCTTTGAACCGGAAGAAAGCTCTTTGATATCACCAAACAAAATTTCTGCAAATGACTTTCCACTAGATATGAACTACCATGGAATTAAAATGGATCACCCTAACATGAAATGATATAGCAGCAAAAAGATCTGAAAAACTACTAAACCATAATAACCAATAAAAAATCAAATTGAAAATGCACTAACATGTTTCCATGCTAGGAATTCAAACGATATATAGAATCACAAAGAAAATCAATTTAATTCAAAAGGCTAAAAGGGAGATGGGATCACATAGGTAATGTAAAAAATAGAAACATCATGGTAAGCAAAGAGGAATCATAAATATAACTTCAATTCATTATTAGGTGAGCTAATATATGAGAAATAAACAAAAAAGTGAAGTTAATAGCTATGCTGCTCCTAAACAATAAACAATAAATGGATGAATAGTGAAATTAACTTCATCTATCTCTACTTTTCCCCTGGTATATAATATACATGTATCATGTTTTCACTTTCATTCACTCATTCACTCTCCCTTTAACACTGGAAATGAGCGGGGGGGAAATTGACCGATGAGTGGAAGTAAACTTGTCAGAAAAACTGCAGTTCACCTTTTCTGCAGCTACTTTTGACTTGATGTTCTAGATCAATGCTATCCTTGATGACAAGAGAGTTGTTGGCCGGTGGAGATCAAGGTGTCCAATGCCTTAAATCCTTAGTTGCACAAACCTTCTACCTAGGTGCCACTCCCACTATAAATCTCACTCCCCTCCCATTTCCAAGCTGTTCACATTTGGTCACATTTTGAACGAATGTTTCCCCACTCCCATACCCATACCTATTTCTGCTTCTCCCTTACCCTTTGTGCAGTTGTACTCCAAAACAGGAAACTAAACTTAGGCAATACATATCGTGAACTTCCCGTAGGGAGAAGATGACACCATGCTAGGGATGAGGCCACAAAAAGGGGCGGCATGAGGGCCTACTGCTCCTCAGAGTCAGGCAAAAGAGGGGGTGCTCCCTCTTTCTGTACACAGCACAAGACTGCTTTTACTGCGCGGTAAAGCTTCTTGCCTAGCTTATCTTGTCTCTCCATCCTTGCATCAAGCGATTGGTAGAGCTCTCGTATTTCCTGTAAGGCAAGAGGTGTCTCGTTTGCCCTTTCTTTTTCGGAATCCTCTTCCCCATCACTTTCTTCTTCTTCTTCATCGCTCTCCTCTTCTTCTTCCTCTTTGATCTCATCCCCATTTTTTCCGAGCCTCGACATCTTGAGTTTCGGGCTAATGTTCATATGGTTGATCGTAGTTTCGTTGATGAATTTCACAGGCTCGGGGTCCCCATTTAGTTATATGACTTTCAAAATTCAGTTATATGCCTTTCAAAATTCAGTTATTTGCATTTCATATGTTGCTTGCTGAAGTTATATCATCTTTGCTAAAATCTCCCAGGCTAGAAGATCCTAGCCTTTTTTTGCTGTCGTAGCCTGAAAATATCTTTGGAGGCTTCCTATCTCTTCATGGCACCCAACAATGGAATAATGACATTAAGTAAACATGGCAATTAGAAAACATTGGTTTGATGAGAGTAATTCAGCCTCTAGGCAAATTGAATGTTTTTTTTTTTAAAGACAAATTCATTACCAAAATGTTCCTAGATCTTTGTTTTTATTGAACAATCGCTGCCCTTTTCTTGATGTATTTCGATTATTATGAATAAACGTGCCATTAAATGAAGGGGAAGTTTTTCCAAAGAATTGAACTGAAGTTGGTGGTGAGATCTTGTTAATTTGTATTATCATTATGTAGGGAGAAGTTTGCTTCAGTGCCTAATGGTTCAGTGGTGGTGGCTTTGCTGTGGCTGCAAGTGCCGGTGGTGGAGCTGCTGAGGCTAAGAAAGAAGAGAAAGTGGAGGAGATGGAGAGATGCTCCATTGCTTTCAGAGTAATGTAAGTTATAGTGCACGTAGTTGCTTTGGGATACCTAGTCCAATACATTGATGTAGACTGTTCATCTTTAACCCCTACATATGATTCCAACGGATCACTCTTATTAGGCATTCATGACCATGCCATCCATCTTTAACAAATGCCAACTAAAAATGCCACTTTTGACTCCTGGGACAGTTTCCCCTTTTGTACGTAATATGTTGATTTCTCTGTTTCTCCTGTGATTATGTGAATAGAGCTATTGTTACCAAACGGAAATAGTGTTGTGGCTCTATGGTAAAGTATTATCTCTACTCCATGAAACTAGAAAGTAGCTGGCTGATCTGCTTTGCAACTTAAGAAAATGGTAAGATGCTCTTTAGCTTTTGCTGGTTAGTGATGATTTATTCGTTTCAAACAAGCAAATTAATGCATACCTCCTATTGTTGTAAATTTCCACAGGTCAAAGAGCTTTAGAAGGCAACAAGAACCATACAAACCCTCTATTCTGAGGCCAAGGTTAGCTCTATCAATCAAATCTTGCTCCCTTGATTAAAATTTATGGAAAATGAGCAGGCCAAACTGGAAATTGAATGGGATAAACTGGAAATTGAGCGGGACAAACTGGAAATTGAGCAGGCAAACATGAAAATGAGCAAGACAAACTAGAATTTCAGCGGGCCAAACTGGAAATTAAGCTGGCAAACATGGAAATGAGCGGGACAAACTAAAAATTGAGCAAGACAAACTGGAAATTGAGCAGGCCAAACTGGAAATTGAACGGGACAAACTAGAAATTGAGCCGGCCAAACTGAAAATTGAGCGGGACAAACTGGAAAATGAGCCGGCCAAACTGAAAAATGAGCGGGCCAAATGGGAAATTGAGCGGGACAAACTGAAAATTGAGCGGGCAAACATGGAAATGAGCGGGACAAACTAGAATTTCTGCAGGCCAAACTGGAAATTGAGTGGGCAAACATGGAAATGAGCCGGACAAACTAAAAATTGAGCGGGACAAACTGAAAATTGAGCGGGCCAAACTGGAAATTGAGCAGGACAAACTAGAAAATGCCACCTCCATAGCCATGAATAGACCTAAACAAGGAGAGAAGGGCTAGCTTTGCCAACTTCAACTGCTCTTGGGAGTAGTTAATAAACTCTAAAAGATTGAAAATCCATTGTCCTTACACAAATGTGCAAGTCCTGAAACATGACAAATATCAAACTGGTTATAGCATTTTTTTAGGTACGTTAAAACGGTACTTTGAAATAATGAATACCCTGGGAAATAAGCCACTTTCAAAATATCCACTAATATAACTTCTCCAATTTTATCAATTATAAATGGTAAGTCTTTAGAATTTTAAGAAACAAAACTATGTGAGATTACTTCAGGATCATTTGAATTGGGGGCATCTAGATGCATTGGATATTTCAATTACCAGGCATTGCAATGCCTGGATGGTGTAACTACTGGCAATTGAACATAAAACAATGAAAAGCTGAAAAGCTGCAAACATAACAAAAAAACAATGGCTCTTCGATATAAACACATAAAACTTATAGTAGAAGACATAGAACTTTGTGGGGATGTTCTACGCACAATGAAGCCAAAATGTGAACTATTTAGACCACCTAAGGTGGATCCCACATTTATAGGGCCAGGGTATATCCAAGATTCTTCATCAGTTATAAGGGATGCGCCTAATATAAGTTTCCAACAACCCAGGGTATATCTACCAGATTACTCAATTTTTATGAAAATGTTCATAAAGCGTACATCCTAGCTTATCCTGTTGGGGCTGCATGCCTCCAGAATGCCAAAAATATCTCCTGATTGCTGAGAAACCAGTTCTGAATGGTCTCTCAGTTTGGTGCTGGATGTCTTGGAGGGACCAAACATCCAACCTTTTCTGATTCAAATCCTTTCAGATGGAAAATTAGAATAATATTGGGATACTCCATTATGAACCAACCCTATTGGTTCATCGATAAATCCGTGATCACTTCTTTGTTAATTGTGTAGTAAATTGGTTGTAGCATCACCCGTGGAGGATTATTTTATATACATTGACGATTTCCCATGTCCTAATAAGACTCCTCAGCTCATTTGCCAGTGTTGTTTCCGACCTTTTCTTAGGATTATACATCATATGTTGTAGGAAGAATTTCAATCCTTCTATGAATAAATTCCATCCATGTTGGGAGTATTTGAAATTTTATTAAGGTGAAAAGTTGGGGTTCTCCATCTTCGAACTGGTTGTGTGAATAATAGTACAATACCTTGTTTGCTTTTAGTGCTCGTATGTAACGGTTATAGGTTATCTACAAATGTGATGTGAAGAGTTGATCCAAATTACTTGTCTTCATTTTTTAGCAACCAGCCAAGGAAAACGTACCTAAATAAGACTTTAATTTCACTACTAAACTATGGAGGTGTCCCAAAAGAATATTTTATGGATCTTCTGAGGAATGCTTTGAATGATGCTCAATTTTCAGTTTGTCCCGCTCAATTTTCCAATTTTCAGCTTGACCCGCTCAATTTCCAGTTAGGCCCGCTCAAATTCCAGTTAGGCCCGCTCAATTTCCAGTTTGTCTCACTCAAATTCCAGTTAGACCCGGTCAATTTCCAGTTTGGCCCGCTCAATTTCCAGTTTGGCCCGCTCAATTTTCAGTTTGGCCCGCTCAATTTTCAGTTTGTCTCGCTCATTTTCCAGTTTGGCCCGCTCAATTTCTACTTTCCGAAATTCCTCCATGCTACAAGTTCTCCAGATGCAAATAACTGCAAAATCATGAAAACATATCTCTCATAATGTTGTTCTGTTTTCTCTACCGCCCCACCTAACACTTACACATCTGCCATAGAAGCCCTGCCAACCGTGAATTTGGGAGTGCACTCAAGAACACCCAAAATAACCTTTTGATTGTGTATGGTATATACGATGATCAATGTTCAACATTTTGATTGTGTTGCGGTTTTTTAGGTCGTATTGTTCGAAGGTTGGATGCTTGGTTTCAAACCTCTACCAAACGAAGTCGTCAAAGCAGTTGACCCATAGGTTAGCCCTTGAAAAAGGGATCCAGCGCTCACATCTGTTTAATATTGCATGTGCTGGTCCATGAATACTTTTGTATTGTGCTGGTCCATGAATACTAAAATGAAGAAAAGGAAAGCTGTAAATTAGTGGAAATGTACTACACCAACCGAAAGAACTCATCCTGAAGAGGTGGTTTGATTTTGTTCTCTGATAATCCAAGCAAGACTAAGAATGGTTATAATTTTTACTACTGATTAGTTTTTGATTTTTATAGTTATTAAAAGACTAGAAATTTGTAGTTTTCTCAGTCTTCCATCAAACTCTTCTTAGAAATTTGTAAAAAGTTAGCTTTTATGATAAATACTAGCAATTAATGCTATTTAGAAGATTATTTCCATGCATTTCACGGTCATTTCCCTTCATTTCACGGTCATTTCCATGTATTTCACGGTCAATCTCGGCGATTCCATTTCATTTCACGGTCATTTTCATGCATTTCACGGTCATTTCCCTTCATTTCATTATCATTTCCATACATTTCATGGTCATTTCCATGCATTTTACGGTCATTTCCCTTCATTTTATGGTTATTTCCCTTCATTTCCTAGCAATTCCCGAGACCTCAACCCAAGCCTAACCCAAGTTTTATCGAGTTGCTGTTTGTATGGCCCAACCCCAAGACCAAACCTGATACATCCTGACCAAGCCCAACCCAATGTCGGGTTGGTCACAGGTTGGTCGGGTTTAGCGCGCCCAACTTTCAGCCCTAAAATTATATATGGTACGTTAAGTAACTAATTTTGGTTTAGAAAATAATCTTGTTATATGAATAAAGAAAGAAATGAAAAAAAGAGAATTTTTTTTTTATATGCTTATATTTACATATTTATATAAATATGTGTTAGAAAAAAATGTAGGTAGAATAAAATTCTCCATGTAAAAAATAACAATAAATAAATAAGAAAAAAGAAAGTGCACAGGGATACGGTTATAGCTACGGTTATAATCCGTAGCCATAGATCGGGGTTTGGAATCGTGAGATCCGCGATTAATAGCCAATAGGGACAGCGACTTGTGGTGGAATCGCGGGATATAGGATTGATCGCCAAGCTAACGCTATGGCTATGGATTATAACCGTAGCTATATCCATATCCCTGTGCATATGCCATTACCATTCTGCTCGAACGTCTACCGTTGAAACCCTTTTAGGGGCCACACAAGTTTTGGATCATTATGAAATTTGTTTTTCCTCTTCATCCAGGTCTTTGTGACCTTATGAATAGATTGGATGGAAAATAAATGTTATGGTGGGCCCTACAAAAGTTTCAATGATGAAAATCAAATTTCCGCTGCTCTGTGGTGTGGCCCAGTTGATCTTTGGATATGATTTTCTTTTTTTTTGATAATGCTCCGAAATGATCTAGAAATATGGATGAACGTTGTGGATATAATAAATACATAGCTGTGGGGCCAGGTAACTTTGATCTCTTTTAAGCCGCTCGGACAACTCTCAGTTGGAGGAGCGTCAGCGCTCGTCTTCGCGGTGAAAGTGAAAAGGAGGGGTAGTTTCGTCCTCAACGTCGCTGTCCGCACGTGCTAGTCTAAGTTGGTAACTTAAGTTTGTGTTCCTTCATAAAAACCGCTGGGTAAAAGGTTTTGTCTACAGTGGTCATTTTCTCCCGGATGGGCCACCGAAATATGAAGAAATGGAACAGGGAACACCCACCATGGAAATTTCTCAGATACTGTGTTGGCCCATCGTAAATTGTACGTGCCATCCAAGCCATTCATCAGGTGTGCCTTAACAGTATGAAGTGATGACTCAAAATAGAGCAGGCCAAAGCGGGAGAATTTAAAGGCCGTAGACGTGATTTTACATTGTTGATCGTGGTGTTCCCTACCTGGGTTGGGCTTGGGATGATATCTACGGTGAACATAATGTTTCTAACAGGAGCTAATGTCGCACGAACAACATAGTGGCCCCCTCAAAGCTCTGTTGTAGAGGGACGCCGATTAGATACTGAACCCGATAGTAGCGAGTCTAGCCACTTGAGTGAAGTCACCACATTCATTGGGACCGACTATGATGTATTTGTTGTATCTACACCATCCACCCAATTGGAGAGATCATTTTATGGCATGAGCCAAAGAATGAGGCAGATCTTAAGTTCAAGTCAATCCCACTACAGAAAACAGTGGAGACAATGATGCCCACCGTTTAAACCTTTCTAAGGCCACCATGATGTTTATTTGAAATCCCACCTGTTTATAAATTAACACAGACATGGAACAAGAGGAATAATATCGAAAACTTCTGTGGCACAGACAAGTTTTTAATGGTATGCGTTCAATTCCCACTGCTTTCTATGGTGGGGTTCGCTTGAGATTTGGATCTGTCTCAATATTTGAATCTTGCCTTAAAACAATCTCTCCAAATGGATGGACGGTGTGGATATAACACATAAATCATGGTGGGCCCACAGAACGTGATGAGGTCACTTCAGGTCTCGCTACTGTCGAGTTAAATAGCTAATCCGCGTCCGTGGTAGAGGGTTCCGGTCCAAAAGCGCATTCCACTGCTCGGAAAATAGCCATGCAAACCTCCAACGTGACACGTGCAATACACGTACCCGCTTCCCCCTCATCGAGAGGGAAGCGGATAGCGTACACTACGCCATAGAGTACTGAGTAAACTCTCTGGGGCCCACCGTTATGTATATGTCTTATCCAATCCTTACATCCGTTTTACCAGCTCATTGGAGTTCATGATACCAAAAATTGAAGTATAAAATCTCAAGTGGATCACACCATAGGAAACTGTGAGAATTGAACGTTTACCGTTGAAAGCTTCTTAGTAGCTAACAAAATGTTTCAATTATGGTATTCGTGTTATACCTTCATCCATGTCTATGTGCTCTTATGAATAGTTTGGATGAAAAATAATCATTACTGCAGTCCATAATAAGAAGGTTTCAACCGTGGACATCATCATCCCCACGGTTTCCTGTGCTGTGGTCCACTTGAGCTTGGATATGCTTCAATTTTAAGTTTGTAGAATAAAATGATCTAAAAAAACGGATTTATGGCGTGGATGAAACACATATATCCAATATGGGCCCCACATGTACTCAGTACGCTATAGCGTACTAAGCTAGTACGCAATCCGTTCCCAATACTAAGCTAGTACGCAATCCGTTCCCAACGAGAGACATGCACCCCCCTTCCATCATTCCATCCTCACCGAGAGAGAGAGAGAGAGAGAGAGAGATGCAAAGAAGAAAATGGAGAGCATCAGCCCCAAAGTTCATCACCACCATCACCACCGTTGGTTGATGGAGAAGACAGTGAGTGACCTGATTATGGACGGTAACAGGAGGAGACTGGTGGAAGTACCGTACACAGCCTCCCTCACCGATACCATGAACGCTCTAGTCGCCAACGATGTGGTAACCGTACCCGTGGCTGCACCTCCTGGCCACTGGATAGGTGCAGGTGGGTCCATGATCCTCGAATCGGACAAGATAACCGGTGTAGTCCGCAAGCATTACATCGGCATTGTTACCATGCTCGATATCCTTCACCACATTGCTCAAGCTGATGATGATGGTCGAGTCCTCGACTTGGATGATATCATGTCCGCCCCTGTATCCTCTATCATCGGCTATTGCTTGGAAGGTCTTAGCTTGTGGACTCTATATCCCAATACCAGGTTATCATCATTACCACTACCATCATTTTCCTTGTCCTATTATTTCTTCATTATCTTGGATGACCCGGATTCGGTAGTGACCTCTCCACTACCGATGTTGGCGCTGTGGGTGGCCCCCACAATGATGTATGTATTTTATCCATACTGTCCATCAATTTTTCCAGCTCATTTTTGGGCATTAGCCCAAATATGAGGCAGATCAAAATCTCAAGTGGACCCCACCAGAGGAAACAAGTGGTGATCGAACGCTCACTATTAAAAACTTATTGGGGGCCACACAAGTTTTGGATCAAGCTGATATTTTTGTTTTCCCTTCATCTAGGTCTCTGTGTCATTTCAAGCATATTGGATTTGGATTTTAGACTTTTTCATAATATTGGTTCCTTGTTTCACTGGTCAAACGAAATGATTCTTTTGAATTCATCCGGTGATGATAGAGCACGAGTTATAACATTCAAGGCTTTAGCATTTGCACTGCTTTCATCTTTTTGAATAGTCATCCAAAAACCAAAAACCATAACTGATTTCTTTCATGGACGCATTCCATTCTCAGCTACTACTTCCATCATAGGAGGGGTCGATTGAGTCACAGTGGCTTGCCACTTATCAATGGGTTATATGGCAAATAAACATTATAGTGGGCCCTCAGAAGTTTTTAATAGTAGACCTTCAATCACCACTGTTTCCTCTGTTTTGGTCCACTGATCGATTTGTATCTGCCTCATTTTTGGGCTCATGCCCTCAAATGAGCTGGAAAAATGGATGGACGGCATGGATAAAACACATGCATCATGGTGGGGCCTACAGACCCCACCATTACCGAGACCTCAGTATGCGAGTGGTCACTACGGAATTCGAGTCCCATCTAGGGAGCATTAGCATTGAATCTTGATCGTCCAAAATGAAGGTCCATTGTTGATGGAGTGTAGTGTGGATCACTCCACCTTAAGCATTTGATTTCTCCTGACTATTGATCATCTTCTTGTTTGCTGTCCATTTCTTAGATTGTGAAAACTTTCTGATCAATGAGATCTTTTTTTGGGCTATGCTCCATCCCATCTATAGTAGGTCACCAACATTGCCGAGTCCTAGAAATCTGAGATTGTAGCAAATTCCTGACTGCAGATGGCTTGCCACTGACATCATCACCCAACTGGGCTTGAAGCGTTAAGGTGGTCATATGATTGGAATGACTGCTTGGAATACTGCCCAAGAAATAAACTTGTGCAGGGTGGAAGGTTCTGACTATTGATATACTTAGCTGAATGTTTGCTTGGAAAAGAAATTCTCAATGGCTCACATCCAACTCAATAAATCAATGGCCATGATTATTTCTTTCAGCATGGTTATTGGACCACCTGCCTTCAAAGTATCTCCCACAGAATGGACACCCTGATTATCTGACCATCTTTCCATGTGGGCCATGCCCCATTCAGAATGACTTCTTTGCTTCTTATTTGCTCGAATTTTGATAGTTGTGTTATGTTCAAGTATGGTATATGCCCTGATCAGATGTGCTTTTACTAGGGGTCTTACTACTATCTGATTTCATGGGATTTTGGTTCACAATTCTGATACTTGTGCATTCAAACTTGAAGTTTTTGTAAACTACTACTATTAGTACAACTATCACTAGTAGATACGACATAGATTTGACATTTGCAATGAACAACAAGTGAGAAGTGGTTTGCAAGACGTCCAATATGGAGAACGGATGTTAAAAGCATTATATTGAGGGGTTTAGGATCCAAACGAAAATTACATTACTTTCGAGTTGGAATTCAAAGAAACATGTAACTAAGTTATTATGGCTACTTTTGTGCCATGAATCCTATGAAACATCAACAAAATTCAAGATTTCCTCCTAACTGAATTGGATGATCGCTGTTCAATTCACCTATTTATGCAAACACAACCTTAGAGATAAGGGTCTGGAAGTATTATTTTTCTGAATTTGATTCTTTGATTTTCTCCTGTAACTGATTAGTATTAAGTGCTTAGATGTGTCATCTGGCCAAATTCGTAGAGATAGAGTTTAGGATTATTTTAATAAATTTTATTTTCTCTTATTGATTTCGTGCCATGGAGTTGTATCTAGTGATGGATGCCCTTAAAATTCCCATTGGAGTTTTCCCACATGATTATCCCTTATTTTCTGTTGAGTTTGTTGTGATCAGTGATTGGTAGGTGGTGAATTCAAATCTCCTATTTGGTGTGTTGTCAGTCAATCCAGTAAAATTTCAGATTCCTTTCCCAATTTCTGCATCTGATGTCCACTCAGAGACATGGGCAGACAATTAGGCTAAGCCAACATGAATGAGAATTCTTTTGCATATACTGGTTGGTGGAGGCAGTTAATGATAATGCGATCGACAATGACTAAATGGTACTTCCAAAACAATTCCTTGGGGCTCAAAGCGAGCTATCAGAACTTGGATTTTCTTCTATATCAATGAAGTTTGAGGAGGAGGAGGTTTGAAACATCATGCTGGTAGGAGGATTGAAACATCATATTGGCAGGAGGTTTGAAACATCATGCTGGTAGCAGGATTGAAACATCATGCTGGTAGCAGGATTGAAACATCATGTTGGTAGCTAAAGTTGAGAGAAGAAGAATTGAAATATCATGTTGGTAGCTTAGAGAATTGAACATTTTCACTTCTCTCTTATAAGAAGATAATAGACTTTAACATTATAGCATTTTCATGTAAGTGAGTTTGACAGGACAAACTGGTTAGACAGTGGTCCTTTCAATTCTGTTCAAGTGATTTTGGTCTCTCCTGGTGATAATTATAACTTGATTGGAGTAGCTGTGTATTATGAAATATTTTATGATTGTGTAAACGTTTGTATTGAGCTTTCCACAAGCTCTTTTCTAGGGTCTTTCAATGAATCACTTGATAGGCAAAGGTGAAATGGAAGTTTCACAAGTTGCTATTCTGTCTCCTTTGATGGGTAATAGCAAGTGCGGTTAATCTCACTATATTGTAACCACATGCAGCATTTTAGATTGTATGGAGGTTTTTAGCAAATGCATCCATCGCGCTTTGGTTCCACTAGACAGCCATATGGAACATGTTGTTGGAGTAGAACTCGCAGAGTCTTCACCTGGTTACCGGATGCGCACTCAGATGGATGTGTTAAGATTTTTGAAGGAGAATCATATGGAACTGAAGGAGATCTTATCACAGTCTGTTGGGCAACTGGGAGCAGTCAATGAGAACGTCTTTTCTGCAACCCAACACACAAAAGTCATTGAAGCTATTAAATTCATGAGAAATGCTTCAGTGGGTGCTCTTCCTATTGTTGATGCTTCTGAAGCCCTTGGAGAAGAAGATCACGAGGTCACAAATGTATGTTCTCTATATCTGTTTATTGATATTTATGCTTGCATGTAAGCGTGTAAATTCGGCTGTCTGGTCTCATTGAACTTTCCCAGTTTGCTTTCTAGTGGAAGATGTCCTGTTTTTAATGGATATCCTGAAAATGATGTGCAATGATATAGTTTGTTGGAGCATGTAAACTGAATTCCACTATGGCCTTACACTAGCAAGCAGTGAAAGACTCGTATGTAAATGCATACCGTGTTCAATTTATGTTGCATGGCATATGATTTTATTAATAAAATGACTGATTTTCTATGTACCATCATCTTGACATTCAGAAACAATGCACAGGCTTTTCACATTTTATTTGGAAACATGTTCACATGCATCTAACATACACTGAAGATAATACTTGATAGATAACTTGAAAGAAACAAAAGAAAGAAAATATAGAAATCAATCAATCATCATCTAAGACTTATCCCAAGTCCCAACTAATTGGGGCCAGCTATATGAATCCTTTTATACGATTCCACTCAATCAAAGGCCATAACTTCAGTCAGATGACCCTTTCAGGAAAAAAAATTTCAGTCAGACCATAGGTTATCAAATCTTTTCTTACTACCTCTGCCCAAGTTCTTTTGGGCCTTGCCCTTGCCCTTTTAGAAGCATGGCGGAGGAAGAGTTATGGGGAGTAGAACTGTTTTCACATTGAGAATTCTTTGCATATGAAGAGATTTCAAAGGGCTTTATTAGTTTCCAAACAAATCCTCGTACATCTATATATAAATGTTGGTTCATCAAGAATATGTAAACCTTCAACTTGTACCAAATCACTCCTAAAAGGCACAATTCTTGGTCTCTGTTGCACATGACTGCACCATCCAAGTTTACTTTCCCTCGCCTTTCTTAGGAAATGGCAACTCAAAGCAATTCCCTAGATCCAACGACAACGGAAGATGGAGGTTTGGTTGTTGGATATTTTCAGATGCATCTCACGTTGATGGAAGAGAGTTAAGCCACTTTCATTGGCATAAGAAGAGGTCTAGAGAAATACTCTCCTTCAAACAAGATCCACACTGAAGTCGTGTGGTAGTGATGGAACCTGACTTACCTCTTGCAATACCTCTCAATTCTATATCTTTTTGTTATGGGTTCCTGCCCATTATATAGGAATGCCGCCATAAATGTCATCAATAACAGGAGATGAACAATTCCGAAATTCCCAGATAAAATGCTGCTTGGAAAGATGAACAATTTCGAAACTACCAGAGCATATCTCCCTATCTTCCAATGGGTGGGGCCCACTTGGATGACCCATCTAGCAATTACATCTCCCACTCGGACAAGTCGGGCATCAACCCAATTAATGACCAAAACAACAACTGTGTTAGAAGTCCTCATACCACAAAATATAGTGTGTGACCAGTGAAGCGCATAACATTAGGAGAGTAAAAACATGCCAAATTTCCATCAACTAACATTATGTATCTCATCTTATGCAACACTAACCTGCCCCAAACTCATCTTGGTTACCACCAATAATGGATACTTTCTAACCTCTCGTGGGTACTCATAACCTGAGTGGTTGTCGTTTTACTTGTTCGCAGCCATGAGTTTGAATGTGTTGAGGGACACGTTGGTCGGGCATGAACTCATTTAGCTTGCCCACATAAACATTTAAGGTGTAAAATTAGATAGTCTTCTCATAGTGGTCATACCTATCCATCTTGGCATAACCACTTTCTCAGACACGTTCCATTATACCCTTTCCCTTATGGTCTTTGTAAATGAGCTAGAGTAGGAGCATTAAGCCTCAATTTCAAGGCATAATGCATAGTGATAAGGGCACAAGGGTCACCTACGCACTTGTTTTCTCACACATAGGAGAAACTTAGATCCATTCTTCGTCCACTGTAGGTGTTTTCAGTCGTCTCTAGCACATGTTGTATGAAAAACATGTTACGGTGGAACTCTTAAGGAGTATGTCAACCTTTACACCATATAAATCTTAACCCAGCTACTGTCCAGGAGCTTAGTCTGAGCCACTTAACTCAACCGCTCTCATAAGTGCCTAGATGAAGTCTCACATCTGGCTTATTGATGCCGCATGACCCTAGTGAGAATGGTCATGCTCGGCCCTCAAAGGACCTCATCTCGAACCTGGTTTGGGTGATGTGTGGGTAATGGAATAATCGCAGCAATTCTGCGATCACACATCTCATCTTGCTTTTAATCAATGCGCCAGGGTAGTTGTCCTGTGAGATGCACAACCCCTGCCCAGTGACGTGTCTCAATCCACATCTCACAAAGGACGTGGTGAATGTGTGTGCTATCAATATGTCCACAAAAAAAAAAAGAACAATCAATATACAAAGATTTGAATATAAACAATCTAACAAAGAAACAATGCCAAAATGTACATGTCACAAAATCACATCCTACGAAAACCTAGACTCCTAATGCGAAAATGGATCTCGAGTGATCGACATGGTCAATGAATTAGCAAACGGCTCCTGAGTAGGTACATCCACTAGGGCAATCTTTTTCTTCACCACCATATCTTGATCATAGTGATAACGGATTTGGATGTGCTTCGACTTGCCATGATATTTGGGATCCTTTGCATAAGTAATAGATGCCATGCTATCACAATACAATGTGATAGGGTCATTAGCATGCAATACACATTTCAAATACCAAAGGAATCTCCTTAACCATGCAACTTCCTGAATGGTAGAAAGCGCGATAAAGGGTTGCTTTTTACTACTCCAAAAGATGGCCCTGCCACCGACCAAGAATGCGTATTTAGAAGTAGATTTGCGCTTGTCCAAATCGCTACCCTAGTCTACATCGCAGTATCCTTGTAGACGAAGATCTGACCCCTGGTAGCATAACATGTAATCTGCAGTCCTACGTAGGTATCAAAATATCCTCTTGACGACCCTCCAATGAGCTAGTCCTGGGTTACTCTGATAGTGACTCACTAAGCCCACTGTGAAACTAATGTCTGGTCGAGTGCATATCATGGCATACATCAAACTGCCAATCGCGCTAGCATATGGAAACCACACCATTTCAACTTTTTATGTGTTTGTCGTAAGACAGATTTAGACAAAGTCCATGACCTTTCTTGACATGAATGTAAATGTGTTTGCAGTCGTGCATTCAGAAGCACTCGACCACCTTCTTAACATAAGTCTCTTAAGAGAGACCAAGAAATCTTCTAGAGCGATCCCCTATGGATCTTGATCCCAAGCACAAAGGATGCTTCACCCATGTTCTTCATTTCAAAATTGGAGGACAACCACTTATGAGTAGCAATTAACATCTCCTTGTCATTTCTGACTAATAGAATGTCGTCAACATACAAAGATAGGATTAGAAAACTCTGTCCGGATTGTCTAATGTATAAACAATGGTCTTCCTCGATCATCATAAACCCATATGATGATATGATGCGATTGCTCAATAAAATCTCAGATGCCACTGTGTAGATGATTGTTTCAGGCCATAGATGGACTTTTTAAGGCGCCAAACTTTGTGCTCGTCCATTTACCTTGAAACCTGTAGGCTGATCCATGTAGATCTCCTCATATAGGTCTCCATTGAGAAATGTTGTCTTGACATCCATTTGATATAGCTCTAAATCCAAATGTGCGATAATAACCAGAATAAGGCGGATTGCGGCGAGTTTCACCATCCGCGAAAATGTCTCCTTCTAATCCACGCCCTCGATTTCGTGTAGCCCTTAGCTACTAGTCGAGCCTTGAACTTATCTATCTCTCCATCTGCCTTTCGCTCGACTTTCAGGACCCATTTGGCCCCAACAGTCTTACGTCCAAGTGGAAGATCAACAAGTTCCTAGACTTGGTTCTTTTCCATGGAGCGGATCTCATCCTCTATAGCTTTTATTCAATCTTTCACAGAAGGAGATGAAAACGCCTCCTGGTATGAGCCAGGCTCATTATCATTTAGGGAAGAGATCATGAATGATTCCCCTTCAATCTCAAAATGGCGACAGGGTTTTGGTCCACGAGTGCTTCTTCTTAATTCAGGTTCACGATCTGAGTCAGTCTCGGCCTGACGTGGTATACTCTCACTAAGGAAAAGATCCCTCCCGCTGTCCTCGATGATCAGTGGATCAGCTAGACCGATAGGTGGTTGATATATGTCCTCGCCTTCACCGAGCGACTGCTGGGTGACTGGGAATGAGTCAGTTTCTGAGTTTGTCATATCGAAGAACTCATGAGTGTCCTAAGATTTCTTTTTGATCGGGAAATCATCCTCGACGAAATCGTCATCTCATGACTCCATTTCTATTGTTCCATCGTTATCCCATTCATGGATCATAACATAAACCCTTAGAGTGCTCAGGGTATCGGATGAAAATGCACTTTAGGGATCTCTGATCTAATTTTTCATTTTTTTGATATGGAATATGAGCGGAATCGGCCGATCCCCAGGGCGCAGATGAGTCAAGTATGGCTTTTTGCTGCACCACAACTTCGTTGGAATTGATTTAGACTATACTTGATTAAGGATGTAGGCAACAATCAACAACGCATCTCCCAAAATTTGAGGGGAAGGTTGGCTTGCGCCATCATCGGTCACACCATGTCGAGTAACGTTCTATTCTTTCTCTCTGCAACACCATTTTGTTGCGGAGTGTAAGGAATAGTCAGGTGTCTACAGCTACCCTTTTCTTCATAGAGCCTTGAAAAATGCTTAGACAAATATTCGCATCCACGGTCTGTCTATAAGGTTTTGATCCTTTTATTGAACTGGTTCTCTACTTCAAGCATATACTTCATGAAGCATTCTAATGCCTCAGATTTATGCGATATCAAGTACACATGACCGTACCGCATGCAATCATCTATAAATGTGATGAAATAGGGCTTTCTGTGGCGAGTCCTGACATTTGATGGTCTACAAATGTTAGAGTGGATCAGCTCCAAGGGTGTTGAAGCACGTACTACTTTTCCGAATGGTTTTTTAGTCAGCTTCCTAGTCAGACAATGCTCATAGGTAGGAACAACTATCCTAGCAGGTCTACGCATTCTATCCTAGTTTATATGACCTAATCTTGAATGTCAAATGCGCGGATCAGTGTCCGCTGAAGTAAAAAAGGTATGCACAACATAATCATACGAATAATCATAATCAAGCACAAAGAAACCATTACAAACCACACCGCGTCCATAAAAAGAAGTATATAAAAAAAATGTCCATAGAAACTTATCGAAAGATAAATGAAAAGCCAAGCCCTGCCAATGAAAGCATTGAAAGCGCCTAACAGTTGGCGCATGGAGTACGTCAATGAGTAAAGCGCGTTCCATTCGCAAGTTGAGTTGGATGGAGCCAATTCCCAGTACGTCCTCTGAGAGACCATTTCCATGTAGATCTTCCGTCTTCCAATTGGGCCTTTTGGTATTTGATGAACTTTGCTCTATCCCTAGCTATGTGATGTGTTGCTCCTGAATCCATAACCCAGTTATGATCAGTTAGTTACATGAGCAACTAGAGCCTCAATGCATACAAAAGCACATGGTAAAAGATCAATGTTGGTTTGTACCTTCTTCGGCCCAGAGCATTCTCGAGTGAAGTGACCGGGATTTCCGCAGCGGTAGCACTTCTTTCCGCTTCTCTTTCCTCGCTTACGCTTGCCACCCTTTTGTTTTTGGATATTTCTCCATCCTGACCATTCTTTTGGGAATTATTACCTTTGCATTTGCTCTAGGGTCCTTTTCCCTTGTGCATTCTAGGCTCTACCAAGAATGCAATGTCATGCTTACACATAAACTGACATTCAGCTTCCAACTGCAGATAATGCGACAATTGGGCGAAGATTTTTATGCCCTCATGATGAGGGTCAAATATTGCATATCAGACCCTGATTATTGCCAGATTTTACGTATTTGATAATGCTTAATGGAGTATTTTAATTATGTTTGTGATGCAGAGTGTATTTACGAGCATGGACTGAAAAGGAAGCTTAAAGCATGGATTTAACGCTCTGATGACACTAAAGGCAAGGGACGGACTCCAGGGGACCAAGATCGACGGAATTACACGCCAGGGATCCGCGAAAATTGAGAAACTGAAGCTCAAGCGGCCTGAAAGTCAGCCAGAATGCAAGATCACTGGGTTTCCATCATCTGTTCGGCTCAAAACTTTATACATGGCTCGAGGATCAAAAACTAACCGTACACGTCAAATTTCAGCCATTGGATCCCTCTGGAAGTGGCCCAACGGACAGATCAGCCCATAAATCAGTGATTTGGGACTCGCCTGGTATCTGAAAATGCTTCAATTTTGTTCTCAACGCCTTAAATGGAGTGACACATCAAATGGACAGAACAGATGTCTCACGAACATCACAGTGGACCCTACATGTATAGTGCATGTACATAGTGTACACGCACCGGCCGTGCACCAGACGGTCAGCCAGGTCAAAGACGGGCTGACCCGTCTTCTTCTTACGTAGGGACAGCGGACGGACGCTGTCTGTCCGTTTTTGGATAGTGGGTCCCACCGATAGCATATTTTGATGATCAGAGCCGTCCATGGTGTCTCTGGGGTAGGGAATACCCTCACCTAGGTGGAATTTTGGACCCATACACATGTATGCACGTGGATCGTCAAAAGACGTAAGATGAACGGCGAATTGAGTTAGTACAGTGGGCCACACAAGAACCTACCAAAACTACTCATTCCTGACTGGATTTTCGCCAGGATTTCAATGGACAGTGTGGATTTCCTAACTGAATTAAATCATGGGCCCCGCCAGCAGCACAGTGGAAGAAATCCGTTTTCTTTCTGTTTACATAAGAACAGAGCCTGCAGAGGAATCTTATGGGCCACCACCGTACTTCATCGGTCAGATCTGGACCGTCCATAAGAAGCCCATGATCCCCATCATCCTAACCTAGGTGACAAAATTTCAAGAGGTAGCAGAGATATGTTTTTAACCGTTTAAATGCAAGAGGGACGGCGGAATGAAGATCTCATGGGCCACCACGGTTTGGATCCAAAACCGAGCAAGTCTGGATGGTTCTTCGTCCTGAAGCCAATGGACGGTGTGGATTCTCTTCTTGCAATCAACCAGTGGGCCACCGTACATTCAGAGTTGACGTGCGTTGGCTCTACTTCGCAACAGAGGTTGCGTGTGATCACTGTGGGCCCACTCATCGTCCGTATAGTTAATCAGATCCTTCCATTCGAATTATAGGAGGATTTAGACCAAGATCTAGTTGATCTTGGTTTGAAACATGATGGATAGAAGGTGAAAAACGGATGGACGATAGAACTATATTACATGATCAGCCAAGTGGGCTGCATCAAAGGAAGTCCAAAACCGTCCATCTTCGACTGGTTTGTGAGGAAAAACTGATGGACGGAGTGGATCTCTTCTTCGGCGTCAAGAATGGGTCTTACCAAGAATCAGCGTAAGTTGATTTACGCAGGACTATGCGTATTCTGGAGTCCGGTTCTGTTGCGGACGAGCTGCGAGAGAACACTTTCTTCCATTGACCTTTCTATTATTATGAAAGGCAAGGAGCTTGAGAACAGGGGAGGAATCCAGATCCCAGCAAGGAGCAGCTGCTGAAAACGTTAGAAAGAGAGTAATTTTTAGAATTGTTTTATTTACTGTTTGTTTTATTATTGGAGAGATCTAGTTCAATCATGTTGGGCTAAACCTCTTAGCTAGGGCTAAGAGGTGAAGCTTGTAGCATGATGGGAGACTTGTTGCTTGTACCTTTTATTTAGACTGAAGTAATGTTAATTTTGGTTTAAGGGAATGTTTTTAGTTTTTTTTTTTATGGGCTATTGTGACTAAAATTACAATGGGTTTGCGATAGCTTTGAGCATGTTCCTTTCCTTATTTTGATTATGATGTCAGGAATCCCTATTGTACACCATCGTCTCCTGGGCATGGTTGCCGACGGTACCCTTCCTAACCTTCATATCATGTTGATTTGTTTTTAATTAGTTTAATTCTGTTGTTTACTTTGTCTCATGGGCATGGTTTGGTGATGGAATCCATTCTAATTCATATACCTTTCACCTCTTGAAAACTATATCAAAGGAAGTTCAGTTGATTTTCATGGTTACACCCTTCAATTGGATGAAGATGGGACTCTAAAGCCTAGTTGAGTTCTTGAAACAGGCATAGATCTCCCTGATTTCTACAAGTGGATCCTCTGAATCCCTAGTTTCCTACCTCTGAATTCTTTAAGTTTTAAATTAATATTTCACCATTATTTCCTCAAATTCATTCGATTTAGATTTCATCTTAGTCTAATTCTAGTCCTACTTAGTTTCAGATTACATACAGGTTTCAGTCCCGTGGGATTCGACCTCGGTCTCACCGAGTTTATTACTACATCACAACCCTATACTTGGGGAGTGAACACCTCATTATGTGTCATTGTTAGCTTCATCTGTTCCCAAGAGTTGAGAAGAGAGCGCAATACTGCTAGGATTTGCTGCTCATCTGTAAGCACATTTCCCATGCTTTCAAGTCATGTCTCATTGCTGACATCGTTCTAAGATGCTCAACCATCGAGATGTTATGAGTCATCTTGTACGTGTCGAAATTGAGAGTCAAAGCTCTTAATCTAGTAGCAGTTGTGCTAGTATATGCAAGAGTCAAGGCATTCCACATATCTCAAGGAGTGGAATATCCTTCGAATTCGTTAATCAGATCATTATGCATGCTGCTTAACATAGTAAAGTGTGGCACCGATTTCGTTTAAGCAAGTCTTGGAATTCTTCTTGATGGCCCCGATGCTGAGCAGTATTACCCTTTTTGGGCGGGTTTATGATAGCAGTTAGGGTTTCCAAAAGCCCTTGCTATCCAAAAGATCTAGTTTTATGGTGCCAAATATCAGAATTATTTCTATATAGTTTCTCGCCCTTGTTCAGGTCAGCTACGATGTTCTTAGATGCCATTATTACTACATTCAGAGACAAGAAATTATATTCAAGATCGAAGCACCACACATTCATGGCTTGCAGCATCGCAAGATGATTGTCACCTAGATTTATTGTGTATTGTTGGATCGAAAGACAAGACAAAAGCCTACAATCATCTTCGTAGACACATTCAAGATTGAGGTTTCCCATCCTCGATTTCGTGTGCCTATGTGAGGAGCCTTAAAGCTGCCACTCATCCTCCACTTGTCTAATAAAGATGGACCACTTGTCTGATGGAGGTTTCCCCACTATTTGGAGCCGAGGGCGGCGCATTAGAGACCTACTACCCCTCCAATATACAATAGTCTTTACTGATGTCTACATGTACTGTTGATACTACAACCTATGGTCATCTCATTTCCATGGTCAAGCAGATTAGTTTGGTAAAAAAAAAAAAGTCAATCTGGTCGAAAACTAATATTTTGGTCGAAATTAGCCAAAACTGGCCATGTTGGTCGAAAACATCAAAATTGGCCATGTTGGTCCCAATTCCACCATCTCGGTAAAAACTCGACCATCTTCGTCAAAAACATTAAAATCGCCCATCTTGGTCGAAAATCAGCCATCTTGGTTGAAAACACATATGCCATGGTAAAAAACGAACATTTCTGGTCAACCATTAATCCGAAAAGGGCATGACCATATCTTGTTCTTAATCTCCTGTGTCTCTCTTTCTCTATTTGCTTGCAACCAGTAATCGACCATTTGCCTTGCTAGCCATAGTCAGTTATGGGGAAAAGCTATTCGCCCATTCGACTATGGGTTTCAATCCCTAGTAATAGAGTTCTGATTTATGTAGAAAGAGAGAGAGATTGAATAGTGAAAAAAGAAAAAGGAGTAAGCCATGAAGGTGCACCTCTATGGCTCTGATACCAATCTTAGGAAACAGCCACTTAAAGCAATTCCCTGGATCCAACGATAGCGGAAGATGGAGGTTCGGTTGTCGGATCTTTCCAAATGCGTTTCATGTCGTTGGAAGAGAGTTACGTCGCTTTCACTGGTGTAAGAAGAGGTCTAGAGGAACACTCTCCTTCAAACAAGATCCACACTGTAAGTTGTGCAGTAGTGATGGAACTTGACTTCCCTCTTGCAATACCTCTTGAGATTCTGCATCTTTTGGTCATGGGTTCCTACCCATTATATAGGGATGTCGTCATAAATGTCATCAATAGTAGGAGATGAACAGTTCCAAAACTGCCAGATAAAAGGCTGCTTGGGAAGATAAAAGGCTTCTTGGAAGATGAACAGTTAGCCTATCTCCCTATCTTCCAATGGGTGGGGCCCACTTGGACGATCCACCTAGTAGTTAAAGTCTTATTATCCATTGGTGCTACTTCTAAATTCCCTTAAATGCATTCATTCTTAATTCTATCATTCCTCCTCTTGCCAATCATCCATCTCAACATCCTTATTTTTGTTACACTCATCGTAGGGAATGTTGCCCCTTAACCGCCCCACGTTATGTCCCATAAAGTATGACTAGCCTTATAGCCATCCTATAAAATTTCCCTTTCAGTTTTTGAGTGGTACACAAGTATCGCATAAAACTCTAGAGGCACATCTCCATTTCTTCCACCCGCTGAATTCTATGGGCAACACCCTTCTCAATTTCTCCACTCTCATGAATTATCAACCCACATGGAGTAATACCATGCATTATATAATAGTTGTTGTCAAGTTTCTGGTGGAGGAGAACAAAAGTTGGCAAATATGAATAATACCATCAATCTAATTATCTACTGTTTCCCATGATTTTTAGTTTAAATTCTATAGGTTAAAGAGTCTAAACTTGTATAATTCTACATGTACCCTTGTATAGTTGTAGACTAGTCACATACGTGTTGGGGGCATGTGGGCTTGCACGCGCATGGGTGTGTTTTTGTATGTTTGCGTGTCTTGTGCATCACCTTCACCCACATAATTAATCTTAGTTAACAGTAATTATGTATTAGAGATTCTCTAATACATAATTAGTTTTAGGCATCTCCCAAACAGGCTCTGAAAATTTAAAATTAAAGTCAATAGGGTTATTATGGACTGTGGAGTTGTACATGCATATAAATATCCAGAAAAACACACAATAAATATTCAAATAAGCATTTATATATTTTTTTTCTAATTAGATATTATTTTTCCCTTTTTTCATTTAAAAGAAATCTACATGGATTTGGAAAATCTCGGTACCCACTTGTCTGATATGCACTGATTTGTGTTGTGCTTTTTTTTTTTACTGGCCAGTACAGGTGGCTATGCCCATGTTCTATGAAAGCATATTTTCATGAACATCTGTGTGATGTTTTGGATCCACATGCTTTGCTACTCTTAGGGGGTGTTTGGATCGTAGGTTACTTAAGATAAGCTACTTACGCCTCAAGTAGCTTATCTTAGTTTCTACTTATTAAGCAGATAAGTCTGTTTGGTAAACAACATACTTATCAGCTTCTCCTCTCTTTCATCTCTCCTGATGCCTCTCTTTAGCAACTTATGAAAAGTAGAAAAGCTAAAAGAAATTAGCTGAAGTGATCAAGTAATTTTAAGTAAAAAAGTTGCTTATAATTAATCATAAACCAAACTTATCTGAAATAAGTTACTTATCTACCACTGTAAGTAGAAAAAGTAACTTATTTGGTGGTATCCAAACGGGCCCTTAGTGAAAGAGGCACCATACAAATTGCTCAAATGAGTGAAATGACATTCTGTGTTGGACCCAACAAGCGTGCAGGTATTGCGCACCTTTTGGTGGCTTAAGACATTGATATGGGTGATCCATCTTGTAAGAAAACCCCTAATATCTCCCCTATCAACAATCCTAGCCATTGGATGGGAATGAAAAATTACAGTCAATGATACATATTTAATGGAAGCTAACTTGGATGGTTAGGACCATCTAACAAGGGGCAATTTTGGGGTGTCTCACATCCACAGGTGGACCCACAATGTGAGTGATTCGGATCACCAGAAGGTAGGCCGGCAGGCAGAGTTTGATGACCTGAGTAAGTAACCCAAACATTTAATGTTTACGTGGAAATCAGCTGTTTGTTTTAAAATGATTTCATTTATGCATATTTCTCTTTCCTCTAATGTGATGTTTGGTTTCCTATATCTGCTTTCTGGTTTCCATCAATCCAAAGCAGTTTATGTTACTTGGTCATCTACTATTGTTACATGATCACTCTCATAGTTGTCATACTTTTACATGATCATATGGTCAATCTAATAGCTTATCAAATTAGTATGCTATTTAATCTTTCACTTCGGTGGGTAACCAAGTTTATAAAAGACCAAGTATGAGAAAAATATACTCTTGCAAATTTAGAGCTCTATCTCTCCCTCTCCCTCTCTCTGCTCAAGAGAGTCATCTGTATATAATGGTCCAACTAACTTGGTGTTGCCCAAATCTGTAGGTGAAAGGCAGGAAGCTAATAGGTACATTTTCTGCAACGGATCTGCGAGGGTGCTCTATTGCGCTACTTCAATCTTCGCTGCCCCTCAGTGTTGTAGAGTTCACTGAGAGAGTATCCGTGGTGCTGGGTGTTGGATGTCGTAATGCTGATGTGGGCCATTCATCATCTAGGATGCTTATTACTTGCTACCCAGAAACTAGCCTCACTGAAGTAATTAATAAGGCTGTGGATGGGCATGTGCACCGAGTGTGGGTCGTTGACCAGCGTGGGTTGCTTCTCGGGCTCATATCACTCACTGATGTATCCCAAGTGATAAGGGCATCTGTTTCGGGCATGGAGTCCTGATCGAATAGAGCCAAGCCAGTTCAAGCCCAGCTGATAGTGGACAGCTGTAAATCTCCTCAGGTAGGTTTTGGCTATCTTCACTTCCAGGTTAGGAATGATGACATAGGATGGCAGGATGGATTTCAAGTGAGTCAATGTGTGGTTTTGGTTTCCCAGCGCTTTCATGAAGATTTTGCAACATAAACAGGATGATGCATGATACATATTTTCCTTGCACTGCTAAGGATAGGTTGTTGTAGTACAAACCCGTTTTGAAAATCATTAAACAAACTTCTCTTCTGAACAGAGGCTGTTAGCTTTCTATCATTTCCATATCCTCAATGTGTAAAACATGAACCCGATTTATAAATAGGAAGGTATGAGAGGATGGCTATAAGACTCTTTGAGTCGTCGGGTGCGACTCTTCCGAGTCAACTCGGACTTGGAAGGACCTGTGATGGTTTGATAGAACATGTAACCCCCTGGCAAGTTGGCCGATTCAACCCTGACTTGGGCGAGTCCCAACTCGATTCACGACTAAATGGGTAGGTCCCAAGTCATCGAAAGACCTGTCTTATATGCTTCCAGTGAGCCAGGCTGGGCTGATTCAGCAGCGACTTGGGCAAGTCCCGACTCAACTCCGCTTTTAAGGCTTGCTTGTTGAGCCTGGCTGTGTCTCTGGGGCAAAGAGAAACTTGACCCTCGATTAACATCATTTTTCTACCTGAGGTGAGAAACCAGCTCAAAACTAGGCCTGTTTATGGTTTCCATTACCTGGGCGTGGGTCTAACCTTTAGACCAGCTTGCCCGGGGTGGCTTAAATTTCAAGGTTCACAGCCAAATGTGCTTGGTCTTACATAAATTTCAGACTTCACACTACCTTTGCATACCGGTTCTCAATTCATACAGGCAGGGCTAATGTGTCATGCTCGTTCTCTGTACTCTACTGGTGTGGCTGATGGTTTAGCAATCCAGATGGTTGGTCTGACAGGTCATACTGTCGATGAACCATGCCCCAGATTTCTTCTCTATAACATAATCTTGCCATTCAATATTGGAGTAGAAAAAGGCCCAAGATTTCCGGCAAGGATTTTCCAATCCAGAGTGTTTCGTGGCATGATCCAGCCAATTGGCACATAACAGATTGGTGGTCTGGATTATTGAACCATTTGGGCCCACTTGCTAGAACTTAAGGTTGTTAATGGGCTAGGCACCCACCATCATGTCCCAGGGTGGGTCTATTTCTGAAAAGAAAGCATATTTACTGATTGTTGGGACTGTGACTAAAAGCCCACTGGCCCAGTTCAAGCCCATTTATATACTGAACGGATGCTAATTCATTTGGACTTGTTTTTATACACATCACCTACTGGGACTCACTTTCAGTTCACTCTACATAAGCTTTTTTAACAAATTCACGTTTCTCGGATGGCCCAAACGGTCCAGTCCACGGCATAAAAAATAGATGGACAAGATCGTGATTAGACGCAGTTTTGTTTAGGACCATCTGATTGCAGTGACGGAATAAGAGTACTGAACCTAATGGACGGTCCAGGTAGGTGATGTGAATGATAGTAAGTCCAAAGACAACTTTATGGTTTCATGCACTTGGCCAATGTGTCTTTCCCTCGGCACCTACAATATGGGATGGTTTTCCCTCTCCTCCTACAATATGGGATGGTTTTCATGCACTTGGCCAATGTGTCTTTCCTTCTCCACCTACAATTGTAGGCTAGGCGTGGACTGAAGCAGTTCAAGTTATTTGAGATATTATAGTTAGGATGGTGATTTAGGGGGCATTTGGATATTAAGTTAGATAAGCTACTTATGCCTTTAAGTAGCTTATCTTGATTTCTACTTATTAAATTGAAGTGATTAAGTAACTTTAAATAAAAAAGCTACTTATAATTGACTATGAACCAAACTTATCTCAAATAAGTTACTTATTTAGTGCTATAAGTAGAAAAAGCAGCTTAATTTGGTGGTGTCCAAATGGCCGTTAGTGAGAGGTTTCATTCTACTTTTAGGTTGGTCATTTCACTTGATTATTAACATGGTGAGTGTTGGAGATCCGTTCCTATGGAAGCACTTTAATTTAGATTGAAACAAATAAGAAAAAACGAAAATCCAGACAAGCACACGGAGAACACATGATTTTTATGTGGTAAACCCTTGCAGAAAAAAAAAAAAAAACTACGGTACAAAGTGACAATCAATCTACTATTAAAAGGATGGAGAGAACTTACAACCATAATTCTGGCTCACTCATTTGGAGGCTTTCAAAAAAATATAAAAATAATCTAAAATCGTAACTCTATCTTAACCTCAACATAACTAACCCTAAAAGCGACCATTTTATGAGGAAAATGTCAAAAATACCTCTCCAAGGGTCCACTAACACTTGAGCCTTGTTATCATGTGAAATATGGGTGCTATGTACTCACAAAAGTGAACAAACCCATAGTGTGATTTTGATGTCATAATTTTAACAATCTCCACCTTAGTAATAAAATCACTTCTTTGCCTTGCCAATTTTCTTTTCAGTATCACTATCATTGCTTCGCGCACACTCCGTCTCTAATCCTTTCTTGCCAAGCCTAGAGAGTAAAACTAAAACTTCTTTGCATGAATAACCTTTGTAAGCATTGAAATTGCAGTAACGACTACTTTAGTTAAAGTAGGAATATGCCAATATGTCGTAGAGGGGGGTGAATAAGACTTTTTAATATTTTATGACAATTTAAAATCCTATCATTCTTATTCTAAGAAAATATGCATGCATCAGGATTTCTTCAAAGTAACTCTAATGACTTCCAAGCTTAATAGAGGATCCAATTATAAAACTATTTGAGAGATAAACAAGATGCAAATCAGCTTATGATGGATGTGATTGTGTGTGTGAGGTGTGATCTCAAATAATCAAGTATGAAAGCATTTAAGGAAATCATACAAACAATAGAAGACAATAGCAATCTCAAACACAGTCATTTTTATAGTGGTTCGACTACTTGTCTACTCCATTTTCGGCGGATGCACTCAACCCTTGAGTGTACCGGATCTCACTAAAGAAGGTTTCACAACAGGTTTACATCAAACCGAAGGTTTTAAATCAGGTTCACCGCAAACCAGTACAATCGGAGGTTTCACAACAGGTTCACCTCAAACCAGTGCAACCTACACTTAGGCTGACATAACATGTCTATATGACACAGTTTATGCCCGACACAGGAGCAAGGGTCAACACACAACACCCGACTTTTAGACTACACAAGTCAATGACCTACACAAGGACCTAAGAGTTTATGCTCTCCACAAAGCAAGGGTCAACACAAAGCACCCCCACGTATACTCCCGTTGGAGGCCTCCTATAAGACTTGCAAGGGGTGAGAAACACCTTAGCCCCAATCCTACAGTAGGAATGATCACAAGGGTCCTCTGGACTCTAATGACTTACAAATAAGTAGATGAGCCTCATTCAACACGTTGATGAAAATCTCTTCCTTTAATGAAAAATTTTCAACTCCATTGAACCACAACTCAGATAATGTACCAACATAAGGCGACGGGTTGGGTCAAGGTATATGATGGAATCTTATTCTATTAAATGTTTTCCTATAAGGGAGATAGAGCGATTCCAATCATCTATGCATTTAAGGCACCCCAGCTTAATGATTTAACATTGAGATGGTATCTGCAAGATCCTTGAATGCGGAAGTTTATTCCCCAATCCACTCTATTGAATGTCAATGATGATGGTGGATTGGAGAAGGAACTTCCATGAGAGAAAAGGCTTAGGGTATATGATATAGGGTTAAACACACAAAAGCACTCTCTATTTTCTCTACCAATAACCAAGGGCAAGCTCTCATTAAATATGTCAAAGGTTCCAACGGATATAAAAAGGTCACATTTTTGATAGAGTTCGATATCATCAAGAATGGTTGATATCATTGAGCGTATACTCTTGATAGCATCGACTGGTCACTCGATGATACGAACCCAACTGTCAAACGCTTTTGAAATCTTTTGACACCTGGTCGAGGAAATCGAACGTGCGTCAATGTCATCGGATTTCGAACTCCGATTTCATCACCATGAGGTTCGATTCCTCGACATTTGAAAATGTGAGAGCACTTGCCTTTGAAAATATTTCAGGTATATGATATGATTGAGCATCACTCAATATCATCGAAATTTGAATATCGATGATATCGATGCCGGTGTCGATTCATCGATAATTCTAAGGAATTTTTCTATAAGCTTGCTGGACAGTTTTTGTCCACTTTCGATGACATTGACCATGCCTCAATATGATCGATATTTGAATATCGATTTTATCAAGTGACCCTCGATCCGAGAAAACAACCTAAAAAACTTGCTGGATAAATGTGTCCCAATCCGATATCATCAAGATTTGAAGTCCGAGGATATCGAGGAGCTCTTCGATAGATCGACGATTATATGATTTTGCCTTAGCAATTCTTTGGACACAGTAGACCAGATGTCGATGTTATCGAGTCGGCTCGATGGACTTGAGATTCAAACATCGATGAAATCGATGAGTTCATCGATCCATCGATAATTCAGTCCAGATATCTTTGTGGTTGCTGGACATCTTTGGTCCTCATTTCGATAAGATCGAGTGAGCTTCGAGGACATCGACAATAGTGTTTGATTTTATCGAACCACTTGTCGATAAATCGATAAAGGTAGAAAACTTAAATATTTTCTTGAAGTTTGAAAAAGTTTTCTAACCAAAAACCCTAAAGTGTTTTGTTCAATTTTAAGGGTTTTAATTACCTGGTGTTTTAGGACATGAGATGTGAGGCTAAGTTTTACCTGTCACGAGTTCGGGCACACATCCTATTGAGACAGACGCTTGATCAATCTTCCTATTTGGGGCTCTTTTGTCTAGCTGACTCAACGATCACGCTAATTGACAAACCAGGGTACTTTCAATCTCCTCCTTTATCAATTACGTGACAAAACACCAAAACACTCAAGAACAATGTCTAAACGAAAACCCTAAATTGTGTGTACATGAACTTTACATAATTTTACAAAACTATCTAGTTTATACACATAGATGACTATGCCAGTCAGTAGGTGCTCCTCCTGTCTTCTTGCAGCTACTCCCCCTAACACTTGCACCACCATCCAAAAACAGATACACACAATTTTCCTTCGGGGTATGGATTTGTTCTCCCCCTTTTATCAGTCATTGGCAAAGGATAACATAACAGTGGATATGGATTGAAGTTGAAGCATATGGGAGAACCAAAAGTCAGATAGAATAAGCATAAAAGAACATCTCGTTACAGAAAACATGTATGCATATTAGGACAAAGAAGAGCAGTGAAATAAGCAGATAATATTGAGATAAAGATCAAACATCACATGCATCATAGCCGATATAAACTAGCTAAAACAGAGGACAAGAGTCACAAATGATAGCATCATTCAAAGCAGACCAGTAAGCATACCATAGAAACATGGCAGTAAATATATATGAGATATAAATAGCCATAATCAAAATATCCAAAATATGTACTGCCCAAAGTTGGCAGTAGTATAACCTCCATCCCAAACCAAAATAAAAATCAAACCCATCCATGGGCATCCAAAACAAACACAAGTGTCTAGCCCATCCGTGGGCACCCAAAAACAAACACAAGTGTCTACCCCATCCATGGGCATATACATATCAAAAAAAAAACTTGTCAGACTATGTAGGTTAGTAATTCATCACATACACTCATATGAGCGTAGAGCATCCAAAAAGATATTTTTGCCCTAAGCATTCCATGGAGACCCCAGGTATGTGATGAAAGGAAGAACGCACTACAGATAATGAAAGCCTGGGTATGCTCAGTGCTCAGGTAGGGAATCCAGAATTTATTTTGTAGTACGTTGCAGAGCCATCATCATGTGCTTAATCTCTGAAAGACAGGCTTCACAGTTATCAAGTCGTTTCATCATGTGAGATTGTCCATCTAGAAGATGTTGCACAATGTCTTGTTCTGTGAACGCCTTCATGATATTGACTGAGTTGGGGCTGTGCATAGGATTTCCCTTGCCTGCGGTTGGCTTGGTTGTACCACCATGAAATACGTTGTCAATGATATTCAAGTTGCAAATGTCTTCGTAGTTGGACCAGACACAAGGGTACGGGAGATCATTAGTAGGAGGCAGCCCAATCTGTCGGGAAAGCTTGGACATAAGACACGAGAATGGAAGTGTAGTGATGTAGCCTTCTGTAGTCACACGAATTAACTATTGTAGAAGAAGAGTGAGTAGACACACTTGAATACCTTGATGAACATCATACAAAATATTGAGAATGTATGGATAAAGCTTGTTGCCAGAAACTTCACAGGGATAAACATTTATGCTGAAGATGCTGTGAAGGATTTTATAGATGGGATTGAGATGCTTAACATAAAGAACATTCTTTGCATATCTGAGTATTGTAGCACCGTCACATAATGCTTGAGTAACTTCTCCCCATACTCCAAGACCGTTCATATTCCATTCCATTACAGGTATCCTAGTGACTTCTACACCAACCAGATGACTTATCAGTCCAGGGGTGATGTGTTCGGTCCAATTTATGACAGCGACTAAAATGAGTGGAGGATTATTTTCAGCGTTGTAGATTAAGTTCAGAAACTGATGCACAAGATCATACTGAAATCCTCCTCCAAAATTCACGATATTGCCCCACCCTATCATTTCTAAGAGATTGATGATCCCAAAGGGTTCAATGCACTTACTATGAACAGCTTGTTCTGCCACGATTTCTAAGTCTGAAAATGAGGATGAGGCAGTTGCATTTTTCTTACCTTTCTTGCACTCAGTTGAGGCCTTATGTAGGAGAATCAGACTTTTGTCTTTAGACATTTCTGCTTTGAATGAAAGGAGATTTGGATTCTAGATATTGATGACTACCCAAGATAAGGAAAAATGTTCTGGGAGATGCAACGCCAAAATAAGACGAACAAGTAAAACTCTTTTTCTGCTCATCCGACTTTTATTGAGCAGTAACCTTCGATACCATCGAAGGTTGGTTCGATGATATTGATACACCCTAATCGATGTTTTCAATGAAGAGTTCGACGGCAGACCAATCGACTTGACGTTTCAGATTCTCAAGAGGTCGGTCGTCGATGGAATCGAGTATTTGTCAATGAAATCGATAAATCGTTTGATTCAAGAAATTACTTATCGAGGAGAAAGGTGGAACACGTTATCTCTAGTTTTCGACAATCTTCCATATATGTATAATTCAGTATAGATGCATATCAGTCTGTAAGCACATTAAAATTTGTACAAAAGTTGTACTATCCAAAATTATAAATAAAAAAATTGAGGAGAGAGACCTCAAATATATCATGAAAATTCATCAAAATTACCAGAGTATACTGAATTAAAATCAAATCAAATAAGAGTAAAGCAGAATAGGGCAGTACAGTCCTCTACTCTGTCATCGATTCATCACAAAAATGATAAAGCAATTTAAATCAAATCTGAACTTTTCGTTAACCTAATTCTCAATAGAGGAGAATTGTGAAGATTGGAAGGGATTCCATCACCCTCCCATGCCCAGGAGACGATGGTGAACAATGAGATTTACCAATCTCACCATCTCAAAATAGGAAAAGAAGATATCCAAAGCTATCACAACATCTATTGTAATTTGAATCACAATAAATCATAGAAAACTGAAAATATTCCTTTAATATCAAACTAGAAATCAATAAAGTTCAATAAGAACAAGAATCAAAGCAAAATAAACATCCCAATACGCTATAAGCTTCACCTCTTAACCCTAGCTAAGAGGTTTAGCCAACCATAGACATGATTAAAACCAAATCTCTTAAACAAAGCATGAAAAATAAACTAGGGAAGAACAAAAACTCTTTGGCGGTTGTCTTTAACTTTTGTTATGATCCTTGAGACATCTTCAAACCCTAGAAGATGCTTTGGAGCATCATAGGGAGTCCTATTTATAGTTGTGGAACTCCAACTTTCGCACCTAGTTGAAAAATTTTAGAAATCGCCTCAAATTTACGCACTCTCCGCAATTTGCTAAATTAATCTTTACTCTGCACAGTTTCTCAAAATATACTTCATTCTGCACAGCTAAAATAGACTCTGAGTTTCAGAATATGCTTTTTTAGGACAATTTCAGGAATATGTTTGTTTTTAGGACAATTTCAGGATTCTTTTTCTTCACTTCAAATCTTTGATTCTCTTCATTCTTCACTTGGTTTTCTTGTATTTTTGGCATGTGAATTCTTCATTAATGACTTTCGAATCTCTAAATCTTCATTTAGTAATATTTTGAGCATAAATCTTCCTTTTGTCATCAATTTCACCTTAAGCTCTCGAAATCACCTCGCACATGAAAATATGCATAATTAAATTAATTAAGCACTATCGTGTTTATAAATCCAAGGTATAAATAGGGAGAAATATGCAATATTTCACACTCAACACACCCCCAACCAACATTTTGCTAGTCTCGAGCAAAATATGCGTGAAGTGATCTTCAATTCTCAATGTTCAAAGTTCTTCAAGAAAACAATCATTTGTGTAAACAAGTATGAATGTGTATAATCGAAAGAAGCGAGAATGAAAATTTGTAAACATAGAGCCGATCAAACGAGCAATCAATCAAATATATTCTTCATCAATCAATCTAAAACATAAGTTCATATATCAAGTTTTCCCAATGTTCCTAGTGAATTTCAATTTACTTTCTATAGAAGTACTATTATTTTATAATGTTAGCCATGCTCATCACCTTAGGATTACTTGAATAATCAAGTGATGATTCTTATCCCCTTTTCCTTCTTTTTTCAGCTTTTGATTTTATATTGATAGTCTCTTTTTATTCATTCTTTTCAGACTTGACATTCTTTTCATTCTTTTTTCATTCTTTTCTAGCCTTTTCACCATAATGACCTTTTTGTCGATCTCATTGTTTTTTAACTAGTTCCTTTCATCTTTTAAGGTGGATAAATTTTTTTTCAGACTTAATTCTCAATATCTTTCAATGATATACATAACAATCATAAATTCTAGTACTATTCACAAAAAGCAAATTGCACATGTCTTGTGACTTAGATTAACATGATATTCAAACTTCCTCTTAATTAATAAAATGCAAGAATTTAGACGATAGTTTACTCGGTTGATCAAACTCCAACAATTCAAAGTTCAATCTCCATGTTATCATTATACTCAAAGCATTCTTAATTCTGAAAATTATTATTTCCCAAACATGTTTTTAACTTGAATTTGAAAATTTTCATAATTTTTGCTAAAAACTAAGAAAACACTGATTAGTTTACCTAATCCACACCCCAACTTAAAACCTCATTGTCCTCAATGTAAAAGATATGAGCATGCAATGCATATGAGACAATGAAAAGAAATGAGAAGTGATGGAAAGGTAGTACCTAAAAAAAGGGGATTAAAACTTTTCCAAGGTGCTCAATGTGAAGATGGGTTAGCACAAAGATTCAAACAAACTGAAAGCAAATTATCCTAATTCTAAATCCTACGAAAACAATAAAGCTAACTACACCGTCATCAGATTAGGAGATCAATCCTAGTACATAGGATCAGTCATGTCAGGCCCCAAACTCAAAAAATCGGCTCACAAAATTTTCGATTGCCGAATCCAGTGCCGACAGCCTTCGTAGTACCCCATTCTCGGCTCTTAGCGCCCATACGCTAAATTCCGATTCTGGGATCTTACAAAGAGGATTTTCAGTATGATTTTTTTTTTTTGTAATGGAGCATAACCACAAGCATAACCAAGTCACAAAACAATATCACCACATATCCACTATATCAAAAACTTTAAGTACAATGCGTATGAAAGGGAAATACAATATAATGAGAGTAACAGAAACTCCAGTAGCTCGGCTACACGCTCCAGCTCAACGCTGCTGCAACCTAACGCCACCTGCATGCATCTATCGTGCATAAGCTTATAAAAAGCTTAGAGGGTGGTGAAAGTGTGTGTAAGGCGAGTGCCAAGTGTACAATATCAGAGTAATGTAAAAATATGCGGTAAGTCCATGAATGTTATCAGCTGTACCAAAGCTATATGATGCAAGGAATGAATGCTATCGGCCATACCAAAGCCATGCGATGCGAGGCCTATGTAGCCAAATGTCATATGCGAGATGCAAAGCAAGCGTGCCAGTACTCATCAAGTACACATATCAGTACAGTTCCTCTCTGGATATCACCGGGGTCTAGTACACTCACACTGACTGCCTCCTCCCTAGCTGCACAGTCAAGCAAGTGGAAGAGACCACACTATCCGCCTGACCAGTAGTCTGCCAATACCTACCCGGCTTATCGATATCGGACTCATTTGCGAGTTGGTCAAACTCAGCCTAGCTTATAGCTCCCTCACTCGGGCAGATAAGGCCACACCCCCTTTCAATCGACTACGACACAATGGGAGATTCAGCCTACTGGTATTTAGCACTCGGGTGCTCATGTATCCACTCGGTGTAGACTTTGGAGCATCTCCTGGTACCAAAAAGGTTCTGAAATTTTCACCTAAGGACATCCTAAGTGCCTACGATGCTAGAGCCAATATTTTCGGTATCCCATACGACCATTCACAATGTGTCTATAGAGGTCATAACCCTGATGTTGCTAGGGCATGCAGTGATCAAGTCACACATATGCGAAATGTATGAGTCACATCATCAAATCATGCAGCAATCCTACGCATACCACGCGCTCATGCGGGGGCACTCCATCTCATAAGGAGTCCCGTAAATGTCTCAGCCCAATGGCTCATGCTATGACCAAACATTCCTCATATCAAGCATACATATGATGCGTATGCGAGTGAATCATGTAAGTGCACTAAGCATGTTATAAAGTAATGAACTATCCTTAAACCGAAGATGGGCTTAGACGGCCTACACATAACCAGTATGAGCCCGTCAATGGGCCCAAGGGAGAGTCATAATGCGGACATTTAACCAACATTATACTTGCAATGTGGACGTCAAACCAACGTTGCTCCCAAGGCATAGCCTGCCACAAACCATGGAGAAATCACGCATTGCAATGGACCCTAAGGACAACCCATTGGGCCTCGACCCTTGGGCCTTAGATACATCAAATGGGCCGTATCACATGGGCCTTACATTTGTCAAATGGGTAGCATTAATGGGCCTCACCAACGAGCCTTATGTACATTGCAATGGGCCATAACCCATGGGTCTTGAATACATCAAAATGGGCCTTATAACATGGGCCTTACATTCATCAAATGGGCTACATTAATGGGCCTCACCAAAGGGCCTTATGAACATTGCAATGGGCCATAACCCATGGGCCTTGAATACATCAAAATGGGCCTTATAACATGGCCTTACATTCATATCAAGGTGGGCCTCAACAACAACCACAAATACATCGATATGGGCCCCATCACATGGGCCTTATACATATAAAGGTGGGCCTCAACAATGGCCACAAATATATCGATATGGGCCCCATCACATGGGCCTTATACATATAAAGGTAGGCCTCAACAACGGCCACAAATATATCGATATGGGCCCCATCACATGCGCCTTATAAATATCAAGGTGGGCCTCAACAACAGGCCACAAATACATCAAGGTGGGACTCATCCACATACTAAGGTGGGCCTCGATGGATGGCCACAAATAAATCAAAATGGGCCTCATTCATATACCAAGGTGGGCCTCAATGGATGGCCACAAATACATTAACATGTATAGATATACATATACATACATACATATATGTGTGTGTGTGTGTGTGTGTGTGTGTGTATATATATATATAAATGAATCATATCCAAGGATCAACTGGACGCACTCCAAATAGTGGTGGGGATCCACTTGATCCATGGATCTGACTCCTTCATTAGCCCCTGCCATAAGCCATAAAATGGGTTCTCAAAATGGATGGAAGGAATGGATGCAATGCGTGCATCATGGTGGGTCCCACTGACCGGATAGTGTGGATACATACATAGGCCAAGGTGGGCTTCCACCGTTGCACATAGAACACATACATCAGTGTAGGCTCCACCGTCTGCCTGGATGGTGGGAATAAAACACATATCATTGTGGGTCCCACGGGGGGCCCACCATAATGTTTGCTTTCCATCCAACCATTGATAAGGTCGCACGGACCTGGCTAAAAAGGAAAAAAACAAATTTCATCTTGATCCAAAACTCCTATGGACCCAAAAATGGGTTTCAAGGGCAGACGTACAATCACCATGTTTCCTATGATGTGGGCCATCTAAGCTTCGTATGGGGTTGATATTTGGAGGGTGGCCCACTGCCCTAAGGGCCTTCAAGATGGACAGTGTGGATATACAAAACACACGTCATGGTGGGGCCACGGCTGGGCCGTGGGACTGTTGTCCGTCTGCCCACCGCTGACAGCAGTGGCAGCAATGCTGCTGTTGGTTTTTTTTTTGAAAACCTTGTTTTTTCATGGTTTTTCGCTCATGGGGCCCGCATCAAGCGAATCCACCCCGCCCATTGCTTCCCATGGCCCGAGACGGACCAAACAAGCTCAATATTGAATGGGTTTTCGGAGTGTAGAAACCTCAAAGTGTATTTTAACGGTAGGAATGCTGTTTTCCAAGCTATGGCCCGCAAGAAGATCGGTTTGGCCTCAATTTTCATCTCAACGCCTAAAATGGTCTGAGGAAAAGGATGGGCGGCATGGATTGGACTTATACATCAAGGTAGGACCCATACAAGTGGCGCACCCAAATAGCCTAATATTTTATTTATTTATTTATTTTTTTGTTTCCTTTTTAAGTCCAGCGTCCCTGAACGCTGGACAGTTTGGCCCTACACCTTCATTTAAGGTGGGCCCCACCTAGGGACGGGGGCCACCACAAGAATGGGTTGGATGGTGTGGTAATACATACATCAAAGTGGGGTCCATCCAAGTGGGCCACACAATCATATCACCACACAAAAATAAATGAAAAAAATAGAGAGGGAGAGAGAGGGAGAGAGAGAGAGGGAGAGAGAGAGAGAAAGAGAGAGACACGTGATGATGGAGGAACCCTGACATTATGGGCCCTCCCTTGCATGATCTATAATATACACTAAGTGGGTCCCATTTCAAATGGGCCCACCGATCAAAATCAACGGTGGAGATCCTTTCTCCACCGAAATAGAGGGTCTAGATGACCCATTTTCAAGATAGAAAATAAACATCAAGATGGGGTCCATGGAGAATGGCCCCATCATGGAATGATCATGAGGATAAAGGTGGGCCATCGGCCACATCTTAGGGTCGATGGGCCTCACTTGGCCTATCATAAGAACATGAAAATCTAGCCTATAGAAGCACCCACCATTCGATCTTCTCGGTCCATTGGAAAGCCGATCTCCTTTTGCTTCACTTTAATGGTGGAAGATGGGAAATGAATGGCTAGGATGAGGGATTTTGGGATGAAAAAGTGGGCCACACAACTCACTTTCTCTCTTGGAATTCCTTGGACGTGTGATGCTCTTACTAGCTTGGGAGTTGTGAAGAGAAAGAGAGTGTTTGAAAGAGAAGGGATGTGACTGATGGGTGAGGTGATGGATTGGTTGACTTTGGGTTTACTTGATTTGTAGAGAAAGAAAGCATGGGTTGCTTTGTATTTGACATGAGGTGATTGATGGGATAGATTTGACATGCTGTAGAGATTCTCTTGGGATTACAAACGCGCGGCATTTTCTTCAAAATAAATGTCGACTCACATCTCTTAGCCAGGGTATCAGATCAGTGCGCGAGTCGCGGCGTTGGAACCGCGGCGACGGTGCGGTCGCAATGGTACAAGTCTCGGATAAAGCTGACTCAATTCTACAGGATACGACTTAGGGTCGTGCGTAAATGTTGATTATCGGTCGCAGGTTTCCAGAATTCGACGGGAAGGATCGCGGAATTTGACGGAACAGTACGGACTATGATACGGGTCTTACAAGTCAGAGGCATAGACATGTCCTTTTAGTTAAATTTCTCAACAAATGGCTTTAAACGATGTCCGTTCACTTTAAAAACATAGCCATTCATTGGATTCTTTATCTCAACGGCCCCATGTGGATAGACATTAGTAACAGTGAAAGGGCCGGTCCATCAAGATCGAAGTTTACCCAGAAAAAGGTGTAACCGAGAATTGTACAGAAGGACTTTTTGACCCGGTTATGAATGATTTTCAAAGGATGTTTCTGTCATGGAACACTTTCATCTTGTCCTTGTAAATTCTCGAGTTCTCTTATGCGTCATTTCTGATTTCCTCAAGTTCATTCAACTGTAGTTTGCGCAGTGAACCAGCGTTGTCCAAATTGAAGTTCAAATTTTTGATAGCCTAGTAGACTCTATGTTCCAACTCTATAGGCAAGTGGCAAGCTTTCCCATAAACGGGTCGAAAGGGAGATATTCCAATGGGGGTATTAAAAACTGTACGATATGCCCATAAAGCATCGGTCAAATGAATTGACCAATCCTTATGGTCAAGGTTAACCGTTTACTCCAAAATATATTTAATTTCCTTGTTGGAAGTCTCAGGTTGTCCACTTGTCTGTGGGTGGTATGGCATGCTCACTTTATGAGAGATGCCATATTTGTTCATTAAGTTTTCAAATGGTCTATTATAGAAGTGTGAACCTCCATCACCAATGATGGCCCGAGGTGTTCTGAACTGGGAAATGATATTTTCTTTTAAAATTTGAATAATCGTACGATGGTCATTGTTCCAGCACGGGATCGCTTCGACCAACTTAGTGACATAGTCTACTGGTAGCAAAATGTACAAATTTCCAAAAGATTGGGGGAATGGCCCCATGAAATCGATGCTCCAGCAGTCAAATGCTTCAATGATAAGAATGAGGTTCAGATGCATCACATTTCGACGGGACAATGCATAAATTTTTTTAAAATGCTCACAAGCTTTGCAAAACTCATGAGTGTCCTTGAACATAGTGGGTCAGTATGTCATACACGAAACTCGAAAACCGGGCTCACAAAATTTTCGATCGCCGAATCTAGTGCCGACAGCCTCCGTAGTACCCCATTCTCGGCTCACAGCGTCCATACGCCAGATTCTGATCCTGAGATCCTACAAGGAGGATTTCCAACGTACTTTTGTCTTATAAGAAACATCATCATCACATATCCACTAATATGAACATTTGAATACAATGCTGAAAGAGAAATACATATGTCAAAATCAGAGCTCCAAAAGATAGCTGCACGCTCCACGCTCCACGCTGCTGCAACCTAACATCACCTGTACACATCTATCATGCATAAGCTTATAGAAAGCTTAGAGGGTGGTGTAAGTGTGTGTGCAAGGTAAGTGCCAAGTATATAATAAAGCTCATAAATCATACATCATTAGGATAAGCATAAATACTGATAAGATCATGAATCATACGATATTAGAGTAAGTGGAAAGATACTGGTAAGTCCATGAATCATTTAATAACAATATATGCAATGCGGATCGGTTATGCAAATGTGGAAGCTAAATATCATATGCCGATGATGCAATGCAATATGCAAATCATGCTAAGTTCGTCTAGGCCATATAAGTGCAAAAATATAGTAACTCAAAATGCTAAGTACTGTAGATGCAATGTAATATGTGGTGTAAATGAAATGACCATGCTGGAATGTGAAGTCAGGATGATAATATCTAGTATCGCTGGCTATGGGGTCCACCACAAGGGACTTCTATCCAAACCAATCCCATACCTAAATTTGGATAGTCAAATTCAATGTGGTAAACTCCTGATCTCAGGTTAGTTGCGTGTCCAACCGAAATCCTGGCCATGCGAAGGTACACGTAACAAATAGTTACGCACCACCAGCCCGAGTGGATAGTGAATGAATGAATGAATGAATGTGCAATTTCTGCTCAATAAGTCTACATATCAGTATAGTTGCTCTCTGAAAAAATCACCGGGGTCTATTACACTCCACACCGACTGCCTCCTCCCTAGCTGCACAGCCTAGCGAGTGGAAGAGACCTCACTATCCGCCTAGCCAGCAGTCTGCCAATACCTATTCGGCTCATCGATAGTGGACCCATTTACGAGTTGGTCATACTCAGCCTAGCTTATAGCCCCCTCACTCAGGTGGATAAGGCCATACCCCCTCCCAACCGACCATGACATAGTGGGAGATGCGACCTACTGGTATTCGGAACTCGGGCGCTCATGTTCCACTTGGTCTAGACGTTGGGGCACCTCCTGGCATCGGAGATTCTGGAATTTTCACTCAGGGACATCTTAAGTGCCCGTAGTGCTAGAACCAAGTATTTTCGGTGTCCCATTTAGTTATCCATGATGTGCCTGTGGAGGCCACAACCTTGATGTCGCTAGGGCATATAATGATCAAGTCACACATATGCAAGATGCATGAGTCACACTATCTAGTCATGCAGCAATCCTGCGCATACTATGCGCTCATGTGGGTAACTCCTATCACTGAGTCCCATAAAATAATCTGCTTAATGGCATATGCTATGATCAGTCACTCCTCATATCAAGCATACATATGATGTGTATGGGCATGAATCATGGAGTTACACTAAGCATGTTATAAGGTGATGAACTACTCTCACAACAAAGATAGGCCTAGAGGCCTACACACAATAAGTATGGGCCTATCAATGGGTCCTAGGGAGAGTCATAATGCGGACATCTAACCAACATTATTCTTACAATGTGGACGTCAAACCAACATTGCCCCCAAGGCATAGCCTGCCATAAACATCATTGCCTGCATTATAGTAAAATCACACATTACATCGGGTGCACATTCCTCGCATTGAGCCACATGTACACCACATCGGGCCTAGCAATGGCCACAAATACATCAAGATGGGCCTCATCACATGGGCTAAAAATATATCACAATGGGCCTTGCTAAAAGGGTCGAAAATACATCACAATGGGCCTCAACCCATGAGCCCTAATACATAACAATGGGCCTTAACCCATGGGCCCTAATACATCACAATGGGCCTTAACCCATGGGCCCCAAATGCATCACCATGGGCATCAACCCATGGGCCCTAATACATCACAATGGGCCTCAACCCATGGACCCTAATACATCACAATGGGTCTCATCTCATGGGCCCTAAATACATTACCATGGGCCTCAACTCATGGGCCCTAATACATCACAATGGGCCTTAACCCATGGGCTCCAATTACATCACCATGGGCCTCAACCCATGGGCCATAATACATCACAATGGGCCTCAACCCATGGGCCCTAATACATCATAATGGATTTCAACCCATGGACCCCAAATACATCAAACGGGTCGTATCAACGGGCCCAATCAAATGGGCTTCATGTATATCAATCGGGCCCACCCTTCTGTATTTTTGAGATCTGACCTATTCATAAGTTAACATAGAGGTAGATGAAGTGAAAGCAAAAACATCAGCTTGATTGGAACTACCATGGCCCTTAAGAAGTTTTGAACGGTGAATGTCACTGTCCCCACTATTTTCATTGGTGGGTCCACTTGAACTTGAGAGTTGACTCATCCCTCCTCCCATGTTATAAAATGATATCTCAAAATCGTTGGATGGTTGGATACATTATGGTGGGCCCTTGAGATGGATGGCATATAAGGAAGCACATGCATCGAGGTGGGGTCCACGTCCCCTGGACTGGATAGGGTAGGTAAAATACTTACATCAGAGGGCTCCACCGTCCATTACTGGACGGTGGGCAGCGTGAATAAAACATATACATCATGTGTGGTGGCCACACTAATGGAAGTGTGATACAATACATACATCTGTGGGTCCCACGTGGGGCCCACCATAATGTTTGTTTTATATCCAATCTGTTGACGAGGTCACACAGACCCAGATGAACAGGAAAAATAAATTTCAAGTGATCCAAAACTTCTATGATACCCAAAAGGGTTTCAAAGGTAGGCATTTAGTCACACTGTTGCCTGTGACGTGGGCCACCTGAGCTTCCTCTATGTCTAATTTTTGGGGGGCCCATTGTCCCAAAGGGGACCCATGCACGGTGTGGATGTGGCCATACATCACGGTGGGGCCCACAGTTGGTACCCGTGTTCCCTGCTTGACCGTCCGTCAAACGCTACTGCACTCCTGCTGCTGGCTTTTTTTTTTTTTTGAAAAATATGTTTTTGTGCAGTTTTTCACGCATAAGGCCCGCATCGGAGGAATCCACCCCGCCCACTGGTTTCTACAATCTATAACAAATCCATCGAGCCCAATATTGAGCATGTTTCAGCATGTAGAAAAATTTAAGTAAATTTAAACGGTGAAAATCATTGTTTACTAAGGTATGGCCCACCAGTTAGTCGGATCGACTCCATTTTTAGGCTCAACGTCTAAAATAATATGAAGAATAGGGTGAATGGCATGGATTACATTTATGCATCGAGGTGGGGCCTACCCAAGTGGCTCACCCAAATAGCCTTGAACCAAGGCTAATATTTGTGTTTTCCATTCAACGTCCAGCATCCAGGGACGCTGGACGGTTGTGCATTTCAAGTGGGCTGCCCACGTGGGCCACCAAATGAGGGATGGGGTGGATACAACACTTATAAAGTGGGCCCCACCTATGGATGAGTTGGATAAAATACATGCCTTATGGTGGGGTCCATCCGGGTGGGCCACATGGCCACATCATCACATACAACAAGAAAAAAAATGAAAGAGAGAGAGAGAGAGAGAGACGGGACACGTGTGATGGAGGGCTCCGCCACTATGAGCCCTCCCTTGCCTTCAATCATACATTAAGTGGGTCCCAATACATGTGGGCCCACCAAATCAAAGTTCAACGATGGAGGTTCCTTCTCCACCTAAAATGGACGGTCTAGATGACCTCTTTTTATGCAAGGAAAATAAACATCATGATGGGGTCCATGGAGGATGGCCTCATCATGGAATGATCATGAGGATCAAGGTGGGCCATCGGCCACACCTAGGATCCAAAGTGAGATCCATACCATCAATCGGTAGGCCTCACTTGGCCCATCATCAAAACATGAAAAATCTAGTCTAATAAGCACCTACCTTTCGATCTTCTTGGTCCAATGGAGCACTGATCTCCTTGTGTCTCACTTTGATGGTGGAAGATGAGAAATGAATGGCTAGGATGAAGGTTTTTGGGAGAGGAAGTAGGCTACACAAAACTCTTTTTCTCTCCTTAGAAATGTTGGACGTCCACCACTCTTTCTAGCTTGGAAAATGTGTTGAGAAATGAGAGAGAGAGGGTTGTAAGGAGAGAGAGTGATGGGTGATAGATGTGAGGTGAGTGATGGGTGAGGTGAGAGATTGTTGACTTGGTGGATCCTTAACTTGTGGAGAAAGAAAGTATGGGTGCTCTTGTACTTGACATGAGGTGATTGCTTGATTGATTGATTGATGGATTGATGTGACATGTTGTAGAGATTCTCTTGGGATTGTAAAAGTGCGACATTTTCTTCGAAATAAACGCCGGCCCACATCTCCCTGACAGGGTATCGGATCGATATGCAAGATGCGGCGTTAGAACCGCGGTGACGGTGCGGTCACAATGGTACAAGTCTCGGATTAAACCGACTCAAATATACGGAATACGACTTAGGTTCGCATGCAAACATCCATTATCGGTTGCAGGTTGTCGGAATTCGTCAGGAAGGATCGCGAGAGTCGACGGAACAGTATGGACAAGGATACGAGTCTTACACAGTAAAAGTCATACTGCAGAATTTTGGTCGTGGTCTTTTTAGCAAAAAAGTGACCACCACAGGCCTGCGAATGACATAAGGAGATGACACTTTGGTGTTCATTGCCTGGCACACATCTCCTTAGAATTTGATCTGTGTAAGATTTGAATAAATACGGGTCATCTAAGAAGAACTTACGAAGCTCGGCGAAGAATTTTTTTTATCTTGCTCATTCCAATGAGTTGGTGTGAAAACTATAGCAACATAATTTAAAATGTCAGCAAACCAAGGTAATTAAGAAATTTTAAACAATTGTTCGTTAGGGAACATATCGTTTATAGGTGGCATTTCAAGAGAATTGGGGAGATCAAGTCTCGAAAGATGGTTAGCCACTACGTTTTCTACTCCCCTTTTGTCCCGTAGTTCCAAATTAAATTCCTGGAGTTGGAGGATCCATCTTATTAAGCATGGCTTAGCATCATTCTTAGAAAGAAGGTACTTCAAAGCCGCATGATCAGTATAGATGATGATCTTGGATCCGATCAAGTAGGGCCTAAATTTGTCCAAAGCGAACACTACGGCTAGGAGTTCCTTCTCCGTAGTAGAGTAGTTCACTTGGGCAGGATTTAGAGTTTTACTTGTATAGTGAATAATGTAAGGCTTCTTTTCTTTTCTCTAGCCTAACACCGCCCCAATAGCATAGCCAGACACATCACACATAATCTCAAAAGGAATACTTTAATCGGGTGGTTGCGTGATAGGTGTGGTAGTCAACATACCCTTGAGCTTAGTGAAAGCTTCCTGGCATTGCTCAGTCTACTCATATGGTATATCATTTTGAAGTAGATTACATAAAGGATGAGAGAGGTAACTAATTAATTTCTTTATGAATCGTCTGTAAAATCCAGCGTGTCCTAAGAAGGATCGCACATCTCGTATGCTCTTGGGTGGAGGTAGGTTAGAGATAAGATCAATTTTAGCCTTATCTACCTCAATTCCCTTGGACGAGATGATATGTCCAAGAATAATACCCTTATGAACCATGAAATGACACTTCTCCCAATTTAGTACCAAATTCTTTTCCTCACATCGCTTTAGCACATTTTTCAGATTTTCCAAATACTCGCTGAAGGATGGACCAAAGACAAAGAAGTCATCCATGAAGACCTCTAAATATTGCCCTAGCGTGTCAGAAAATATACTCAACATGCATCGCTGAAAAGTGGGGGGGGCATTACATAGTCTGAATGGCATCCTTCGGTAAGCAAAGGTGTCAAAAGAGCACGTGAATGTGGTCTTTTCTTAATCTTTGATTAAGACTATCATGTTTATAAAACCAAGGTATAAATAGGGAGAAATATGCAATATTTAACACTCAACAGTCTTTCTCCTTGATATTCACCTCAACACTCATCAATTTGCAAAACAGTTTATTGAAAGTATTAATATATTCATATAGATCTAACCCTTTCGCCATTTTCAGAGTATAAAATTGCCTCTTCAAGAACAGACGATTGGTGAGAGATTTTGTCATGTAAATACTCTCCAATTTTGCCCATAAACCTACAGTAGTCATCTCATCTATGACATTGTAAAGGACTTCATTAGCCAAGCATAATTGAATTGTACTAATTTCCTTTGATCAAGCTCATCCCAATCTTCTTCCTTTACAGATTTCGAATTGTGCACTTTCCCAAGGAGTGCATAATGCAACACTTACTGAATTATGAGGGCTTTCATCTTCAATCTCCATAGTTTAATGCTATTTTTACCTGTGTTGAGGGTCGAATATTGCATATCAGACCCCAGTTATTGCCAGGATTTACAATCATAGTACTGTTCATCGGCCTGATTTAATCATGTTTGTGATGCAGGGCGTATTCGTGAGCCTGGACTGGGAAAGGGTACTAAAAGCATGGATTTAACAGTCTGAAGTCACCAAGGCAAGCGACGAACCCTAGGAGACCAAGATCAACAGATTTGCATGCCAGGGATCCAAGAAAATCAGATCGTTCATGTTAAAGAGGCTCGAAAATGGTCCAGAATGCAAGATCACAGGGTTCCTGTCATCTGATTGACTCAAAACTTCATACATGGGATGGGGACCATAAATTATCCATACATATTAAATTTCATCCATTGGATACCTCTGGAAGTGGCTCAGCGGACTGATCAGCCCATTAAATCCTTAAGTGGGACCCACATGGTCTTTGGATATGCCTCAAAGTTGGTGTCAACCCATTACATGAGGAGATACATCAGATGATCGGATCAAATTTTTCAGAAACATTGCAGTGGACCCCACCTAGTGTGGAGTGCGTACGGTGCAAATGAGCACCCGCCGCGCGCCAAACGAACCAAGACAGTCAGGGAGTGCTGACACGACTCCCTGCCTAACATGGAGCTCCTGTTTCCTTCTAGCGCAACAGGGAGTTGCGGTTGAAGTCGGGTGGGCCACCATCATCACGGATAATTCTGATCCGGACCGTCCATTCATTCTAAAAGACTAAACCGATCGTACACAAGAGTTGTTTTTCAGACCCTTACACAGACATGAATGGAACCAGAGCTACTACACCTTACGGACGGTCGGTTCAAAACTCAATGGGCCACACTCAACCCATTCCAAAATTGACCATCTCAAAACGGTTTTATGAGGAGAAGATAATGGACGTAATGGATTTCTGAGACACCAAGTGTGTGGACCCCATCAACTCTCAAACTGAATAAAAGATAAAACAGCAAACTCTGCTTCTGCTGGCGTGAAACAGGGGCGCCGTTTGGTCATTAGTGGGCCTTCATCATGGCCCATGCAAACGATCTGTGCGGTCCATCATGCAGAGGGGCTCGATATGGTTGACTCCATGCTGACTGTGTGCACTCATGCAAGCACACGTGCTGATCTCAACGGTCACAAACAGACTGCTTTACAAAGTTCCGCAGCTATTTTCTCCTATGGGTCACGCCGAATCTGATCCGAAATCAACTTTTCCCAACCTTAAACCTCGTGATTGATCAGATTATCGGAGTGGATTTTCTCATAAAACGATGTAGTGGGCCCCACCGTCAGCACCGCGCTATTGGAGCACGTCCTGTTTCGCAGCCGGACGCTGTCCAACTTCTGCAACATGTTGTACATCCTTGGAGGCCGTCGGACGGCTGATCTGAACCGTTCATCATGTAGGTGGGCCAAGAATCTCCCAGAGGACGCTGTCCTTTTAGAAAGAAAGCAAAGAAGAAGAAGAGTAGAACCAGCGAACTCCTGACTGCGTGAGGTATCTCGCAGCAGAGGGCTGCTTGGAGTCTCCAGCTTCCGCAGCCTAGTTCTAGCAGGACTCAAAAGCAGTTCCGTGAGGAGCATTAAAGGAGGCCGTGGCTGGTAGGAGAGGGGATCAGTGGCTGAAACGGGGAGTTTTGGGGGGACGGTTTGGTTATCTCTTGAAAGAAGCTGGACGTGAAAGCAAAAGTGGACGTGCAGCTTGGCCTGGCTTGGCTGCAGATGAACAGAGCAAGAGTTTAGCAGTGAAGAGAGAGCGTTGGAGCAGTTTGGCAGGGAGAAAAAGGGAAGATCTGGAGGCTGAACGGGAGAGAGAGAAAGAGAAGAGAAGTTTGTTTCTTCTTCTTTACTTAAATTTCTTGCTATGTTTCCTTTCTTCTTTCTCCTTTGTTTATTTGTTTATTTTAGCCTATTCATGTGTGGCTAAACCCCTTAGCTAGGGATAAGGGGTGAAGCTTGTGGCGTGATGGGGTGATCCTACGGACTGGATGCATGTGATGAACTGACGTTGATTCTAGTGTGATTGAATGGAATGCTATCAAGTTTTTAATGATTTATTGTGACTTAAATTACAATATATTTGTGATGGCTTTGAGTATGTCCATTCCCTTATTGTGACTATGCGGTTAGGAAACTCTGTTGTTCACCATTGCCCCTTGGACATGGTTAGATGACGGAACTCTTCCTGACATTCATACATCACTCAGATTGGCTGTGAATTGGTTTGATTTTGTTGTTTGCTTTATCTCATGGACATGGTTTTGTGATGGAATCCATTCTAATTCATATACCTTTCATCTTTTGAAAACCAGATCAAGTAAGTTCAGTTTAACATCCATAATTCTTGATGCAGGCATAAGATCTCCCTGATCTCTACAAGTGGATTCTCTGAATCCCTAGTTTCCTTCCTCTGAATTCCTTAAGTTTTTACATTAATCTCTCACCATTATTCATCAATTTACATTTGATTTAGATTGCATCTTAGGCTAGTTCTATTTCCACCTAGTTTCAAGAAACGTACAAGTTTCAGTCCCTGTGGATTCGACCTCGGTCTTACCGAGTTTATTACTACATCACAACCCTATACTTGGGGAGTGAACAACCTGCGAATTTCTCTGTCTCGAACTTCACATTCGATCCCCTTGACACCATATCTCAAATGTAAACTAACAAAACAACCTCACTTTGATACCACTTGTTGAAGATCCGGCCCTATGGAAGCACCTTAATCTATATTGAAACAAACAAGAGAAACCAAAATTATAAGAAATATAGAGAACAAATGATTTTTATGTGGAAAACCCTTATGGAAAAAAACAATGGCACAAAGCGACGATCAATCTGCTATTCCAAGACGATTACACGAATGGAGAGAACTTGCAGCCAAAACCCTAGTTCTTTCTCTTGGAGGCTCTAAAAAGCACCTAAAACAACTTAAAATTGTAACTCTCTCTTAACCTCAACATAATTAACCCTAAAAGTCACCCTTTCATTGGGGGAAATGTCAAAAATACCCCTGCAAGGGTCCACTAACACTTGGGCCTTGTTAGCACGTGAAACATGGGTCATATGGACTCATAAAAGTGAATAAACTCATAGTGATTTTGGTGTCATAATTTTGACAGCAAGAGTATAGATAAGTAGATCACCAACTTCTTAATAATAGCCCTTATCCAGGAGGAGAGTGAATCTCTAAAGCAAGAAAAAATTGATATTTTGAATGAAGTGTTGTTTAGAACATAAATGGTGGTCTTATAAAAGTAAAAGAGGTTCGGGACTCTTAATCCAACTTGAAATAGGACACTTTTTGAAATAATAAGCATTACTAAGAATAATAAGAAAGCATATAATATTACTAAAACTTGTAAATGAATCTTTTTGAAATAATAAGAACTACTAAAAATAATAAGAAAAAAATCTAATATTACTAAGACTTGTAAATAAATTTTAGATGACTAAAGAAAAGACTTTGGATTGGAACAAGACTATTAAAATTATGAACATAGCAGAAAGGGTTTTAAAAAAGTAGGTTTTGATTCTAAATCCAAAATGAGTCTTGAAACAATGGAATTTTGTGAAACTGTTTGAGGATCAATGAACGATGTAGAGCTCGTTGATAGCTTTCTAAGAATAATTATATACACAAAATAAATAACTATTCCCAAGTAATACCATTAGAAGCTATTAATAGTTATATACACGAAACAGATAGCCGTTCCCAAGTAATAGCCATTGGAAGCTATAACACATGCGTTTATGCTCTTTTCACAACAAATGGAACTTTTTAGTCCAATTTCTTTCAATTTTGACAATTCATGAACTTGTCCACAAGCTGTTGTACATCAATTATCTAACATTTAGTTATGTAGAGGTAGTGTTTTCCATTAGTCACTAACAAGAGACATCCCTATTATGCATGAAGTTTGTCTATATTGTGCCATAGTTAATTTATCCATGCCATGGATCAATGGTCCTCGTCATGGATGGATCATGCCCACCAAATCTCTTGATTTGGAATATCATAGCTGCTTAATATGTGGGCTTTTTCTTTTTCCACTAAACGCGGACCGTTTATATCTTTCTTCATAACCATGTGTTTTGTTGGGATTTAGACCCCCCCCCCCCCCTCGACAAACCTAGATCAACACTAGGTATTAGAAATTTAGATCTAACATCATCGTCAATTTGTGCACTTTATAGAAGCACGTTCAACATGTTCAATGAAAATAGGACAATCAAATAAATTAAAATAACTAATAAAGAAACCACACACAAAACACAATGATATTTAACGTGGAAAACTGTTGCTAAAAAAACCACGACACAAAGCGACAGATATCCACTATAATTAAAACCTTAGAGTTATACACTATTCATATTCTTCGATTACAAATGTACCCAATCTCTCCTTGTGATGAGCAAGCCCTAGGAAAATATTTCCCTAGCCCTTACAAGTGTGAGAAACCCTCTCACCTTACGAAAACCCTCACCCCTGAGAGAGAACACTCATATGGAATAATACAAGCCTTGATTGCTATTGAGTATGAAATATTGCATAATTTCCCCCTACTGTAACATGGTTTTATGAGAATTAATGTGCTTAAGTGAACTTATTGCGTGTATTCTCTCTTGCGAGGTGATTTTGAGTGCTTAAAGTGAAATGGATGCTGAAAGTATGGATTCGATGCTTAAGAATTACTAAGACAAGTATTGGATCTTTGGTGGTCAAGAATAAAGATTTCAAGAGTCTAAGATCCAACAAAACCAAGTAAAGAAGGAAGGAATTTGAGATTGAAAAGTACAGGATTCAAGAGTTGCTGAATTTGACTATTTGATACACTTCGATGTTATCGAAGTAAGTGATCGATGCCATCAAAGGAGGCTCGATTACATTAAACTTATAAGAGAAAATCAAGTTTGGTCACTAGACAATAGGATTACATTAAAGACCCTTCGATCCCATCGAAGAGAAGTTTGATGTCATTAAAGCCAGTTCGATGAACTAAGGAATTTCGAGCTCAACTCATTGGATAGTTTTGGGTGATTTTCGATGACATCGAAGCCACTTCGATGACATCGAAGGTCGGGAGATGACATCGAAGATTTACGCAGATAATTTCTAAATTCAAATACAACTGGGTTTCAATCCTTCGATGACATTGAAATGTCATCGAAGCTGCGTAGAGTGCATAATTTGGGGCAGTTTGCAAAGTCGGTCGAACAAAGCTTGTTTAAAGGAGTTCTCTGAGGCATTCTAAGTACGAATTAAGGTTAGAAGATTGGAGCAAATGGTGGTGTTACTTCCAAGAAGTTCTTTCTTCTTTTCTAATTAGTTTTTCATGTTTTTCTCAAGAGTTTTTAGTTCAGTCATGTCTAAGATTGGATAACTCTTATTAGAGTTAAGAGGTAAAGCTTGTAGTTTATTTTAATATTTTTCTTACTTTGATTCAAGTTATGATCTTCATGCTAGATATTTCATAGTTTATGGTTTGAATTTAAGAAGTAATTTGATTATTACTTTGATCTATCATCGACTTCAGGCATGGTGGATGCTTAGGAACTCTCTGAATGCTTTCTTCTCTATTTATCATCAAGTTTGACTACTCAATCTGATTGAAGAATGAGTCCAACAACCAACAGAGATAATTCTGAATTTTCTCGATGGGATCGACAGAGGGTTTGATCCTATCGAAGGACCTTCGATCCCATTGAAGACCCTTTGATCTTATTGAGTTGTTAACTAGCCGTTTTATAGACATTGCAAAATGATTTCTTATAAAAGGGTATTCGGTTCTTGGGCAAAATGATGGGGTTTTTTGTGTAATAGAAGTTTACGAGATTCTCCACTCACATCCCACATTCCAAGCCTCTAAATTCATGAGATCTAAGTCATCTTCCTTATGATTCATCATTTGAAAGAGGATTCCAACCACAGTAGAGAAGATGAACTTAATCTCCACATTGTTCTAGAGATTAGACTTGAACCAATAGTCAAATCATTGTCTAAACCCTTTAAAACACACATCTAGGTGAATCTCTTAGGAAATTACAACTTTCCTATAGATTGTAGGAGATTTACCCAACCTCTCATTACGTTGGTCACTTCAATGGAGTATTGCATGCAATATATTTAATCTTAGAGTTGAAGCCTTGACAAAGCATCTACATTAATGATCGATGGAGAAAAATGGGAGCTGATTGAAACACGGGAGAGCATCGATCATGTAACCCGAGACAACATATCAAAGGTGCTCAATTCGACAAGTATCAATTTGTGAGTAATGCTCTCTTTCCTTGTGTAGGATTGATGGTAAGAGTTTGTAACCCAAACTCGATACGTTCTTGTGTAGGACCTAAGCTCTCGTGTAAGGCTGAATTTACCATTCACAGGTGTGTACGTGTTAGTCTCCGTGGGAGCCTCCGGTGGGAGTAAATGTAGGTCCTTGAACTAGAAATGAGGTTGTTAGTTAGCTGATAGAAAATAAACTAAAGTCTCTTGTGGAAGCCTCCAGCAGGAGTGTATGCTGGATAGGTTCTTGTATAGGATTGTGGTCTTTGTATAGGACTGTAAAGGTTATAGGTGAACCTGATTTAAAACCTTTAATAATGAAATCCGATATACTCATGGGTTAAGTGTATTCATCAGAAGTGGAGTAGAGAAACTGAACCACTATATATGTTTGTGTTTGAGATTATCTTTTAAAACCTATTTAATTATGCTTATGGATTTAATTTGATGAATTATATGCATGTATGATTAAATGAATACTAGTAGTTAATAGTTAGTACATCACACACGCTTATGTACACTATCATATATAAACTAGTTACTTGAATGACATATCTACTATAGTCTATGTGATTGAACCATCTATTGGTTTGAAAGCTTTAGAGTTAATTGCCTTAGCTTAAACTGACATATTAGTTTAAGTAAGCAATTATATGTTAATTGAAAAAAAATTATTTGGTCCTAATCACCACCGTCTAGGACATAGCCTTCATTCTATGGCTTTGCCAAGTTTCTGCGCATAGCCGTGGTATCCCACACCATATGCAATTTCAACATATGTATACCTTATATTTGTTTACCTTCCTAATCCATGCACCCTAGCTGTCTAAATCCCTTGACTATATGTGGTCACTATCCTTAGGCATTCCCATTCCACCCAACATATGGATAAAATCAAATCTCAATAATTAGATGCCCATCATAAATGATTTAAAACAAATCAATGGTCAGAATATTGAAAAACTACAATTAACTAATTAAAAACCTTAAAGGTGTCGTTCAGCCTTTTAAGCACTTGATGAACTGTCCAAACCTTAAGATCAACATCTTATTCATTTTTCGGGTTGATCAAGTGGATCCCATGTTGGATCATGCACACTTCAGGGATTCTAATGAAGACAACAAACTACACCCACTTCCAATGACAATGTAGAGCTTCGTAAGGAGAGCTAAAACATGATTAATTAGAACATCTCTATCTACACATCCTTAGGTCATGAGGATTTGATGGAGCTAGTGCAACTACAAGCCTATTCAAGTTTGGGCATATGGCGGGTCTCCCAGGATTGATACTTACATTCAATCCTTACTAATGCAAGTGACCGAATGGCCTATCCAAGGAACCATCCATAGCATACTTCGGTAGGGAAGAAAACAAATCAATACTCAGTCAACCTTGATGGGCAGAGATTATCCATCCTCACACCAAGCCAAACTCCTTACATGAGATGATAATCGAATCATAAAACAGGTATACTAAGGAAGTTGTATATATGGTCATAACTAAGGCAATGAGATCCATGTACCATAACTCTCCCTTGACTATCAAGCCATTGCCCAATTTCAAGTGCCAAGGATAAGAGGTATTGAAATTGTGTCGGTTGTCTAACACAACACCACGCTATGTGGAAGCTTACAAAGCTTAAAATTATGACTAAGTTTTAAAGGGGGGTGAATAGGACCACTTAAAATTTGTGCCAATTAAAAACTATTCACACTTAGGCTTCTAAGCCAAGTGGGTCTAATTGCATAGACTACAGATGATACAAGTTGAGCCACTAGTCTATATGCGAGACAGATATCTTGTATGTGCATATGCAATCAATTAGATGCCTAGCATACAATCTATTTAAGTATTCATATAATTCAACAAATTAAACTGATGAGCATGAATAGAAATGTGCACAAATCATAATCGCAACACAATGATATATAGATGTTCAACCACTTGCCTAATCCACCCCTGATGGACACACTCTCCTTAAGTGTACCAGATTTCACTATCTTAGACATTTCCAATATGTTCACCTCTAACCTTTACAAGTGTACACTCCCACTAGATGCTCCCACGAAGACTTACACACGTACACTCCTGTCGGAGGCCTACACAAGGACTTAACAAATGTACACTCCTGTCGGATGTCTACATAGTGACTTAACATAAGTACACTCCCATTGGAGGACTATATAAGGACTTACACACGCACACTTTAATCGGAGGCTTATATAAGGACTTAATTGAGCTTCAATTACAAACTTTATACTTAATCCTACACAAGGAAATAATATATATACTATAAAATGACAAACTTACTTATCAGATTGAGCCTCAGTATAACACCTTGCTTGAGAGCTTCTTCAATTTTGAATTAGCTTCTTAATTAAGTCTCTTATGGAACCCATGATGCATGTGGAAGCCTGATGAAGCTTAAAATTACGGCTAAGACCCAGATTGGGGTGATGAATAGGGCTACTTAAAAATCTTTAGCTAATTAATACAATTTACAAATTATAACTAATAAGTATATTAACATCAAGGCTACCAAGCCAAAGTGGGTCCAATCACATAAACTACAAATGATATAACAATCTGAAATTGCGCTAATGACCGCTTTAGTTGAAGTAGGAATATGCCAAGATGTCCTAGAGGGGGGTGAATAGGACTTTTAAAATTTTATGATGATTTAAAACCTATCAACCCTATCTTTACCTAATATGCAAATAACAGGATTTCATTAATGTAACTCTACTGGCTTCTAAGCTAGATAGAGGATCCAATCATAAGACTATTTAAAAGATAAACAAGATGTACAACATAGTTCATGATGGATGTAGCTGTGTGTGAGGTGTGATTCTACTTAGATCCAGATAATCATGTACACATGCAATATGAGAACATTCAGAGAAATCACATAAGCAGTAGAAGTAAATAACAATCTCAAACACAATTGCTTTTATAGTGGTTCGACTATGTGTCTACTCCACTTCCGGCAGACGCACTCAACCCTTGAGTGTACTGGATCTCACTAATGGATGTTTCAAATTAGGTTCACCTTAAACTAGTACAACCTACTCCAGGCTGACTTTAACATGTCTCCATGACACAAGTTTATGCCCCACACAGGAGCAAGGGTCAACACAGAGCACCTAGATTTTAGGCCACACAGGCCAAAGATCCACATAAGGAACTTAACAGTTTATGCTCCTATGAACAAGGGTCAACACACAGCACCCAGGTTTTAGACCACACAGGTCAAGGACTTAAGTTTATGCTCTCCACAGAGCAAGGGTCAACACATAACACCCTCACATACACTCCCATCGGAGGCCTCCTATGAGGCCTGGAAAGGGGTGAGAAGCACCTTTGACCCAATCCTATAAAAGGAATGAACGAAAGGGTCTCTGGACTCTAATGACTTACAGATAAGTAGATGAGCCCTATTTAGCACGTTGATGAAGATCTCCTCATTTGATGACGAAGAATCTTCAGCTTTCTTGATCCGCAACACAGATGATGCTCCAATGTAAGGGAACGAGTTGGGTCAAGGTTATGTTGGAATCCTACTCTTATTAAATGTTTTCCTATATTAGAAACAGAGTGATTCCAATCATCTATACATTCAAGGTATCCCAGCTCAATGATTTGCCATTAAGATGGTAGTTGCAGGATCCTTGAATGCGGAAGTTCATTCCCCAATCCACTCTATTAAATATCAATGATGAGGGTGGATTGGAGGATGAGCTCCCCTGAGAGAAAAAGGCTTAGGGTATATGATCTGGATTTAAACACTCAAAAGCTCTATCTATTTTCTCTACCAACAACCAAAGGCAAGCTCTCATTAAATAGGCAAAAAGTTCCAACGGAAAAAAAATAGTCATATTTTTGACAGAATTCGAGATCATCGAGTAGGGTTCGATATTATCGAGCGTATACTCTTGATAGCATCGAATGGCTGCTTGATGACATGAACTCAATCTGTCAAACACTTTTAAACATTTTTGCCAACTGGTTGAGAAATCAAACACTCTTCGATGTCATCGGATTTCGACTCTGATTTCATCGAAACAAGGTTCGATTCTTCGACATTTAAAAATATGAGACAGATGCCTTTGAAACTTAAGAGCTATTTGATATGATCAAGCATCTCTCGATATTATCGGATTTTGAATATTAATGATATCGATGACGGTATCGATTCATCGATATTTTCAAGGAAATTTCCTATAAGCTTGCTGGACAGTTTGTGTCTTATTTTGATGACATCGACCTGGTCTCGATACGATCAATATTTGAATATTGTTTTCATTAAGTGATCCTCGATACTTGAAAGATTTTTTCTGAAAGCTTGCTAGATAGTTTTGTGTCCCAATCCGATATCATCGAAGGTCTATCGATATCATCGAGGTTTGAATTTCGAGAATATCGAGGCTTTCTTCGAGATATTGAAAATCTCATGATTTTCCTTAACTATATATTGGACACAACTGACCAGTTGTCAATTTTATCGAGCCGTCTCGATGAACTTGAGATTTAAAATTCGATGATATCGAACATTCCATCAATTCATCGATAATTCAATCCAGAATTCTTTGTAGTTGCTGGATATTTGAAGTCCTCAATTCGATAATATCGAGTGAGTTTCGAGGACATCAATAACAGGGTTTGATTTTATCGTACCACGTATCGATAAATCGACAAAGGCAGAAAACTTAGAGATTTTCCTGATTTCGCAAAATAGTTTTCTCATCTTAAACCCGAAGATGTTCTATCCATTTTTAAGAGTTTTATATACCTGGTGTTTTAGGACATGGGATGTGAGGCTAAGGTTTACCTTTGATAAGTTTGGGCACACATCCCGTTGAGGCAGATGCTTAAACAATCTTCTTATGGGGCTCACTTGTTTTGCTGACTCAACACTCACGCTAATTGACAAACCAGGACACTTTCACAATCAAGTAACTAATTTATAAGAGATAGCGAGTTTTTTTGTGCTTATAAGTTAAGTGCCTGTCATAGAACCCAATTCAAGCATTTATAAGATTTAACTAATCAAACAAATAAGCATAAATAAAATTATGCTCAAATGAGAATCATAAACATAAGCATATATAGTGGTTCGGTTTTCATATTCCACTCCTGATGGATGCAGTCTCATCGAGTGTACTAGTATTCACTATCTTATCAGTTTTCAATAGGTTCATCACTAAGCTTTACAATGGTTCTTTTAGGCTAACCATTAACCTATACATACACTCCCGTGTCAGAGAAACACGTTTTCACTAGTGTCGGTGGCTCTTGTAAGGGACTTTAGTTGATTTTTTATCAACTAACAAACAATCACTAGCGGTCTTAATCCAAGACCCTACGTATACTCCTCCTGGAGGCTCCCTATGGAGATTAACACATACATACCCTTGTCCGGTGAACTCGACATTACACAAGAACTTATGTCCTACATAAGAACCTATTCGAAGTTGGGTCATAAACTCTACACTCAATACTACATAAGGAAGGAGTGTGAATGGACTCTATAATTGAAAAATTACTTGTCAGATTGAGCTCCTTTGTAGCACCTTGCTTGGGATGCTTCTTCAATGCTCTCCCATGCTTGAATCAACTTCTCAATTTCTCTACCGATCGCTGATACCGATGTTTCAACTCTTACGATCAATTGCCTTACATATGATGCCCTATGAAATGACCAGGGTGGTGGGAGGATGGTGGAATCTCCTACAAATAATGGATATTTGATTTACAAAGAGGATTCACCTAGATGGGTCTTCTGGAGAATGTAGATAATGATATACCTATAGGCTTAGTATCTAATCTTTAGAAAATGGTGGAGATTGAGTTCATCTTCATTATGGAGGTTGGAATCCTCATTAGATTGGTTAACCTCAAGAAGATGACTTAAATCTCACTGGTTTAAATGCTTAGGATGATGGATATGAGTGGAGAATCACTCAGGCTTCTATTACAAAAAAAATCCATCCAAATGCCCAAGAACTGAATGGCTATTTTATATATATAAAAAAGATTTCCAACAGCTATAAAATAGCTAGTTAACGGCTTTGTCGATAGGATCATCTAGAAGCTAGGTTTATTTGGGACCATCTAGAATCTAGGTTTATTTGGGTATAAGGATAGGGTCGCCAAGGCATCTTAATTTACCTGTTATAAATGGAATCATGTGATTGACAAATAGGTGCATAAATCAGTGCACTAACACTACTTTCATCCCATCTATGTCTCTACACTCTTATATTGAGGTTATCTTGGGAGTAAACTAGTAGGGAATCGATCTAAGTATTTTTTACATATACGACCCTCCTAAATCTTCTCTCCTAAACCCCAAATGGAGTTGCAAATACCATTCAATTTTGAATAAAACTTCATAAAAGTTTCATGCTATTTCATTTTAATATTCGTGAATTATGTGGTGAAGATTTGAAGCTTAGCACGTTTACTGTACTAGTTCTCTCATGGGTGGTTTCTAAGATGTCCCATGCTTCCTTTCCCATTTCACATGTGCAAATGCGTTTAAATTCATTGGTAAAACCATGCAGTAATTCTCATTGAGAGTTTTAGGATCATGGCATACCTAGCTCTCTTATCAACACTCCAATTGAATTTATCTTTAGGAGTGCTAATAGTTCCACCGTCAACCATAACATGTTTTATGGGCATAGTCCATCCTTATTCAAGAATAGCCCAAACTATGGGGTCAAGGGTTCTTAAGAACACCCTCATCCTATCCTTCTAATAAGCATTGTTAGACTCATCGAAGTAAGGTGATCATGTGACGACACTCCCATCATGGGTAGCATGATTCTAAAGCTCCTACGAATATTACTCTAGACAGTTAAGTCCTTAAAGAAAAAATCGCTCTAATACCAATTGAAATTGCATCGATTGTCTAACACGACACCACAATACGTGGAAGCTTACAAGCTTAGAATTACAACTAACTCCTGGGGGGGGGGGGGGATGTGAATTGGATTAGTTAATTTATGCCAATTATAAACTATTAACACTTATGCTTCCAAGCCAAGTGGGTCCAATCGCATAGACCATAAATGATTTAACAAGTTGAGCCACTACTTTATTTGCGTGATAAATATCTTGTGTATGCGTGTGCAAACAATTAGATACCTAGTATACAATCCATTCAAGCATTCATATAATTCAACCAATTAAACTCATAAGCATGAATAGAAGTGTGCACAAAGTACAAATGCAAATGCGAATATATATAGTGGTTCGACTACTTGCCTACTCCACTCCCAGCGGACGCACTCTTCTCGAGTATACTGGATTTCACTATCTCGAAGGTTTCTAATAGGTTCAACTCTAACCTCTACAAGTGTACACTCTTGCTGGAGGCTCCCTCAAAGACTTACACGCACAAACTCCTGTTGGAGGCTTACACAGTAACTTAACAAATATACACTCTCATCGAGGGCCTATATAAGGACTTAACACATGCACACTCCTATTAGAGGCCCACATAAGGACTTACACATGTACACTCCCGTCGGAGGCCTATAAAAGGACTTAATCAAGTTTGGGTAATAAATTCTATACTTAATTTTACATAAGTAAAGAGTATATGGATTTTAAAACAATAAGCTTACTTGTAGGATCGAGCCCCATTGTAGCACTTTGCTTGAGAGCTTCTTCAATATTGAATCGACTTCTTAATTGCTCTCCCAAACTTTGATATTAATCTCCTTTAGCTTCAAATGATTGGCCACTTTGCACTTGATGCTCTAATGAGGCTACCAAGGTAATGGAAGAGAGATTGAATCTCCTACAACTATGGGATAGTTGGTTCCAAATAGAGATTTACCTAGATGGGCATTCTAAAGGATGATAGACATTAGTATTTACCTATGGGATTGAGTATATTCTTAATAGAATCCAAGATACCGTGTTCTTCATTAAATTGAGCTTAAAATGGTTATTAGAGTGATTAATTATAATGAAGAAAGCATTGGTCTCTTTAGGTGATACCATAGGAGTGTTGGGAAAGATTGGAATGCACTAGGACTTCTAAAGCAGCCAAAACCATCATATACTAAAGATCCGAATGCAACATATGTAGAGAAAAAGATCCAACGGATCTGTAATAGCTAGTATCAATTGATCGATCAAACTTAAGTTTAATTTAGGGGCAAAATGTTGTTTGACATTTTTTTCTCACCTTTGATCGATCAAGATTGATCGAAGGTTTGCTTGATTGATCGAAGATTAATTGAACTTATGCATTTTGGTTGTTTTTCTTTCTATGCACTTTCACATGATCTACCCAGTACAATGTGCACAACCCCAACTGTAGGGTCGCAATATAGTATTAACTCGGTGAGAACGAGGTCGAATCCACAGGGAATGGGGAACATGGTCTAGAACCAATCTAAGTCTAACTTGGTTTGTCTGGATATTTAATCCAGCAATTTAGAAAAAAAGTTTTAAAATAATAAAGATAAAAGACTAAGGATCCAGGAATCCACCTATAACAATCTCAATATTAATCTACTTGATTCAATGATAACTCGATTCGAATTGAAGTCATATCCCATCCAATCAGATGATAGAGCGGTTAAAATAGAATCTGAACTTTTATTAGATTAGTTCACACATGAAGATCCATTGTATTGATTAGAAGGGATTTCATCATCCTACCATGCCTAGGAGATAATGGTGAACAACAAGATTTACCAATCTCCATAACTCTAAATAGATTAAGAAGATATCAAAAGCCTATACAGAATTCATTGTAATTAAAGTCACAATAAATCATAGAAAACTAGAAATATTCTTCAAATCAAACTAGAAATCAATGAAGTTGAATATAAACTTGAATCAAAGTAAGATAAACATCAAAATAAACTATATATTTCGTCCCTTAGCCTTAGCTAAGAGATTAGCCTAACAAGACTAACATCTTAGAAGAAAAAACAAAAAGATCAACTAAAACCCATGAAGAAATTAAAGTAGAAAATGTTGTCGGCGCTCCACATAAGTCTTCTCTCCCTTTTCAAACCCTAGAAGATGCTTTGGAACCTCCTAGAGAATCCTACTTATAGTTGTGGAACTCCAACTTTCGTACCGAGTTGGAAAAATTGGCAAACCGCCTCAAATTTACGCACTCCGCGTAAACTCTGCATAATGCCTTCGATGCATCGAACAACTTTCGATTGCATCTTCGATGCTATCGAAGTGTCTTGATGTCGTTGAAAATTGTTCCAAAACTGTCCAGCAAGTTTGTCTTAAGAAATCCTGAAATTCTCGATTGCATCGAACTAGCTTCGATTGCACCTTCACTGCCATCGAAGTCTATTATGGAATTATTTCAGAACTACGTTTTTCTGGCCCCGGAATTTCAGAATATCTTTTTCAAGACAATTTTCAAGATTCTTTTTTCTTCACTTCAAACCTTCAATTCTTTTCATTTCTCTCTTGGTTTCCTTGGATCTTTGGTATGTGAATTCTTCATTAATGACTTCAAAATCTCTAATTATTCATCGTCTTCGTTTGAATTATAAATCCATCCTTTTAAGCACATATTTATCATAAGCTTCCAAATCACCTTGCATGACAAAAACGTATATAATTAAATCAAATTATTAATTAAATGCTGGAAAAACTAATATAATTGAAGGGTTAAAGATGTAATATTTGAATCTCAACACACAAACTTGTTGACTAAAAGTTTTCCTATACAGAATAAGTTATCTAAGGTAGGTTGTCTTTGACCTAAAGGTGTCTAAGGTTGAAGTCACTAAGGTACCTTAATTTACCTGTTCCTTTACTCCTTGATGCTCCAGGTCTTTATGTGTCTTCGGTCTTCATTTTCCAAGGAATCAGCCGACTCACTGACACACTGACACACGTAATTCACAAACAAATATACTTACAGAGGTTATACCTCTCAAACTCACAAAAATACGTTACAAAATAATTAACTCAGAAAATGCATGATGTCATCAATTAAGGTCACATAGCATTGGTTTTCCATGGCATTACCCCAACAATCTCATAGTTACCCTAAAACCAATCGGCCTCCACACGCAGTCCCATACCATGAACATGGGCATTAGATGGATCATTACACAATGCCTTAGTCAAGAGGGTCTACAATGTTGTCAATTGAAGCAACTTGCAATACTTTTATGGTCTTTTCCATTGCGAATTCTCAAACAATGTGGTACTTTCTACAAGCGTGCTTCGCTTTGCCATGATAATGTGGCTCCTTGAACTGTGTCACCACACTAGTACTGTCGGAGAAAATAGATAATGCCTTGTTCACCCTTAGGACAACACGAAGTTCTGGCACGAACTTCTTGAGCTACACAACTTCCTTAAAACCTCACTAGCGGCTGCACACTTTGCCTCCATGGTGGAATCCACGATGCACTTCAGCTTGGCATTATAGTACCTCACAACACCATCTGCCAACAAGATGTAGCCACTCATCAAACACCTAATATCAGGATCTACCTGGAAGTTTGCACCGATATATCCTACTATAAACAAATCCTCATGCCCATAAACTAAGGCAAGTTCCTACATTGTCTTCAAATATTTCATGGTGTGTTTGACTACCGGCCGTCCAATGATTTACATCGAGATCATGCCACGATAGTAGATTTATAGGGAACCCCAACTATGGCTGCGGCTTCTCTGGGGTCTTGGGATAATCATTCCCTTCGAAAGTAAGGTTCTTCCTAAAATAAATGTCACCTTTCATGGAATTGGCCATGGAGAAAATTTCAAACACTTTTTCTCTGTCTGGTGCCTGAGAGAGGCTCAACAGGCACAAAGCTAGTTAGGATGGCACTCTCACTGTGAAAGATACTAGTGCTATGACTCTCGATGCTCAAGAAATAAAATACAAGAATGTAAACATGAAAAATAAAGCTGGAAATAAATACTGGAATGTAAAGGGAAGAAATAAAGTGTTGGACCACTTCTCGCTTTGTTGAATTCCGGTACAAGCTAACCATTCGCTCCCCTGCAACGTTCGACTTGCATGGGAGTTTGAAGCGGTAAATCCATATATAGTGCTACAAATCTGTATACAAGTGCTATAACCATTCCTTCTATATCATCGTTATTTTTTTTCAAAAAAAAAAAAAGAAAAAAAAGAAAAAAAAATTCGTGTTATCTCTTTATAACCTTAGACATCCTAATCTATGTATCACATCTATATATAGCCCTACAAATCCACCCGAAGTGTGGTGGTTTCCTATTCAATTATGAGGTTTTCTACTTGGCGAACATGAGGTGTCTCATCATATATATACACGGTTTGGATTCTACATACACATTACTAGTGTACGCCCACAAAACCAGAACTCATGGTAAGTGGGTGCGCTTGAAATTGGACACTATTTCAGACCATTCAAATAATTAAATCAATCTGGATTGAATAGGACGACTGTAACCATGTGATTTTGCCAGTGGAATTTGGACTACTCACTTTGAAAGTTGTCAATTGCACAGTTAGGATTACTTGGTTAGTATACTTATCAAAAGTCGTAGGTAACGATCAAAGCAATGTAACCCACGACAAAAGCATCTTTACGTTCTTTTTATTTTTATTTTTTTTATTTAAAAAAAAAAAAAAACTTTTGTGAATAGTTTTATTTAATTGCAATTATTTGGAGGAAATGTATGGTGGTCGCCTTAGACAGTGTACACAAGACAGGAGCAAGCCATGTTCCTATTTATAAGGAAGGATAGCTAATATGGGATTGGTAGAGTAGCTTCCGGAAGGAGAAAAGCTGACAGGCGGCCATGGCCACTCTAATCAAGGCTACTTTTCTTTATGGATTAAAAAAAGAATATTCGAATAAAGCAATTCAATGATGGGAGTGTACATCCACCAAAACAAATAAAGGGTGACTGGCGATGCCATCACCTAGCCTTGGTTCACGGTATACGTGTAGGAAGCTCACTTGAGCGACTCTCGGTGGGAGTGATTTAGGCAAGGTGGCCCTAATATAATAAGATTTGATTGAGTCATGTGTTATTATTAATGATGAGGATACAGGCATGTTTGAAAGTGGTTGGGCCAACCCACCTCTCACAATACTAACTCAATCAAACCTTACCTAATCAGGGCCAAACTGTGTTTGGTGAGGCTTCAGCTTCAGCTAATCCGCACACCATGACTTATACATATGTGGGCCCACTTGAGGGACACGTACTTCCATGACCTGGCTTGGTTCACCGGTATACAGTAGGGCCTGCTTAAATGACTAATGGTGCCGTGACCTGGCCGCCTTGGTTCATCGGTCCACATATAGGGGCCCACTAGAGTGAATCATGGCTATGTGACTTGGTCTTTGTCGATCGGTATACATGTGGTACGGTAGGTGATTATTGGCCTTTGTTGACCGGTATATGTGTGAAACGGGTAGGTGATGATTGATGGTATCTCTATTGGGGCCACTTGATGTATTGGCAGGACAGAAAGAAAATTTTTTATTTTATTATTATTATTTTTTTATTGGGGGGGGGGGGGGGGGGGGAATAAAGTGAACCACTTTTCACCGCATTACATTTGTTGTGACCTATGTGACCTATGTGGGCATGATGTGTTAATGACATCCACTCACACTACATGTACACTATTCATATTTAGTCATGGCCCCAAAATTAGGCCTATTCATGACTCAAGTGGCTCACACCAAAGGAAATATTGTAAAGGATGCACGAACCCAATTTGTTTAATTTTTGGCAAAGCAAGAAAGAGCCGACTCTTTTATTACTTATCCAGAGTAAGGTCCCAAAGAAAAACCAAAAAGAAGAAAAAAAAAGAAGAGAAGGGAATACAAGCAAAAAAGAAAGAGGGCAAAGTGTTTAAGGAAAAGAAAAAGAAAAGAAAAGCCAACACCCTAAACCAAGGATAACCGCTCATATACCTTGGGCTAGGCACAAATGCCCATACCCTATCACTACAAGAAAAGGGGGCTTTAGCCTTGGTTCAAAATTGAGGCTAAAAAGGTTAAAAAGTGAGGCTAAAGCCTTTAGCCTCAGTTTTGCCTCGGTTATCCAAACCAAGGTTGAAACCCCCGTGGCTAAAGGCTTTACCCTCAGTTTTAGCAACAGAGGCTAAAATGACTTTTATAGCTTCAGTTCTTCAAGTGAAGCTAAAAGAACCTTTTTAGCTTCAGTTTTCTTGAAATGAGGCTAAATTAAAATTTTAGCTTCCATTGTTTCCAACTGAGACTAAATCTAAATTTAGCCTCAATTGCCTCCAATTGAAGCTAAAGCTATTTTTAACCTCGGTTCTCAACAACCGAGGCTAAAGCCTTTAGCCACGGAATTTCAGCCTTGGTTTTCAACAACCAAGGCTAAATCCAAGCCTCAGTTACAAATTGAGGCTAAAAATGTTTATTTTTTTAAAATATTTATTTAAACTACAAATCCATTCATTAAATCCACTCATGAAACAATCAATCATGAAAGGCACAATACCAACAAAACAGTTAACAACAGTCTATTTAAAGTTTAACTCAATCAAACTGTTACATAACATTAGGTTCGACAAATAATACAAAGTCATGGCCGCGCCCGTCATTACCGGTGCTGTCGTGCTTGGCGGACCCTGACATAACACTGCCCGTCCATCTTTTGCTGCTTCCAGGACAGCATCATCATTGCCTCCACCAGCATTCTCCATTTGGATTGTGCGTAGCAAGCCCTGCAATCTCAACAGGTAGCTCTGGCCTGCTAGCTGCATGTGCACGTAGCGTGTGGCCGTCAAAACACTAGCAGAGGGCACCCAGAGTCAGCGTGAAGGTTGGAGAGGGCAGTGGTGGAGCCCCATTGTGATGTGTTCGATGTCCACGTGATGCGGCCCATAGTGATGTGTATGTAGTCCTTGTATGAGGCCCATGAGTGAGGCCCATTGTGATGTGTTCGAGGTCCACGTGATGCGGCCCATAGTGATGTGTATGTAGTCCTTGTATGAGGCCTATGAGTGAGCCCCATTGTGATGTGTTCGAGGTCCATGTGATGCGGCCCATAGTGATGTGTATGTAGTCCTTGTATGAGGCCTATTGCAATGTATATTAAACCTTTGTGTGAGGCCATGGGCCCACTTTATGTTTGGCTCTATGTGGGCCACTACTTGGGAGCAATGTTGGTTAATTATCCACATTGATGGACAACGATGGTTAAATGTCCACATTGTGACCTTTGCTTAGGCCGATTGTCGAGGCCGATTCCGATTTTGATTATCGAGGCCGATTCCGATTGTCGATACCGATTCTGATTGTTAAGGCCGATTCCAATTCCAATTGTCGAGGCCGATTGTTGAGGCCGATTCCGATTGTCGAGGCTGATTATTGAGGTCGATTCCGATTGTCAATACCGATTCCAATTATAGAGGCCGATTCTGATTATTAAGGCCGATTGTTGAGGTCAATTATCGAGGCTGATTCCGATTGTCGAGGCCGATTGTCGAGTCCCAATGTGATGTATATGCGGCCCGTATTTGAGGCTCGTTGTGATGTGTATTCAGCCTGTGTTTGAGGCCCAATGTGATATATATGTGGGCTGTATTTGAGGCCCGTTGTGATGTGTATTCAGCCCATGTTTGAGGCCCAATGTGATGTATATGTAGCCCATATTTGAGGCCCGTTGTGATGTGTATTCAACCCATGTTTAAGGCCCAATGTGATGTATATGAGGCCTATGTGATGAGGCCCATTGTGATGCATTTGAGGGCCAGGCGATAGAGCCCATTGTGATGTATGTTAAGCCCATGTGAAAGGCCCATCGTGATGTGTATTAAGCTCTTGAGTGAGGCCCATGGTGTTGTATATTTGGCCCTTGTGTGAGGCCATGGGTCCACTATATGTTAGGCTCTATGTGGGTCATTCCTTGGGGGCAATGTTGGTTAAATGTCCACATTGTCGAGGTCGATTGTCAATGCCAGTTATTGATACCGGTTATGAGTATGTGACAGCATAACATCATGATACATGCTCAAACACATCATCCGCCTGTTTGTTATGAGATGTAGTTGACCATTGTATATGTCATTTGGCAGGTTGTTATGACACTCCCTGATAGGCGGAGGTTATCTCATATAAGCGCACTGTATGTGTAGAATTAATGCATGACTGGATTGTATGACGCATGCACCTTACATTGTGTGTCATAGCAACATCAGGGCCGTAGCCTCAATAGGCATATCGTGGATGACTAGATGGGACACCGAAAATCTGTTATTAGCATCGGGCTGCCATAGATGGCCCTGAGTGAAAATCCCTAAATCCTATTGGTACCAGAGGATGCCTTAACGTCGAGACTGAGTGGATACATGAGCGCCCAAGTGCCGAATACCAAGAGGCCGCGTCTCCCACTGTGTTATGGTCGGTTGGGAGGGGGTGTGGCCTTACTCGCTCAAGCGTAGGGGGCATAGCTAGGCTGAGTTTAACCAACTCATGAATGGGTCCGCTATCGACGTGCCGGGTAGATATTGGCTGACTACTGGTCAAGTGAATAGTGAGAAATCTTTCACTTGCATGGTTGGGCATTAGTGGGCGGCGATTTGCATGTAGAGTGTACTAGACCCCAGTGATGATCCCAAAGATGAACAGTACTGATATGTGGACTTATTGGGTAGGACTTGCATACTCATTCATTCATTCATTCTATAAGACCCGTATCCTAGCCCGTACTATTCCGTAGGCTTCCACGGTCCTCTCAATCGAATTTCGGTGACCCGCGACCTATAATTGATGTTTGCACGCAACCTTGAGTCATGTCCCATATTCCAGAGTCAGCTTGACATGAGACTTGTACCCTAGCAACCGCGCCATCACCACGGTTCCGATGCCACGTCTCGCGCGCCGAGAAGATACCCAGGCCCGGAGATGTGGGCCCGCATTCAATTCGAGGAAAACACCGCGCGTTTGCAACCCAAGAGAATCTCTACAACGTGTCACATCAATCAATCACCTCATGTCAAGTACAAGAACAACTCCAAAGTCAACTCTCTCCCTCTCTCTCTCTTACACACCCATACATGTCAAGTACAACTATCATCTCACATCCATAACCTCTCTTACAACCATCCTTTCTCTCTCTCTTTCTCTTCACAAATTCCAAGCAAAAGAAGCGGTGGACGTCCAAGCACTTCCAAGAGAAGATAGTGTTGTGTGTGGCCTACTTTCTATCATAAGATCCATCATCTTAGCCCTTCATTTCTCATCATCTTCCAACAAAGAGGGACACAAGGAGCTCGACGTTCCATCGGACCAAGAAGATCGAACGGTGGGTGTTTTATAGGACTAGATTTCATGTTTTGATGATGGATCAAGTGAGGCCTACTGATTGATGGTATGGATCTCACTTTGGACCCTAGGTGTGGCCGATGGCCCACCTTGATTCTCATGATCATTCCATGATGGGGCCATTTTCCATGGACCCCATCATGATATTTATTTTCCTTACATGAATAGGGTCATTTAGACCTTACATTTTGGTGGAGAAAGGATCTCCACCGTTGATTTTGATCAGTGGGCCCACATGTAATGGGACCCACTTGATGTATGTTGTAAATCATGGAAGGGAGGGTCCATAGTGCTGGGGTCCCTCCATCACTTGATCTTACTCTTTCTCTCTCTCTCTCTCTCTCTCTCTCCCTCTCTCTCTCTTTTCCATTTTTGTGTGATGATGTGGCTGTGTGGCCCACTCGGATGGACCCCACCTTGATGTATGTCTTATTCACACCATCCAACCATTTGGTGGCCCACCTGAGCAGGGCCCACCTTAAATGTGTTGTGCCCAAATCGTCCAGCGTTTAGGGACGTTGGACGTGAACTGGAAATAAAAATATTAGCTTGATTTAGCAAGCTTTAAAGAGGGCCACTCATACAAGCCCCACCTAGATGTATGGCTTTAATCCATACCATCCATCCCATTCCCCAGCTCATTTTAAGCGTTGAGTCGAAAAATGAAGTTAATCCAAGTATTTGGTGGTCCATATCTTGGAAAATAGTGAGTTTTACCATTAAAATCTGCTATGGCCCGCTCTGATGTTTCTATCACCAAAACACATTGAATATTGGGCTCATTCAGGCTGTCTTGAGCCATAGAATCCAACAGCTGGGTCAGATTCTCCTGATGCGGGCCCCACATAGGAAAAACCATGGAAAACTAATTTTATATATATATATATATATATATATATATATATATATATATATATATATAAATCAAGATGCAGCAGATGTTGTTGCTAACGTCCAGAGGAAGCGCAGCAGCGTCTTGCTGCGCTGGGACGTGAAGAGAGGGTAGGGACGTGGGTCCCATACGTAGGCCTCACCGTGAGGTGTGTTGGACATCAACACCGTGCATTTGGTAAGCCCCTTAGGGCAGAGGGCCACCCCAAAAATCAGCCGCACCTGGAACTCAGGTGCCCACACAGCAGGAAGCAGTGGGATTAAACGTCTACCATTCGAACCCTTTTTGGGTCACAGAAGTTTTGGATCCTTATGAAATTTGTTTTTCCTCTTCAATCCGGGTCTGTGTGACCTTACCAATAGATTGGTTGGCAGATAAATGTTATTATGGGCCCCACGTGGGACCCACTAACGTTGTGTCAAACCCACACCATCCTCACTGAGTGGGACAGCTGGTGCACCTCACTCCAGCTACATAGCTGCTATAATGGTGTCACCAAGTTCTGTGGGACCCACCTGCTTCATCCACGACGTCTATGGGACCCACCATGATGCATGTGTTGTATCCATACCGTCCAACCATTTGGCAAGCTCGTCCTACAGCTTGAGAATAAAAATAAGTAAGCTCTAGGATCAGGTGGACCACATTGTAGAAAGCAGTGGGTTTGAACGTCCACCATTAAACCCTTGGACTTCAAAGCCTGGACCATTATGATATTTGTTTTTCCCCTCAATCCAGGTCTTGGTGACCTTATGAATAGACTGGATGGGAAATAAACCCTATGATGGGGCCCACTAGAATTTAACCGTGAAAATCATTATCACCATGGTTAAATATGGTACGGTCCAGTTGATCTTTTGATATGGTTCATTTTTATATAATACTCTTTATGGATCTCTAAAAATAGATGAGTTGGACTCGGCCCATTTGGATTGGCCCATTCAACTCGGCCCATTCGACTTGGCCCATTCTACTTGACCCATTTGATTCGGCCCATTGATTCGGCCTAATTGATTAGGCCCGATGTGATATATGAGGCCCGTTGTTGAGGCCCACCTTGATCTGTATAAGGCTCGTTGTTGAGGCCCACCTTGATATATATGAGGCCCATGTGATGCGACCCATTTGATGTATTTGAGGCCCATGGGTTGAGGCCTAATGAGATGTATATAAGGTCCATTGTAATGTGTGATTCCACCATGGTTTATGTAATGATGTTTATGGTCGGCCATGCCTTGGGAGCAATGATGGTTTAACGTCCACATTGTAAGAATAATATTGGTTAAATGTCCACATTATGACTCTCCCTAGGGTCCATTGATAGGCCCATACTTGTTGGGTGTAGGCCATCTAGGCCCATCTTCGTTGTGAGGATAGTTCATCAACATACAACATGCTTAGTATAATTCCATGACTCATGCCATACGCGTCATATGTATGCTTGATATGAGTAGTGACTAATCATAGCATATGTGTAAGTGATATGATTTCTAGCACTTATAATTGTCAAATTTTGTAGTGTCAAAACCTCTCTCTCTTGGAATCTGTATCTTGTGTAGCTCATCTACATAATAAAGACTGTGCATCTCTGAAGAATAAAGATCTTTAATGCAAGTGTACATGGTCATATTCGAGTACATCAAGTATGTGTTCAAGTTTAAAATTCATAATTCAAGCTTCTTAAGCTTTCAAGCTTCAAGAGTTCAAGATTTACAAAGCTTCGTACAAGTTAAGACAACGTTCCTAGAATTTTGATACTCAAGTTCAAGCTTCATCCTATGACAAGATCTCAAGCTTCGTGAACTTCAAAGAACGACTATTAACTGAAGAAAAAGAAGTTTCAATGTTCATACATCATGTTTAAGGTATGAATGACCCTAGATTGACCATAGGGTAGGTCATTTTGAATACATAATTCAATTATATCATTTTATAAATGAATAGTCTATTTCTCGACTAGTCCTGGACTCTGTTCGACTAGTTCTAGCACTGGCTCGACCAGTCCAAGAAATTCCTCGACTAGTCCTGAGTTTGTTGCAAATTTTTAAAATTTTTTATTAAGCCTCGACTAGTCCTGGAGACTACTCGACCGGTCGTGTGAATAGTGATCAACTCGTTCTTGACCAATCCTGCAGCTACAACTCAAACTCTAGCAACTATTTCAGGTTCCACACGACCAGTCGTGGACAGGTCATGACTAGTCGTGGAGGTCTCTCGACCGGTCGTACAGGGCTTACGACCAGTCGTGGAACGGCTTTATCTAATCGCGCTCAAAATTTCAAAAATCTGTTGGTCCTACAATCAGTCGTAGTGTCCTCAGGACCAGTCGTGAATGCAATTTCTTCACCTATAAATAGAACACGAATTTTAGAGTTTTTCATTCAATTCAAGATAAATCAATATGCCACTCTGAGAGATAAGTTAGTATTCTTTTTAGCGAGCCGACCTGATATTGCATTTAGCGTAGGAATTTGCGCTAGATATCAATCTAACCCTAAAGAGTCACATTTAACTAGTGTTAAGCGGATTATGCGATATGTCGTAAGTTTAGCTAATTTGGGTCTTTCGTATCCACATGATTCTACTATTCAATTAGCTGGTTACACTGATGCTGATTGGGCAGATAACGTTGATGATAGGAAATCAACCAGTGATGGTTGCTTCTATGTTAGGAACTGTTTAGTTTCTTGGCAGAGTAAGAAACAAAGTTCCGTATCACTCTCAACTGCTGAAGCTGAATATATTGCAGCTGGTAATGCATGTACTCAACTTGTATGGATGAAAAGAATGTCAAGCGATTACGGAATTGCACAGGAATCTATGGTTTTATATTATGATAATTCTAGTGCAATTAATATATTTAAAAATTCAATCCAGCATTCACGAACTAAGCACATTGACATTAGATATCATTACATTCGTGAATTAGTGGAAAAAAAGATAATTTCTTTGGAATACATTCCGACCGAGACTCAACTCGCTGACATTTTTACAAAACCACTCAACAAAAGCAGATTTTCTAAATTAAAATTTGATATTGGTATGTGCAATTTAAATTGATTATTCATGCATTTCTGTATTATAATATATATAGTTGTTAGTTTGTATGTTTAAAATTCAAAATTCAATGAAAAATGCACATTTTTGGCTGTACACGACTAGTCGAGTACATGCTCGACCAGTCGTGCCACGACTGGTCGAGCATGTACTTGACCAGTCTTGGTATCACGAGTTTGACGATTATTTGGGAGAAAATCCATCTTTTCTTCATTTGAGCTTCTTGTCCAACTGTTCTTGGCACGACCAGTCGAACCCATCTTCATTGTTCTTCAAGGTTAGTGCTTCATTTTTATATTCCTTATAGATTCAAGTACATATCACTTCTTTTTTCTTCTTTAGAGTGATTTATTTCTTATTTCCTTGAGGTTTTTGGGGTTTTCTTCTCCAAAATCTGATTTTGAGAAAACCCACTCTACAACTTTTACAACCTCTTGATTCCTTGTATTTCAAGTTGCAAATGGATGCTAGAGGAAAAAAGAAAAGTTCTTGTGGTCCTTCAACATCTAGATCGACACCTATCACAAGGCGCCACCTTCGGTCACCCGAAGATGATCCTCCCTATGTGCGGGATTTAAGGTTGCGCAATGTTATAGTTGAGCGACCTGTGCATGTTGAACATCTTGCTCCATTTGAACTCCTTTCTCTTCTCCAATCTGTAGGATAGGCTAACATTTTACATTGGGGTGGGCCGGCATACCGGTCTATTGTGCAAGCTATGTTTACATGTATTTCTGATTTTTTCAACTGAAAATTTAATTTTTATTATAACAACTAGAGAAGGTCCATTTGAAGTAGACCGTCATCTGATTTCTGGCTTAATGGACATACCTGTCAATGATGAAGGTATTCTAATTAGTACTCTAGTCGTTAAACCTTCTGAATCAGAAAAATATATGCTTACTAGAGCATTGTATAATATAGATGTGCAATGGACTCAAAATGGGAATGCGCTTGCTTCAAAGTACTTGTTACCCAGATACAGGCTCCTTCATAGGATATTTATTTCAAATCTTTATCCACGTTCTGGTAACAAAACCGAACTCACCTCTTTCATGGTTCAGATTCTGCATTCCATCATCTCTGGTATAAATGTTTATCTTCCTTTTTTGATCTATTATTCCATCATACAATTCCGTCTCCATCCTGTACACAGTGATATCCTTTTTGCATATCTTATGACTGTGTTGGCCACCCATATGTTAGTGGCTATGCCTGTTAGAGAGGCACCCATTCATCACCTCATCTTCAACAACTCAAATATAAACAAGATGAATTTGAGGTTGGCCGAAGGCCAGGTCAATGTGGGTGGTGGTGGAGCTGAAGCAGTAAATGAAGAGAAGGTGATCCACCTCCTGATGACATAAACATAGACGATATCTTTGATGAGATCGAGTCAGATTCTGAGGCTGACCCGGATTATCAGCTTTCTGATTTTGCGTAGAGGTCGCATTCTCTTAAGGAACAGGTGGCTCAAATTTGTGTAACCCAGGATTCACAATTTGCTTATATGCGTAAATATATAAGGTCCATTACTAAGGGTTTATATTAGATTGATCCATCTATTCCAACTCCCTCTTTAGGATCTAATTAGAATTTTCTTATGTTGGTTTGTAATAACTTTAATGCTACTTGGTTTATTTTGTCTTGTGAGGTTATACTTGACTTAACTTTGTAGTAAATGGTTGAACTTGGTTACTTATGTTTGAATTTGACTTGCTTATTGATTTAATATGTTATCTATCTTGATCATTTATTCCTCAATACTCTTCTTATTCTTCCTTCTTTATATCTTTCCACTTCCATGTATTGGTTTCTTCCTTTGTCATATTGTGACAAAAAGGGGGAGAAGGTTGTCTTACTAGATATATGATATGTAGATTGTGGATGGGTTGTTTGTGAATGATTCTATTTTATGAAGGGGACTTAAGTAAGGGAGAGTATTGTTGGGTTGATTCTCTTTAACCAAGTTGTAACTGGTTTCTTTTTATAACTGGTGCATGATTCTTTATGCGTATAATGTTTATGGTATTGTGGAATGTGTTTTGTCACAAATTTGACAAAGGGGGAGATTGTAAGTACTATAGTTTCTAGCTCTTATAATTGTCAAATTTTGCAGTGTCAAAACCTCTCTCTCTTGGAATCTATGTCTTGTTTAGCTCATCTACATAATAAAGACTGTTCATCTTTGAAGAATAAAGATCTTTGATGCAAGTGTACATGGTCATATTCTAGTACATCAAGTATGTGTTAAAGTTCAAGATTCATAATTCAAGCTTCTTAAGCTTTCAAACTTCAAGAGTTCAAGATTTACAAAGCTTTGTACAAGTCAAGACAACGTTCCTAGAATTTTGATACTCAAGTTCAAGCTTTAACGTTAGTCAATTTCAAGCTTCAAGAGACTCAAGTTCAAGCTTCATCATATGACAAGATCTCAAGCTTCTTGAACTTCAAAGAACGACTATCAACTGAAGAAAAAGAAGTTTCAATGTTCATACATCATGTTTAAGGTATGAATGACCCTAGATTGACCATAGGGTAGGTCATTTTGAATACATAATTCAATTAGATCATTTTATAAGTGAATAGTCTGTTTCTCGACTAGTCCTGGACTCTGTTCGACTAGTCCTAGCACTGGCTCGACTAGTCCAAGAAATTCCTCGACCAATCCTGAGTTTGTTGCAAAATTTTAAAATTTTTTGTTAAGCCTCGACCAATCCTGGAGACTGCTCGACCGGCCGTGTGAATAGTGCTCAACTCGTTCTCGACCAGTCCTGCAGTTACAAATCAAACTCCAACAACTATTGCAAGTTCCACACGACCAGTCGTGGATGGGTCACGATAAGTCGTGGAGGTCTCTCGACCGATCGTGCAGGGCTTATGACCAATTGTGGAACGGCTTTATCCAATTGCGCTCAAAATTTCAAAAATCTGTTGGTCCTACGACCAGTCATAGTGTCCTCAGGACCAGTCGTAGTGTCCTCAGGACCAGTCGTGAACACAATTTCTTCACCTATAAATAAAACACAAATTTCAAAGTTTTTCATTCAATTCAAGATAAATCAATACGCCACTCTAAGAAATAAGTTAGTGTTCTTTTTAAGCTATATTGTGCTCATTTAATATTCTCTTAATTTAGCTTTATTATATTTAATTTTGTATTCTTTATTACAATCATATTTGAAGGGATTGAGAATTGCCCTTTTCTTTGGAATCAAAATCAAATAGAGCTAGCCCAACTTGATTTAATTTAAAATCAATTTTGAACCTAGAACTATTTCATAAGTGAGTTTGGACTTGAACTTCTACGTTGAAATTCTACTTCCATTTGGTTCTTCTGGGCGGCATCAAAAAGAGAATATCCAGGTATTTTACATTATTGTAAATTTCTGTTTTGGTTTTTGAGATTGTGCTAGAAAAATATCTGTTTTGGTTTGTCTGAGGTGATCCAGAAAAATCAAAGTGTGGAGTTTTTTAAATTGTATAAGCCCACTTGAAAGACACAATTGTGAGGGTTTTAGGTGAACTTGGAAAAACCTATTTTCATAGTGAACGCTAATATCCACTATGTGAGGATATTATGAGTGGAGTAGTTGTGTGACTACTTTTCTAAACAGTTGGTGTACATACAAGCGAACCACTATAATTTCTGGTCTTGTGGTTTGATTGTTTATTTCTGTTTGTGGATGATTGTAATTTCCTTTTTGCATTGTGGAGAATGTTGTAATTTCTTTTATACAAATGTGGAGAATGTTGTAATAGCATAGATTTCTTTCCTTTCTATTTATTTATTTATTCCTCTATCAAGTTTGAGTTTTTGAAACACAAACCGTTCTAGTAAGGTTGTCCTGCCATAAACCTTTGGTTCTTATGGTGTAAGGTTGTCCTTAGAACAACATCTGTATCAACCTCTCAATACTTGTACATTTGAGGTTGTCTTTAAATTTAGCATTGTCGGATGTCTATTGCTATCTGTATTTAATTTATTTAAATTTTACTGTTAAGTTTTAATTTGGCATAGTCCTATTCACCCCCCCCTCTAGGACATATAGCTCGGCCTTTTCAATATGTCATTGGGCAGATTGTTTATGGGACTCACTGATAGGATTTACCCACATGAGCGCGCGGTACACGCAAGATTGCTGCATGACTGGACGGTATGACTCATGCATCTCGCATATGTGTGACATGATCATTGTACGCCATCAGAGTCGTGGCCTCCACAGGCATGTCATGGATGGCCAAATGGGACATCGAAAATATTTGGTTCGAGCATCTGGATACTTTGGATGTCCGTGGGTGAAAGTTCTTAAACCTCCGATGCCAGGAGACGCCCTAACGTCTAGACCGAGTAGACACATGAGCGCCCGAGTGCCAAATACCAGTAGGCCGTGTCTCCCATTATGTTGTAGTCGGTTGGGAGGGGGTGTGGCCTTATTCGCCCGAGTGAGGAGGCTGTAAGCTAAGCTGAGTTTGACCAGCTCGCAAATGAGACCGCTATTGACAAGTTAGGTAGGTATTGGTAGACTACTAGTCAGGCGAATAGTGTGGTCTCTACCACTCGCTGGGCTGTGGGGCTAGGGAGGCGACGTCAGTGTGGAGTGTACTAGACCTTGGTGATGATCTCAGAGAGGAACCGTACTGATACGTGGACTTATCAAGTAAGAGTTGCATACTCATTCACTCATCCATTCACTATCCACTCGGGCTGGTGGTGCGTAACTATTTATTACGTGTACCTTCTTAATGGTCAGGATTTTGGTTGGAGTGCATGACTAACCTGAGATCAGGAGTTTACCACATTATGTTTGACTATCCAAATTTAGGTATGGGACTGGTTTGGATAGAATTCCCTTGTAATGGACCCCATAGCCTGTGATAGTACGTACTATCATTCCGACTTCACTCCACCTTAGTCATTTCATTCGCATCATATATTGCATTTCATCCGCTGTATATGGCATTTTGGATTGCTATGTTTCTGCACTTATATGGCCTAGACAGACTTAATAGGATTTATATATTGCATTGCATCTTTGGCATCTGATATTTGACTCTCTATGATCCCGTGTTTGCATAACCGATCTACATTACATATTCTGATATTGTATGACTCATGGACTTATCAGTATATTTCCGCTTACTCTGATATCGTATGATTCATGATCTTGTCAGTATTTCTGCTTATTCTGATATTATATGATTTATAGCGTTGTATTTGTGTGCTTGGCACTTATCTTGCGCACACACTTTCACTATCCTCTAAGCTTTCTATAAGCTTATGCACGATAAATGCATGCAGGTGATGTTAGGATGCAACCGATCTGAGGCAGGAGCGTGCGGTGGAGCTTTTGGAGTTTTCTTTGATATCTTTATACTATATTTCCATTTCAGTATTGTACTTGAATGATTATATTAGTGGATATGTGGTGATGATGTTGTTCTTGTAATTTGGGTATACTTGTGGTTATGCTTCTTACGAGATAACTGTTCGTTGGAAAATCCTCCTTGTAAGATCCTAGGATTGGAATTTGGCGTATGCACGCTAAGAGCCGAGAATGGGGTACTACGGATGCTGTCGGCACGGGATTTAGCGAACGGGAATTTTGTGAGCCCGATTTTTGAGTTTCGGGCGTGACACATTCACTATCCACTCGGGCTGGTGGTGCGCAACTATTTGTTACATGTGCCTTCGCAATTGTCCGGATTTCGGTTGGGGGGCGTGATTAACATGAGATCAGGAGTTTACTATATTGAATCTGACTATCCAAATTTAGGTATGGGATTGGTTTGGATAAAAGTCACTTATAGTAGACCTTGTAGCCTGCGATACTACGTACTATCATCCCGACTTCACACTCCAGCTTGGTCATTTTATTCGCATCGCATATTGCATTACATCTATAGGCATATGACATTTTGGGTTGTTACGTTTCTACACGTATATGGCTTAGACGGACTCAGCAGGATTTACGTATTGCATTATACCCTCGGCATCTGATATTTAGCTCTCTCGAACCCCTCATTTGCATAGCTTATCTGTATTGCGTACTTTGATATTGTTAGACTCATGGACTTGTTAGTATTTCTACTTACTCTGACATCGTATAATTCATGATCTTACCAGTATTTCTAACATTGTATGATTATGACGTTGTATTTGTGTACTTGGTACTTATCTTGTGCATACACTTTCACCACCCTTTAAGCTTTCTATAAGCTTATGCATGATAGATGCATGCAGGTGACGTTGGTCGTAGCGGCGTTAATCTTAGAGCGTGCAACTGTCTTTTGAAGCTTCGATTTTATTTTAACATATGTATTTCTCTTTCAGCATTGTATTCAAAGTTTATATTAGTGGATATGTGATGATGATGTTGCTTTTGTGATTTGGGTATACTTGTGGTTATGCTTTTCATGAGACAAATTGATGATAAAAATCCTCCTTATAGGATCTCAGGATCGGAACCTGGTGTACGCACACTGGGAGTCGAGAATGGGGTACTACGGAGGCTGTTGGCACCGGATTCGGCGATTGGAAATTTTGTGAACCCGGTTTCCGAGTTTAGGGCATGACATTGATACAACCTCGATGACATCGAATTGAGGTCTTTTATGTCCAGTAACCAACATGATATTTGGACAATATTCTCGATGAATCGACCGAGATTCGATGACATAGGAATTCAAATTCCGATGACATCGAGTAAGGTTCGATGTTATTGAATATAGGCTAATTTGTGTCCAGCAAGCTTCAAAGGTAAATCGAGAATTTCGTCGATAACTCGAAACGAGCCTCGATGACACCGGAATTCAAATCTCGATGACATCGAGGGAGAATTGATGTCATCAAATTCGGACAAATCATGAGCAAGTTTGATAGGAAAATCATTTGGATATGATCGAAGAATCGAGCTACCCTCGATAACATCGAAATTCAAATCTCGATCATATCAAAACTAGGTCGATGACATCGATTTCGGACAAAGGAATGTCCAGCAATCTCTCAAGGAAAATCTTATGAAAAGATCGATGTATCGAACTAGGGTTCGATATCATCGACATTTGAAATCCGATAACTTCAAAGTAGGCTTAAGGACATCGAAGCCAGCCTGTTCATGTCCAACAAGCTTTCTTAAAATATTTATTGAAAAGATCGATGTATCGAAACCATTGTCAATGATATCAAAAATCAAAATTTGATTACATCGACGAATGTTTGATGACATCGATCTTTAGTAAAAACGGGTCTAAGTATATACTTCGGTTGAATTCATATCAATAAACCTTGATTCGATGGAATCGAAAGTATACGTTTGATGACATCGAAGCAGGTCCGATGATATCGAACTCAGTCAGAAACTGACATCTTTATTACTGTTGGATCCTTTTGCCTATATAAGGGGAGCTTGCCCTTGGTTGCTAATAGAGAAAAAGGAGAGAGTGCTTTGAGAGTGTTATTGCCTATCATCTATCTTAAGCCCTTTTTTCTCATAGGAAGTTCATCCTTCAATCCACCCTCATCATTGATATTTAATAGAGTGGATTGGTGAATGAACTTCCTCATTCAAAGATCTTCCAGCTACCCCCTCAATGGTAAATCATTGAGTTGGGATCTCTTGAATGCTTAACCAACTTGGAATCTCTCCATCACTTTAATAGGTAATATTTATAGAGTAGATTCCAAGATAACCTTAACCCAACCCGTCGCCTTTATTGGAACATCATCAAGTGTTGCGAATCAAGGGAGTTGAAGAATCTTCATCATCAAGAAGGAGATTTTCATCAACGTGCTTAACGGGACTCACCTACTTATTTATACGTCATTAGAGTCCAGAGACCCCGTTGATCATTCCTTGTAAGGTTTGGGTCACAGGTGTTTCTCACCCCTTTCAAGTCCTCATAAGAGGCCTCTGATGGAAGAGTACATGTGGGTGCTGTGTGTTGACCCTTGCTCTTGTGTAAGGCATAAAATCTAAGTTCCTTATGTGGATCCTTGGCCTGTGTGGCCTAAAACTTAAGTTCTTTATGTGGATCCTTGGCCTATGTGACCTAAAACTTAGGTTCCTTGTTTGGATCCTTGGCCTGTATGGCCTAAAACTTAGGTTTCTTGTCTGGATCCTTGGCCTGTGTGGCCTAAAACCCCAGGTTCCTTGTGTGGATCCTTTGTTCTTGTGTAGGGCATAAAAGTGTGCTTTTTTGTAGGCACATTTAGGTACATCGTGTAGGTCCTATAGTCAACCTTTTATAGGTTGTAAAGGTTAGAGGTGAACTTGATTTAAAACCTCCATTAGTGAAATTCAGCACACTCAAGGGTTGAGTGCGTCCACTAGGAGTGGAGTAGGCACGTAGCCAAACTACTATAAATGACTGTGTTTGGGATTGTTATTTGCATATTACTTTATTGTGTTTACTTTGAATATTCTCATGAAGCATGTTAACATGATTATTTAGAACTGATAAGAATCACATCCCACACACAGTCACATTGTTCATCTATCATAGACTAAGTTTATATATTGAAAAAATATTGAATAGTCTTATGATTGGATCCTCTATTTGGCTTGGAAGCTATTAGATTTAAATTAAAGATATCTTAATAGTTCCACATTATATCAAGATTAGGTTAATGGGATTTTAAATTGTCATAAAATTTTATAAAGTCTTATTCACCCCCCTTCTAGGACACTTTAACATATTCCTACTTCTACTAGAGCAGTCATTACCGCAATTTCAGGATGATCTTAAGGAAACGGAAAAATTAGTTGTTGATGTTGAAATAGTTCAAATATTTGAAGACGATGAACCATAGGAAGAGGCACATGAAGAGGTGGTAGCATCGAAAAATCGTAGAGTGTCGTTGAGATATATTAATGACTCTAATGTTACGTTTGCCCTCATTATGGATGAGGGGGATCCATTTACCTTCTAAGAAGCATTAGATGACATAGATACTGAGAAGTAGATGATGACAATACATGATGAGATGAATTTTCTATACAAAAACGAAACATGAGAGTTGGTGAAGCTATCTGTTGGGACGAAAGCGATTGAGTGCAAGTGGATTTTTTGCAAGAAAATGGATAGCTACAAGACTTGATTGGTTGCAAAGGGCTATGATTAGAAGGAATGTGTTGACTTTGGTGAGATATCCACACTTGTAGTCAAGCAAGTATCCATCTAATTTGTATTGGCCTTGGTTACCCAATACAATATAAAATCAGAACAATTAGATGTGAAAATTACTTTTCTACATAAGGAACTAGAAAAGTAGATCTACATAAAGCAACCTGAAGGGTTCGAGATGTAGAGAGCATAGAATAAGGTTTGTAAGTTAAAGAGATCATTATACGGCCTAAAATAGTTGCCCAGGCAGTGGTACAAAAAGTTTGATTCTTTCATGTTGAGTTAGTGGTTTACCAGAAGTGTGTTCGATTATTATGCCTACTTCAAATCACTAAGTGATGAGGATTTCATTATTATGATATTGTATGTTGATGATATGCTTATCATCAGCCATATCATATTTGAAATCAATATATGTTGAGACTCAAATATTGCATATTTAATCCTTCAATTACATTAGTCTTCTGAGCATTTAAGTATTAATTCAATTTAATTATATATGTTTTTGTCATGCGAGGTGATTCAAAAGCCTATGATAAATATGTGCTTAAAAGGATGGATTTATAGCTTAAAAGAAGATAATAAAGAATTGGATCTATGGATGACACCATTGAAGAATTTAAGTACCAAAGATCCAATGAAATCGAGTGAGAAAGAAAATCAAAGATTTGAAGTGAAAAAATCAAGGAAAAGGAATGCTAAAAATTTAGGGCCAGAAAAATAAAATTATGAAATTTTAGTGCTAGAAACACAAAATCTTGAAAAACTGAAGAAATAGCCCTTCGATGCCATTAAGGAAAGTTTCGATGCCATTGAAGGCAACTTCAATCCCATCGAGAAAATCATGAATTTTACAAGTTAGTTGCTGGATCCATTCTTCAATGTCATCGAAGGTGCGCACGACTGTGTAAATTCAAAGTCGATTTGTGATTTTTTCGAGGCGGTGCGATAATTGGAGTTCCAAAACTATAAATTGGAGTCCCTTAGATGTCCTAAATCATCTTTTAGGGTTTCGAAAGGGAGGTAAGGCTTAGGTAGAGAACTGACAATGTTCTTTTGCTTTGATTTCTTCATGGGTTATAGCAAATGTTTTAGTTTTTCTTTTATTTTTAAGTTAGATATAATGATTAAATAATCTCTTAGTTAAGGCTAAGTGATAAAGCTTGTAGTTAATTTCAGTATTTAGTTTATTGGATTTAATAGCATTATTTTAAATGATGATATTAGATTGATTTGATTTAGATTTATTTTAAATCTTTGAGTTGTTCGTGTCTACATTTTTTGTGCACTCCTGGTATAATGAATACTTTGATTTAACAATTGTTTTACCTGAATAAGAAAATGATTCAATTTATATAATTGATTGATCTAATCAACTTATAAGAGACGTGAATACTCTAATTAACTTATAAGAGACGAGAGATTAGTTGAAGGGTTGTTAGCTCATTATGTTAGGAAACACCATGCGTCATGTAAATTAATTAAATCTATGATTGAGAACCGACCAAGATATGATGATTCATCAGTTAAGAAATCACTACGTAATTATGTAAGGGAGAACAATTATCATCCATTGATTAAGAAGAGAATGTGTAATTATTATATAGATGGTAACGCTTACCAACAACCATCAAATAGTCCCACATATGACTTGTATGATCTTAATTGTTGGAACCATCATAGTTTAAACTAGAGAGGTGAACTAACCATGGATTCTAATGAACATCCCCTCGAATTCCCTACTTATGAGATTCCAATAGAAAAAACCCAAGAGAATTCACTTTAGAAATTCATGGATGTTTAAGAGTAATTCAACCAAAACACTATACAAACATTCACATATATTAGAACAACATTAGAGATGTTTGAATCCGCAATTCAAAGAACTCAGTCATGCCTCATTGATAATGAAGAGGCTTGTCTAGATCAACATCAACCTAATTTAGAATAGAATGCGAGGAGAGTAATCTCAACTCGCTTGTTGAGCATATTGAATTTCAGAATGAGGAGAAGTTGGAATATGCTCAAGAGCTTACGATTCAGTTTTCCCAGGAGTCGATCTCAATTAAGGTACCAGTTAATGATCGAGAGGCACGAGGAATTTTCAAACATAGTGATGTTAATCTGCTTCATCTATATGATACGCTTGATTTCAATGTGGAGAATGGGTCCCTTTTAACTGAATATCCCGACTCTATAGAAGTTTGCTTGGTACACTTTGAGATTTTAATGATAATATGATTAAAGATATATTGGATGCCTAACAAGAATATACCTCGATAGTTGACATTGACTGGGAGAATCATTATTTTGAAGAGCTTCCTTCCACAGATCCTAAATGTCTACCATTGAAGGTAGAGGAGCTGGAATTTGAACTGAAGTCTGAAACTTTGGAATTTGTTGAGACCGCATTGACTATTTTTTTTCTCTAGTTTACAATTAATTGTATTCTCTGATTCACTATGGTGTACTAACATTGAAAACTTTTCTACCATATGTAAATATTATCCACTTGGGATACTTCAAGGGATTAAAAGAAGATTCTATACTGATGTTTATAAATTTCTCTAGATGATTATGCTCCAGGATATCCAAGCCTACTGCAAAATGGACTTTTGGATGATCTTGTTGAGAAGCATGTTAAGAAATTTATCAAGATACTGACCAGAGGAGGAACCTATCTATTAAGAATAAGTAGATTTCCCCTTACATTCCTAGTTTAGGATTAGGAATTGATTACCTTCTTAAGATTAGTTAGATTTATATTACTTTAGTTTAGTTGCTGAAATATCTTTTGATAGAAAGTTTGCATTATCTTATCTGTCTTTAGCCTTCCCTGTACTTTTCATCTACTCCTTTTTATTTTTGTTGCTCTTAATATTGCTCTTATTGCATATGTTTATACATTGAAGACAATACAGAATTTAGCTTGGGGGCAGGTTTCCTCAGGAAATTCCTCAGATTTGAGTTGAATTAGTTAATTTTTTAAGTCATAAAACTTTTCAAAATTTTTGAAATTTTCTATGAATTTAAGTAATGTTGAAAATAATCTAAAGATTAGAATGATAAGATATTTATTGTTGAGGATTTTTAAAATATGGATTTTAGTTATTTTATAAATTTTTAAAGATAAGTTTGAGTTATTAATTCTTAATTTGAAGTTTTTAAACATTAATTAAGTCATGTAATTTATTTATCACGTCTAGCTTACCCATTAAAGTTTAAGTTTAATGTTCAATTATTAACTTCATGATTATTAAGAATCATAGGAACCAAACCTGAAGAATTTGTCCATCATGTTCAATAAAATAATTGAAAGAAAAGAGAGAGAGAGAGAGAGAGAGAGAGAGAGAGAGAGAGAGAGAAGTAATACCTAACTAAAAATAGTTATCGTAGAAAAGGGCTACCTATCGAGAGAGAGAGAGAGAGAGAGAGAGAGAGAGAGAGAGAAGTAATACCTAACTAAAAATAGTTATCGTAGAAAAGGGCTACCTATCGAAGTTCCTTGAAAGGATTGTTCTGAAAAATTAAAAGAAACAAAAAAGATGAAAAGAGTGTGCAAGCCGTTGATGGAAAAATTAAAAGTTAGAAGAGTATAATGTTGAATTGTAAGGCAAGTTTTGATTTAGGTTTTAGTTATCCTGAATATTCTTTAGATCATCAATATTATCATGAAAGTAGAGAATTGAACCTTTAGTTGTGATAAATCTAGACTTCATTATACACCAATGGAACTCATTGTTTAGAATTTTTTTAATTATAAGATCAATGCTTTGAAATTAATTATGACATTTACCAAGTGCTAAAGTTTAGGAGAAAGTAGAACTCAACATTAATGTATTTTAGATTTTTATAATTTGGATATTTTTAAAAATCGCTTGAGTTTATAGAAAAATTATTTATTTGTTTTTAAAATATCTTTTGCATGTTTTGCTCGGGGCTAGCAAAATGCTGGTTGGGGTGTGTTGAGACTCAAATATTGCATATATAACCCTTCAATTACATTATTTTTCCTGGCATTTAACTGTTAATTCAATTTAATTATATACATTTTCGTCACGTGTGGTGATTCAGAAGCATATGATGAATATATGCTTAAAATGATGGATTTTAGAGCTCAAAAGGAGATAATAAAGAATTGGATATATGGAGGATAATATTGAAGAAGTACCAAAGATCCAATGAAACCAAGTGAGAAAGAAAATCGAAGATTTGAAGTGAACAAACCAAGTAAAAGGAATCCTGAAAATTCTGGGTTAGAAAAATCATACTATGAAATTCCAGGGTTAGAAACACAATATCCTGAAAAACTGCAGAAATAGCCCCATGATGCCATTGAGGACAATTTCGATGCCATTGAATACAACTTCGATCCTATTGAAGCTTCTTCGATCCCATCGAGAAAATCATGAAATTTACAAGTTAATTGCTGGACACATTCTTCGATGCCATCGAAAGTGTGTGGGACTGCGTAAATCAAAGTCGATTTATGATTGTTCTGAGGTGGTGCGAAAGTTGAAATTCTAAAAATATAAATTGAAGTCCCTAGGATGTCCCAAATCATCTTCTGGGGTTTAGAAAGGGAGAGAAGACTTAGGTGGACCACTGACAACGTTCTTCTGCTTCAATTTATTCACGGATTACAGTAAATGTTTTAATTTTTCTTTTATTTTGAGTTAGCTATTACTAGTTAATCTCTTAGCTGAGGCTAAGAGATGAAGCTTGTAGTTAATTTCAGTATTTAGTTTATTGGATTCAATAACATTATTTTGAATCATGATATTAGATTAATTTGATTTAGATTTACATTAAGTTTTTGAGTTGTTCATATTTGAATTTATTGTGCACTTCAGGTACAATGAATGCTTTGATTTAACAATTATTTAGACTGAATTAGAGAATGTTCAATTTATTTAATTGATTGATCTAATGTCACCTATGGGTGTTTTAGATACTTTTGATTCCCTGCGATATTGATCTAAATACTTCATAAGAGAATCAATCAATTGAAATCATATTCTTATTAATGTTTATGACCGATTTAACAGAATTATCTTCCAATTGGATAAGATATGACTTCGATTCCAATTAAGTTATCCATTGAATCAATAAATTGGATATTATGATTGTTATGAGTGGATTCTTGGATCCTTAGTCTTTTATTTATTTCTTTAAAATATTTTCCTAAATCGCTAGATAAAAAACACAGACAAACAATTAGACTTTGATTAGTTCTAGGCCATGTTCTCCATTCCCTATGGATTTGACTTTGGTCTCACCGAGTTATTACTACTTCTCAACTTTTCACATGGAGTTTGCGAACAACATACTCGAGGCTCATTTACTAGAAGTTTGAGATGAAATATCTGAATACTGCAAGAAGGATTTTCAACATTGACTTGCATAGAGACATGAAAAGGAGTAGGTTATGGTTTTCTCGGGAGCATTATCTTGAGAATGTCTTGATCAAGTTTGGACTTGAGAAGGCTAAACTGGTTAGCACGCCCCACGCTGATCACTTTCAACTTTCCTCAGAACAATGTCCTACATCAGAAAGAAGAAAAGCAGTACATGTCTCATGTACCCTACTCGAGCATAGTTGATAGTCTTATGTATGTCATGGTCTATACTAGAATAGATATTTCACATGTAGTTGGTATTGTGAGCAGATATATGTCAAACCCTAGCAAGCAACACTAGGAGGCAGTAACATGGCTACTTCATTAGATACAAGGTACAACAGACTATGTTTTGACATTCGAAAAATACGAGAAGAGTAGTAGGCTGTGTGGATTCATATTATGCTAGTAATGTGGATAATAGAATATTGATTTCTGGTTACTTATTTGTGTTAATGGGTGGAGCGATTATTTGGATGTTAAAGTTTCAGTCTATGGTTGCACTTTCCATAACCGAAGCAGAATATATGACAGTGACGAAAGCATTCAAGAAAGCATTCATGCTTGTGATAGTGAAAGTGTGATCAATTTAGCAAAGAAATCGATGTACCATTCCTAGGCGAAACACATTATTGTTTTTCATCATTTTATCTAGCAGATACTAGAGGAAGCCGATGTTACTTTTGAGAAGATTCAAACTAGTGAAAATTCAACAGGCATGCATACAAAAGTGGTTCCTGTAGAGAAGTTCAGGTTTTGCTTAACTTCTCTAGGCTTGACAAAGAAGAGATAAAGATGGAGTGTGTGATCAAACCTAAGGGTTGACAACCCCACGTGTAGTGCTGCGATGTAGTAATAATTTCAGTGAGAGTCAATCCACATGGACAAGAGGTTTAAACACACTAGATCTAAACTATGATTTAAAACTAAGAATTTAAGCAATTAAAGGATTTGGATTTCTCCATCAAATTGAATTGGATTAAAACTATAATAAACTAATAACTAAGGATCCAGGGATCTACTTCTAGTCAATTTCATTGTCTAGTTCATTGATTCCATCTCGATAACTCAATTGGAATCAAATAAAGATTCTATTTAATCGAAAGATCAAAACAGTTAATTCATAAATCAGAACCCAACAAAGATATGAACTTCAATTGATCAGTTCTCTCATGAAGAACAAAGTACTTGATTGCAGGAAATTTAAAGCATCTACTGTAAGACCCGTATCCTAACCGTACCGTTCTGTAAGCCTCCGCGGTCCTCCCGGTCGAATTCGGCGACCCGCGATCTAGTATCGGTATTTGCACGCGATCATGAGTCGTGTCCCATATATCAGAGTCGGATCGACTCGAAACTTATACCCTTGCGACCGCGTCGTCGCCGTGATTCTGACGCCGCATATTACGTGCCAAGGCGAGACCCGGTCCAGGAGATGTGGGCCTGCATTCAGTTCGAGGAAAAATGTCGCGCGTTGCAATGCCGAGAGAATCTCTACAATAGGTCAAATCAATCAAGTACATGTCACCTTACCCAAAAAGCAACCCAAAGTCAACGCTCCCTCTCTCCACCCATCCCTTTTCAAGTACACCCATCACTCATCCATCACTCACCCCATCACTCACCCATCCCTCTTTTTGTTACATCCTCTCTCTCTCTCATCTCTCTCTCATTTTTCTCTCCCAAGCACCATGAGAGCACTCCACATCCATGGCTCTCCATGGGAGGAGCTTTGTGTGGCCCACTCCCTACCATCTAAGCCAATCCTTCAAAGCCGATCTCAACCATTGAATCACACCCATTCGAGCTTTAGATCGCATTGGCGGAAGAAAGAAGAAGAGATCTTAGGTGGGTGATTTTATTACTTGATTTATGATTCGAGGGCCCACATATGTGGGACCCATCTTGATGTATATGTTGTATAGAGGGGCCCATAGTAGCGGGGTCCCTCCTATTTCCACCGATTTTTCCTCCTTTTTCTCTATTTCTCTCTCTCATTCTCTTTTGGTGTTGGAACGTGGACCCACCTTGAAAGATGGTGCTAGACGTGGGACCCACCAATCATGTGTGTTGAATCCACACCGTTGAGCAACCCTGGGATGGTGCTGGACCCACTAGATGCATGTATTTTTATCCCAGCCATCCATCAGCATGGTGGAGCCCACTGACGCATGTGTTGTACCCATGGCTACCTAGTACATGGGGCCCATGAGATGTATGTATTTTGTCCTGGCCTCCACCATCCAGGCGGTGCTGGATGTGGACCCTAGCATGACATATGTTTTGTACCCAGACCGTCCATCAAATGTACGTCTAGTAAGGACGTGGCCCACTTTGGATGTTTGTATTCTGCGTCCACATTGTCCGTCCTTCCGTTCACACTTGTGTACCACCCCCTGGCGTACATATGGGACCCACATTAGGTATGCTTTATATCCACGCCATCCAGACCATCCATCATCTGGACGGTGGCTGCGGGACACCTCATGTCCAGTCCGTGGGTGTGGGACACCGCAGGACGTATGTATTTTAATTACACTGTCTTTAGATGGTGGAATAGCCCACCATGTTGTATGGATTTCATCTGCACCGTCTGTGCAGGGGCCACCGTGATGTATCTGTTAACCCTGCCGTCCATTCATAGGGTGGGACCCACCTTGGTGGATGCCTTGCATCCACGCGTGTGGAGCTTACTTGGTGGATGGCCTGATCTTACACCATCCAGCAGCAATGGTGGGGCGTTATTGTGACGTACGTTGAACACCACCTGTTCCTTGCATGGAATGTGGGGCCACTTGATGACGTGTTGAGTGCACACGTGGCACTATTCTGATGCAAGTGTTTTGCCACACCGTCCAGACCTTGGACGGTGGGGCCTCTTCTGATGTATGTGCTTGTACACACCGTCCATCAATTTTTAATCCAAACCATTCGAGCTGTCTGATGGTGGGACCCACTGCAAATTTCGTCAGCAAGTTGTGGGTCCCACGCAGCTCAAAGCTGTTGTACGGCTGTCAGTAGGTTCTGTGGACGTGGCCCACATGATTTATGTAGTTCATCCCACGCCGTCCATCTGTTTCATCCACACAGTCCATTGCCTAGATGTGGGGCCTACCATGATGAATGTGTTGCATCCTCACCGTCCAATTACTGTACGGTGGGACGGTGGCGTACCTCTCACCTATTTTATATTATAATATTATATTATATAATATATTTATATATGATATATATCTACTGTATATATATTCCTGGATGTGGCAGATTCAAAAGAAGAGATAATATATATGTATATATAATATCTATATATGTATATATTATATTATATAATACATAAGGTGGGCCCCACTTGGAAACCCACCTGATTGGAGGGGATTGGCTGGTGTTTGTACACTGTCCAAATGGTTGGATGGTGGAACCCAGCTGATGTATGGATTTCATCCATACCGTCCATCCATCAGGGATGGGCCACCCTGGTGTTTATGTTCTATCCACACCATCCATTATTTGGGATGGTGGGACCCTCTCACGTATTGTATATGTTGGACCCAAACCGTCCATCCACCTTACGGCCCACGTAATGTATTTTTTTCATCCACACCGTTCAGACAGTGCTGGATGGCGCTGAACAATGTTTGGATGGTGCCGATTTACATGGGAAATGTTTGGATGGTGCTGATTTACCTGGGCAATATTTGAACAGTGCTGATCATCATTAGTGGGCCTGTGCCCCATTGAATGATAGTGTACAGTGATATACATATTGCACATACAACTATTGAAATGATTTTTAGATGTAATCCAAGCCCCATTCGTCAGGCCCACCTTGATGTATATTATGGCCCATTCGTCAGGCCCACCTTGATGTATCTTATGGCCCATTCGTCAGGCCCACCTTGATGCATCTTATGGCCCATTCGTCAGGCCCACCTTGATGTATATTATGGCTCATTCGTCAGGCCCACCTTGATATATTTTATGGCCCATTAGTGCAGCACATTGTTGCAGCCCACTTATTGTATTTGAGGCCCATAGGTTGCGGCCCACATGTTATGTATTTGAGGCCCATGTGTAGGGCCCACCTAGTGTGTATTCGAGGCCCATGGGTTATGGCCCATTGCAATGTATTTGAGGCCCATGGGCGAGGCCCAATGTGATGAATGTGTGGCCGCTACGTTGTGTATGAATCTTTTATGTGGGCCAATCCTTGGGAGCAATGTTAGTTAGATGTCCACATTGATGGGCAATGATGGTTGGATGTCCACATTGTGACCTTCCCTTAGGCCTTGTTCGACCCATTCTCATTGAGGCCGATTGTCGTGACCGATTTACCGACTCTGATTATCGATCGATTCTGATTGTCGTGACCGATTTGCCGATTTTGATTATCGATCGATCCGATTATCGTGACCGACTGCCGATCCCGATCGATGTGACCGATTTACCGATTCTGATTATCGATTAATTCCGATTGTCGTGACCGATTTACCGACTCTGATTATCGATCGATTCCGATTGTCGTGACCGATTTGCCGATTTTGATTATCGATCGATCCGATTATTGTGACCGACTGCCGATCCCGATCGATGTGATCGATTTACCGATTCTGATTATCGATTGATTTCGATTGTCGTGACCGATTTGCCGATTTGATTATCGATCTATCCGATGTCGTGACCGATTTGCCAACTCTGATTATCGATCGATTCCGATTGTCATGACCGATTTGCAGATTTTGATTATCGATCGATCCGATTATCGTGACCGATTTGCCGATTCTGATTATTGATCGATCCGATTATCATGACCGATTTGTTGATTCTGATTATCGATCGATCCCGATTATCGTAACCGATTTGCCGATTCTGATTATCGATCAATCCCAATTGTCGTGACGGATTTGTCGATTCTGATTATCGATCGATCCGATTGTCATGATCGATTTGCTGACTCTGATTATCGATCGATTCCGATTGTCGTGACTGATTTGCTGATTCTGATTATCGATCGATCCCGATTATCTTGGCCAATTTTGCCGATTCTGATTATCGATCGATTTCGATTATCGTGACTGATTGCCGATTGACATGACCGATTTACCGATTCTAACATCGATCAACCCCAATTGTTGTGACCGATTGTCGATTTCGATTGAAGTGACCGATTTGCCAATTCTGATTATCGATTAATTCTGATTGTCGCGACCGATTGCCGATTCCGATTGATGTGACCGATTTACCGTTTCTGATTAAACGATTAATTTCGATTATCGTGACCAATTGTCGATTTCGATTGATGTGACCGATTTGTCAATTCTGATTATCGATTGATTCCGATTGTCGTGACTAATTGCCGATTCCGATTGACATAACCGATTTGCCAATTCTGATTGCCGAGGCCGATTGTCAAGGCCTATGTGATGAGGCCCATTGTGATGCATTTGAGGGCCAGGCGATGGAGCCCATTGTGATGTGTATTAAGCTCTTGAATGAGGCCCATGGTGTTGTATATTAGGACCTTTGTGAGGCCATGGGTCCACTATATATTAGGTTATATGTAGGCCACTCCTTGGGGGTAATGTTGGTTAAATGTCCACATTGTCGAGGCCAATTGTCGGTGCCAGTTATTGATACCGATTATGAGTGTGTGACAGCATAGCATCACAATACATGCCCATACGCATCATCTGCATGTTTGTTATGAGATGTGGTTGACCATTACATATGACATTAGACATCTTGTTATGAGACTCCCTGATAGGTAGAGATTGTCTCACATGAATACACGGTATGCGCAGGATTGATGCATGACTGGATTGTATGACTCATGCATCGTGCATTGTGTATTATGATTACTGTACGCCCTAGCGACATCAGGGCCGTAGCCTCCACAGGTATTTCGTGGATGGCCAGATGAGACACCGAAAATCTGTTCTACATGGGGTGCTATAGATATCCCTGGGTGAAAGTCCCTAAACCCTGTTGGTTCCAGAGGTTGCTCCAACGTCTAGACCGAGTGGATGCATGAGCGCATAAGGGCCGTATACCGTTAGGCCGCGTCTCCCACTGTGTCGTGGTCGGTTGGAAGGGGGTGCGGCCTTACCTGCCCGAGAGGAGGGGGCAATGCTAGGCTGAGTCTGACCAGCTCGAGGAATGGGTCCGCTATCGACGAGCCGGGCCTGATATTGGCAGGCGGATAGTGAGGTCTCTTCCACTCACCTTATTGCGCGCGATGGGGCGGCAATCTGGTTTGGAGTGTAATAGACCCCGGTGATTTCTCAAAGAGGAACCGTACTGATATGTGGACTTATTGAGTAGGAGTTGTATACTCATACATCCATTTCATTCACTATCCACTTGGGCTGGTGGTGCGCAACTAATTATTGTGTACCTTCGCATGGCCAGGATTTCGGTTGGGCGCGCGACTAACTTGAGATCAGGAGTCTACCACATTAGGTCTGACTATCTAAATTTAGGTATGGGACTGGTTTGGATAGAAGCCCTTTGTGATAGACCCCGTAGCTTGCGATACTACGTACAACCATCCCGACTTCACAGTTCAGCTTGGTCATTTCATTCGTACCGCATATCTCATTGCATCCGCAGTACTTAGCATTTTGAGTTACTATGTTTCTGCACTTATATGACCTAGACGGACTTAGCAGGATTTACATATTACATTGTACTCTCGGCATCTGATATTTGGCTCTCTTTGACTCTTCATTTGTATAGTTGATCTGTATCGTGTATTCTGATAATGTTCTTCATTTGTATAGTTGATCTGTATCGTGTATTCTGATAATGTTCTTCATTTGTTTAGTTGATTTGTATCGTGTGTTCTGATAATGTTCTTCATTTGTATAGTTGATCTATATTGCATATTCTGATATTGTCTGACTCATGGGCTTATCAGTATTTTCGCTTACTCTAATAACATATGATTCATGACCTTGCGCTTATTTCAACTTTGTATGATTATGTCTTTGCGTTGAATACTTGGTACTTACCTTATGCACACACTTACACCACTCACTAAGCTTTTTATAAGCTTATGCACGATAGATGCGTGCAGGTGATGTTAGGTTGCAGCAGCATTAAGCCTGGAGCGTGCAACAGTCTTCTGGAGCTTCGATTTATTTTATATATGTATTTCCCTTTCAGTATTGTACTCAAACGATTATATTAGTGGATATGTGTTGATGATGTTGCTTTTGTGATTTGGGTAATCTTGTGGTTATGCTCATTACGAGATAAATGTACGTTAAAAAAAAATCCTCCTTATAGGATCCCAGGATCGGAATCCGGGGTATATATACTGGGAGTCGAGAATGGGGTACTACGGAGGCTGTCAGCACCGGATTCGGCGATCGGGAATTTTGTGAGCCCGGTTTCCGAGTTTGGGGCGTGACATCTACTGTACCCATAGTTCAAAATAAATCAAGGAATTTTATAGATAATTTGGATTTCTCCAGCATATTAAATTGGATTGAAAACTATAATAAACTAATAACTAAGGATCTAGGGATCCACTTATAGTCAATTTCAATGTCTAGTTCATTGATTCCATCTTGATAACTCAATTGGAATTGGATAATGATTCCATCTAATCAAAACATCATAATAGTTAATTCATAAATCAGAACACAACAAAGATATGAGCTTCAATTGATCTGTTCTCTCATGAAGAACAAAATACTTAATCATAAGGAATTCAAAGCATCTACCATCCCGATTTTTCACAATAGATCAAGAAATTTTATAGATCAATCCTTTCATAAAAACTAAGCTAATCAATTTCAAATAATTCTAAGCATCCAATGTGCCCAGAGTCAACAATGGATCGAAGGATTATCTAAATCAAAAGTCTTTTATTCAAACCAAATCAATTAAGCAATTCATCATTCAAAATATTGTATTGAATAAAATAAACTAGAACATTATAAACTAACTACAAGCTTCACCCCTTAGAACTAGCTAAGAGATTAGTTATATATAACTATCTCAAAAACAAAGAAAATCATGGAAAACTAGAAGAACACCAAAGAAGCCTCTCTCTCTCTCTCTCTCTCTCTCTCTCTTCTTGCTTCTATGATCCCTAGACACATCCTAGAACCTTAAATTACATTTTCCATTGACTTTGGAGAGTCCCACTTGAATTTAGAAATGAGTTGCACACTTTTGCAAAATCTCATAGAACCATCAATTGATAGTTTTGTTGACCTAACTTTTGTCGATTGATAGTTTGATCGACCTAACTTCGTCCTCGATCGACTTAACTTGTTTAAAAACATCCAGCAAGCAAATTCTAAAATTCAACAAAATTTCGATCAATTGAACACCAACTTCAATCGATCGGACTTAGTAAAAATTGACTAGCGACTTTAGTCCAAAATTTGGAAATTCTTCGATTTTTTTCCCTTCGATTGATCAATTATGCTTGAAGTTCCATCAATCGATCGAACATCTCCCTAGGTCAATCAAAACTTGCTTTTTTTCTTAAATTTCAAAGCTTGGTTCTTCCAATCTTTCAATAATGCTTCAAACTTGATTTCTTTTGATCTTCTCCTGCTTAATCATCATATTTTTTGTCCATAATTGCTTTAAACCTTCAATTTTAACTCGGATTATCTTGGATCTTCAAATCTTTTCTGAACCTTGAAAATACACCTAATCAGACCATTTTAACATTCAAATACATGGGAAAACAATGCAAAATAGGGAATAAATATGCAATATGTAGCACTCAACAATGTTCACAAGAAGTGATGATGGTGGTTCTACTATGAAGAAATTTAGAAATGGTGATAGATGCTTGGAATAGTGGAGATGCAAGATTAAAGCCACAGTGGACATTGTTGATGGGTGCCTTTAATCTATTGTTGAAATATGATTTTTTGATTCGATTGACGATCTAGTTAATTAGATTGAGAAAATCCAGATATATAAGTTTACTCTCTAGAAACTTTGGACATTTTCGATTTGATCGATGGATCATCGATCGGAGTCGATTCGATCGATGGTTCAAGCAATTTCTGCATAAGTGCACGGTTTTGTTTCTACTTCTGGATGGGGGGTTATATAAACCATGTTAATATGGGATTATGGTTAATATGAGAGAGAAAATATGAAAGCTTGTGAGCCAAGGGTTTTGAGAGGGAGAAATCTAGGGTTTTCACATTTGTGAGTTGTTTCATCTCTTATAACTTTCTGTTTATAGTGGATAATTTGTTACTTTGTGCCGTTGTTTTTTCTTGTAAGGGTTTTTCCATATTAAATTCATGTGTTCTCTATGGTTTTTTGATTTTTTTTTTTCTTTCTTTCCATATTGTATTGTGTGATTCTGTTTGAGGTTGCTTTCGCGTCGGACAAGTCATGTTAGGGCTTATTACATCCCCAACAAAAATATCTTATTATTATACATTGGTGTGTATTTAAGCATACCTCCTTATTGAAGCACGTCAAGATGTATTTAAGTAAATCTTTAAATACCAAATTTTTATTCCGTGAGGAGTAGTAGTTTAATACAACGGAAGGGGAGTGTGGGTGATATGTTGTCACTTAAAAATCATATACATGTGCAAGTAATTCAAACAAAATGTCCAAATTGTAGCACCTAACTTAAATGTATTATGAAAAAATTATGTTATAAATATATATATATATATATATATATATATGAAATTAAGAGAATTTTACAAATAACTACATAATTTATATAGAATTTACATTCTTTTTTCAAAAAGGTTTTCAATAAGCCACCTCATTAATCTAATTTTCAACATAGTACTTTTAGTTAGATTTATTAGCGGTCATTTGTATAGGCAAATGCAAGCAAAGGGATTGGTGGCTCGATTGGGCCCCCACCACAATGTTTATATGAAATCCACACTGACCACCAACTATGTCACCCCTCATTAGGCCAAGGGCCCGAAACACAACTCCATTCGTAATTCACATGGACCACACGATTGGAAACAATGTACAGAGCAATTCTCACCCTACAAATTGTTTCCCTTGGTGTCACCCACATGAATCACTGGAGCCCAATTTTTGGGCCTCATGCCTAAATTTTAGTGTGGCTTTTAATGGGTAGAGTAGATTTCATACAATCATCATGGTAGGCCCTATCAAATTAAGGATGTGCATCTCAATTATTTTATTTGGTGTTGCCCGCTTGAATCACCGATCAACTTTTTTTTTGGCCTTGAACCTAACTTGATATTAAATATTTAATGGTAAGAGTGGATTTCACATACATATTACTGTGCACCCTATTAAAAATCAAGGGAAAACATATATTTAGGCTGAGATATTTTTCGAAAAAGGCAATTTCATGGGAGGTTCACCCTTGAATTTTCAAGAGCAAACAATGATATGCATGCCAGATCTAGTCTAACCATTAGATATGTAACCCTAGTTAGACCTAAGCTTTAAAAAATTGACATATGATTTAGGAGGGTCACACCAAAGGAAACAAGTGGAAGAGTGACATCCTCCCTTGATGTTTACAAGGCCTAAGATTATATGAAATCTGCTCCAACCATTAGATGTCACACTGAAATTTAGACCTATGACCAAAAATCAATTCCATCTGTGATTCATGAGGGCCACACTAAGGGAAACAATTTAAAGGATGAGCATTTTCCTTTACACTGTTTCTAAACATGTGGTCTACCTAAATCACAAATCGAGCTGAGTTTTGGGCCTTGTGCATAACAGGGTGATGCACCAGGTGGTCCAGGTGGATTTCAAATAAAACTCAAGGTGGCGCACATCAACCCTCCCGCCAGTCCCCAGTTAAGAAATCTAACGGGAAGGTAATCTAATGATAATTGTTTAGATTAATGAAATGGTTTATTGAAAACCTTTATTAAAAAAACAAAAAAAAACTCGATAGCTGGTTTGGTAAAAAGGTTAGGATTGCTCAACCAATCTAACTTTGGGATTGAATTATTCACGGTAGATTTTATAATTTGTTGGTTTAACTTAGGTTAATGGCAATTTCTTAATCCCTACCCAGCAAGCATCATTCTCTATCAGAATATAAAGTAAAATTCACTACTAGACAAGTGTGACTATATTGCCAGAGAAGCGCCAAGTGCCCGTGCCCCAGCCAACTGGGGGAGTTATCTACAAGGCTCACCTGTGCTCGCGAGAAATCCAATATTCTGCCCATCAATTGCATCAGATCACATTAAGACAAGGGGCCTAAAAATAGGCAGTTCCAACACTCTAATGGGCCAAAGGACATTAAACAATTAGGATAGAAAAGCCACTGTTGAAGCCTTCCCAAGGTCCACCGTAATGTTTATATGCCATCCAAACTGTTAACAAGGTTATTTTCATGGGGATGAGCTGAAAATGAAAATACAAATATTAGCATGATCCAAAACTTTGTAGCACCATAAAGGTTTCAATGGTAGTCTTTCAATCCCCATTTTTTCCTGTTGTGTGGCCCACTTGAGTTTTGGGGCTCCCTAATTTTTTGGCTGTTATCCTCGTGTGATCTGTAAAAACTGTCAAACGGAGTAGATTTCACACTAATATCACAATGGGCCCCCGCAACTTCTGCCTAGAGGACCTTCCTGTTGGGTGGAGGCACAGCCGCACAGACAATTGGCGTGGGCCAAAGAAAGAGCCGTGATTCAACCAGGGGTTCCTGGTGTGAAGTGGCAAAACACCACGAGGGATTACACACATGTCAAAGATTCCAGCGGCTCATCAGCGTGCTACACTCGCCAGGTACTCACATATACATGTTGAATTTGGATTAATAGACTTTTTTAAATATTATTATTTATAGCTATTCATTTCCCTCACGCAAATTTGACCTGCTTGATCAGAACATTGCCACTGTATATATCTTACCTAATGAATGGCCCAATCTCTGATGCAATGTTCCATTCCCTCCTGAGAGGGCCCGTCATTACATCACCACCCATGTAATGTCCTACTCACTGGTAAGTGTACATTTGGGGGATGCATGTGATTCTTACACGTGGGGCGATTGTTTGGTAATATAAACCTTTAGATCTCTCAGATTGAGAGTGAGGAGATCACCTCCTATTATGGCGTGCTCTGGATTTTCGTTGGAGCCCATTGTAGTGTATGTGTTTCATCCACGCTGTCCATTCATTTTTCATCCACACTATCCATTCATTTTTCCAGCTCATTTTAGAGCATAAGCCTAAAATTGAAGCATAGATTCAAAGCTTAAATGGACTACACGGCAGAAAACAGTGGGATAATGAAGTCCACCATTAAAACCATGGCCATGGTGATATTATTTGTAACCTGTTCATAAGGTCACAAAAACTTTAATGAAGGAAAAACATATATATTAACTTGATCCAAAGCTTCTATAGCTCTTTCAAATAAGTTTTGATGGATGAGCATCCAATTCTCATTGTTTCATGTGATGTGGTTAACCTGAGATTTGGACATGCTTTAACTCATAGACAGGTGTGCATGAAACATACACATCAGGGCCTCCAGATGATCTGGACATGCTATGTACCGGTGAGCTCCTCACCATACAATCCGGGGAACGGATTGGCTACTCCCTCTGACACCAGCCATTGGCTGGTGGTCGGTGCTCTGTGGGGCCCATAATGATGTGTGTGTGTCATCCATGCCGTCCATATATTTTTATATATCATTTTATGATATGGCAGAAAAAATGAAGTATGTCTCAATCTCAAGTGGACCACATTACAGGAAACAGTGTTGAATGAATTTTGACCATTAAAAACGTTTTGGGGTCCATAAAAGTTTTGGATCAAGCTGATATTTATTTTTTCCATTCATCTGGATCTTTAAGACCAAATCAACAGATTGGATGTCAAATAAACAGTATGGTGGGCCTTAGGAGGATTTTAATTGTGAATATCCATTCATTATTTTTTGTCCTGTGGTGTGGCCCACATAAGATTTATATACTATCATTTTTTGTATCAAGCCTAAAAAGATCTGTAAAAATGGATGAACGAAATAGATGAAACATGTACATCATGGTGGGGCCCACAGAGCACCGACCACCAACCACGGGGCTGGTGTCAGGGGGAGTAGCCAATCCTTTCCCTACAATCCGCATCCCTCACATTGAATGTTACTGACCTTTTGATATCTGGACTTATCCATTGGAGATGGCCGTCATTACATTTGCATCCTACGCTCAGCGATACCCATTCGATCAACGGTTTGCATTATCAAACATGGCCCTCACAAGCCAAGAATCACATCGGTCACCATATTGTACTTTTGCTGATGTGCAGGTGTAAGATAAAATGATGTGACGTTACCAAGACAAATCATCTGACAAACTAGACACGCGAACTCTTTTTAAGTATGCGCAGGTGCTTACTGATGATTCATAGTTCTTGTCCTTTTACGAATTATTCCGATGGACGCGGATTGCGTCCTACCCTCGCTAATCCGTCCGGGCAGAGCTATGTGGGGCCCACCGTGATGTAAGTGCTTTATCCATGCCGTTCATCGCTTATCTCAGATAATTTTGAGTGATGATCATAAAAATGAGGCAGCTACATAGCTCCAGTGGACCACACCAAAGGAAGGTGCATTGATAATGACAACCACTGTTGAAACCTTTCTAATGGCCACCGTCATGTTTTTTTACCATCCAACCTATTAATAAGGTCATGTAGACGTGGATTAAGTGAAAACACAAATATCAGCTTGATCCGAAACTTCTCCAGCTCCTAAGAAGTTTTTAATGGTGAATATTCAATCCACAATTTGTGGTCCACTTAAGAGTTATACCTGCCTCATTTTTTACATACTATCTTAAAATGATCTGGCAAAAGCTATAAACAGCGTGGATAAAACACTTACATCACTGTAAGCCTCACGGAGCCCTGCCCGGTCGGACAATCCGTGTACAATTCTAATGGACAAATGGGACACGCACCCACATAGCACGTATCAAAAGATTCGGTCCATGGACCGGAATCTTCTGCAACACATTTAGGTAATTGCTAATTAAACACGCAGGCTCTGTTGGGTCCGCCATGTTTTATAACTAAATCCGTTGCGTCCACCAGAATTGAATCCAAATTATCTATAAATAATTATTAGCTTTATTAAGAAAAGGGTTGAACCCACGTAAAAATAAAAAATTTAAATTTAAATTTAAAAAAAAAAAGCTTGATTAAGAAAATATTATCCTAATTAAGAAAGCTTTAATAGGCCATACTAACGAGAACTTTTTTAGGTAAAATGGGTTGACCAATAATATAAGGTCAGGTTGGAACTCCATATACTTCGCCTAATCTGTCACCAACCGATATGGCTAAAGTCTCAACTTCTTACTTCAATTTGAGTAGGAAATGAGATCGGCCTCTACCTTCCGTTAGTCCTCGATAATAGGTCAAAAAACCCATTGATCCGCTTGACACTAAAAAGAACTCGACTACTACTTGTTAAAGGAATCAAGTCGGTATAACCCTTCTTCTACTAGTTCCGACCTGGTCTTAACAATGTCTATCGGATATCCCGGCTGAGGATTTAGGAGGGTGATCGCAACACGGATTTGCTCGAGATCTTGGTCGAGGATCTCGAATGATCCTCACAACATATACGGGATCCAAATCCCTACATAACACGTCCCTACTAAACAGGGAGACTACATCCTACGTCACCGCCTTCTCCCATTTATAAATAGGATCATCCGTAATGGTGAAAGGTATGCACAATTCTCTACTCAAAAAACCTACGTTCGACTAGACTTAGCTTGCCTACCTAACTTTGGCATCAAAGGGTGCCCCGGAGTAGCTAGAGTCTCCATTCTTGTACCTTTTTGCAGGTCTTATGTAGTTTAAGAAGGACGTCCAGATTTCTGCATTATCAGTCTGGTGCCGTCTGTGGGAACGACAACGAAAGTCATCCTTCTCATCTACAGTGCTCCAGCAATGGCGAAAGGGAGAAAGAAAGCCTAAATTGCCACTGTTGTGCCCAGCCCTACACTGGCAAAGTAGACCGAGCACCGTCGGGACTCGTCTTCCCAACTTCAGGCTGACTCTGCGCCCGCGGGCCCATTACAATGGTACCAGAACAGGGGAGGTCTACTTGTCTCCCTGGAACAACAAGTTGTATCACTGACTAGAAACATTGACCAAATAAAGTGAATGCTATAGCGACAGAACCCCCCTCCCAACTAAGGGGTTGAGGAAGTGATTGCTCAGGTAGCAATTAAAGTTTCTACCCCACCTCGAGCACCCACTAGCTCTAGGAGAAGCAAATAGATCGGTGCAACACCTTCTCACGCTTCGAGCATTGCCATGCCGGACTTATATCACAAATTTAAGAAGAGGAGGCATGACAAAGCTCCCAAGGTCGAGGATGAGACGATAGGAAAACAAAAAAAATAATAATAATAAAATGGAGTGGACAGAGGAATGCGAGCTCACCTTCCATCAGCTCAAACAATACCTAGGTTCACTTCCATTACTTTCAAAGCCTGAGTAAGGAGAACCGCTTTTATTATACATAGCAGTCTCGACAGCAGTGGTTAGCTCGGCCCTTATTCAAGAACAAGAAGGGAAACAACTGCCAGTATACTACGTAATCAAGGTTCTGGTCCTAACCAAAACCAGATATCGAGACATCGAGAAGCTTACCCTGGCTCTAGTTGGTGTTCACAACATAGTAATAACTCGGTGAGACCGAAGTCGAATCCATAGGGACTAAACTTGTACGTATTCTAAAAACAACTAGAACTAGAACTAGAAGAAGATCTAAATCTAAATCTAGAATAAAAGAGAGTAATTGTGAATAATGTTGATTAAAACTATCAATTGAAATATGGGAACTAGGGTGCTAAGGATCCACTTGTAGCTATCAGGATGCTACCTCACTTTGATTTCAGAGACACAATTGGAATTGGAGTCCTATCCTATCCAATTAGAAGATGAAGCAATTAAACAAAATTTGAACTGTTCATTGACCTAGCCACACATGAAGGAGTATTATGATGATTGGGAGGCATTCCATTATCCTACCATGCCTAGGAGACAATGGTGAACAACAAGATTTATCAATTTCACAATCTCAAAATAGAAAAAGAAGATATTCAAAGCTATCACAACATCTATTATAATTTGAGTCATAATAAATTATAGAACTGAAAATATTCCTTAAAATCAAACTATGAATCAATGAGGTTCAAGTAGAACAAGAATCAAAGCAAAAAAATCATCCCTACAGGATACAAGCTTCACCTCTTAGCCCTAGCTAAGAGGTTTAGTCAACCGTAGACATAATTGGACCTAAAACCCTAAAAGAAAGCATTAAAAATAGAAAAGGAAAGAAAAAAAAACTCTTGGGAGGCTGCTCTACCCTTTGGTTCTGTTCCTTGAACCTAATTCATCTCTAGAACTCCTCAAAGAACCCATATTTATTATTTTGTCTGTCCGTCTTTAAAAACCGCCTCAAATTTACTCACTTTGCATAACGCGTTCGATGTCATCGAACAGCCTTCGATGTCATTGAGCGTAACTTAAATTCGGAAGTCACGCCTTTTCGGACTATGTAACACCTTTCACATTGCGTAACTCTTCATGTCATTGAAGGTGTTCGAGTAATTGAAAATGTGTTCAGAGTGTTCTAACGAGTTGTTCCAGAAATATGCAAAAATCTCGATGTCATTGAACTGCCTTTGATGTCATCGAGCAGGTCTTCAAGCAATCGAAAAGGGCTTCGATGTCATCGAGAACTGCATCCAATTTGTCCAGTAACCAACTTGATTTTCATGTAATTTTTCGATGTCATCGACTCGTGTTCGATGTCATGGCAGTCGATGACATAGACAAAGAAGTTTAGATTCTGTGAATTTTTGCACTTTGCACTTTCAACTTCATTCCTTCTCCACTTAGTTTCTTTGAATCTTGAGGTCTTAAAATCTTTAATCTTAGTGTCCTAAGATCCATCCATTGCCTTGGTGATTCTTGAGCATCAAATCCATGCTTTTAACTTTCTTTTCAATCCAAGCTACTTACCTCGCAATACAAACATATATAAAATATACCCATTAAGCATTATCATGTTCATAAAACTAAGATATAAATAGGGGGGAAATGCAATATTTGACACTCAACAGTCGTCTCATCCCATCACCTCCAACCTTACTTCCGGGCCCATACCATAGTAATCCCGACCAATCAACCTCTCCGCAAGGTACTCCAAAAACCTGAGGTATCAAGTAGACTGACAAAATGGGTGATCGAGCTCAACAAGTTCGAAATTGAATACCAACCCCGAACTGCCATTAAAGGCCAGGTAGTGACAAATTTCATTGTCGAGCTCGTGTGCGGGAACGACCTGGAAGCTAGTCCAAGTAACAATACTGATCTGCCCAAAAATCAGACAGTCGAGCCAGAACTGCCAACATGGATGTTGTACGTCGACGGCTCATCCAACTCTAAAGGCAACGGGGTCGGGATAGTCCTTGAGGCTCCTAATCGGACAATGTGGCGGAATATGAAGCACTATTAGCCGGACTCAGGCTGACAGCACAAAATTTGGAAGTCCACAATGACTCACAGTTAGTCATCAATCAGATAGCCAACGAATACAAGCCAATGAAGAAAGAATGATAACCTACTTGCAAAAAGCTCGAGAACTTATCAGCAAATTCCCTAAATGTGATATCAACCTGATCCCCAAGTCGAAAAACTCTAAAACAGATACATTAGCAAAGCTGGCCACAGCGGCCGAAGACGACATTTCAAAATCAATCCCAATCGAGTTTTTGGCTAAGCCGAGCATCAGCAAATCCGACCCAAGCACGGTCCTCTTGGTAGATTTAAAGCCGAGTTGGATGGACCCAATAATCAGCTACCTTCAGGAAGGAAGACTGCCCGGAGATTGACTTGAGGCATGCAGACTCCGATCCAGGTCGCCCGGGTACACTGTGATCGGGGACACTTTATATAAGAAAGGATTTTCCATGCCATAACTCCTGTGTCTCCGACTTGAGAAGGCCAAGTATGTCCTCAGAGAGATACATGAAGGGATTTGCAACAACCATTCTGGCAATCATGCCCTTGTCCACAAGGTCATTTGTCAGGGATACTTTTGGCCAACCATCTAGAAAGGATGCTAAGTAGCACGTATAGAGGTGTGATAAATGTCAAAGGTTCGCAGCAGTACCTCATCAGTCACCCGAACAACTGATCCCCATTACCAGGCCATGTCCCTTCACTCAATGGGGAATAGTCATCATCGGTCCCCTGTAAGCTAAAAAGGGACAGATCAAATTTGCAGTTGTTGCGGTCGATTACTTCACTAAGTGAGTTGAGGCCGAACCCTTGGCCAAGATCACCGAGTAAAAAATTATTGACTTCGTCTGGAGAAGCATCATATGTTAGTACAAAATTTCGCACACGATCGCCTCGGATAACAAGAAACAGTTCAACAACGATCGGTTCCGAAGTATGTGTGAGAACCTAGGAATTCAAAACGTCTACTCATCACCTCGGCACTCCTAGGCTAATGGACAGGTCAAAGTAGTAAACAAAATCATTAAGAACCACCTCTGAACCAAGCTCAAGAAGGCTAAAGGAGCCTGGGTAGAGGAGCGTCTCCATGTTCTCTGGGCATACTGGACCACTACCTGAATGACCACACGAGGAACCCCCTTTTCCCTGGCTTTCGGGGCTGAGGTCGTTGTCTTAGTCAAGATCAGACTCCCAATTGCTCGGACCTACTCGTACGACGAACATCAAAATGTCGAGCAAATGGTACTGGACTTCGACCTAATCGAAGGAAAAGGGGAGTAAGCCCAACTCAAAGTTTCAATTTGGCAACAGCTTGGGTCACTAATTTCACATTGTGGCTTTAGATTGGGGAGAGGTTGAGCTGGAAGCATCCCTTTCCCCCTAATTGCTAAGTGTGACTCTATCTTTTAAATGGAAGATGCAAGCATTCCCATTGTTGATTTGATATTCTGGTTAAATAACTCTTGGTCTTGAATATGTTTTAGGACCGGGTCCTCTTGAGATTTCCTTTGATCCAAAAATTGGTTAAGGATTACTTGAGAAGTAGCAGTTTGTCCATTCCTCCAACTGAAATTTGGATGGTTTCTCCGGCCAGAGTTATATGTGTTCGAGGTGGTTCCTTTGAATGGCCACTAGTAGTTATTCACGGCATTCGATTGCTCATTAGAACTTCTTGAAAAGTAGGTAATGTTGGACAATTTTCAGTTGTATGAACATTACAAGCACATATACCGCAAACAGTTTCTTTAGCCTTATCCTTCTTGAGTTCCATGACCTCGAGTTTCCTTGTGAGACTAGCCACTTTATCATTTATATCATCTTCCTCTTTCAACAAGTATATTCCACCCCTCTCATTTGATTGAGTAGGCTTAGACGTGGTGTTTGGTCTTAGGGAGATGTCCCATGATTGTGTGTTTTCAGCAAGTTTGTTAAGTTAATCCCACACATCATTGATATCTTTGTTCATGAATTCTCCATTGCACATTGTTTCAACCATTTGGCGCATGGAAAATGTCAGTCTATCGTAGAAGAAACTTGTTATGCGACATGTCTCAAAATCGTGTTGTGGGCATGAACTGACGAGATCCTTGAACCGCTCCCAACATTGGAAGAATGTTTCATCTTCCTTTTGGGCGAAGTTCATGATCGACTTTCTAAGGGTGTTGGTTTTATAATATGGGAAGAATTTCTTTATGAATTCCCTTATCATGTCGTTCCATCTGCCAATAGATCATGGACGTAGTGAGTACAATCACGTCTTAGGTTTTTCTTTCAAGGAGAAGGATAAGAGTTTCCGCCTGACCGTGTCCTCAGACACATTCAGAAAATATAAAGTGGCTATGATCTCATCAAACTCTTTCATGTGTAAATATGGACTTTCGGATTCAAGTCCATGGAACTTTGGAAGGAGTTGGATCACTCCTGGCTTGATATCCACGTTTCCTATATTTTCTAGAAAAACTATACAGGAAGGTGTGCTCACCCCCGCCAGTTGTAAATAATCTCGCAAAGTACAAGGCGGGGATGCTTGATGTACCTCATTCTCATCCTGAATTTCATCAACCAAAGATTGAGGTTGAATTGCAGGTTGATTGGCCAGTTAATTAGCAACCATCACTTCAATTGACTCTGAGGATCTCAAGTGGTGTCTAATCCTGTGATGGATAGATAAGCCCTCAACGAATCCTCCTTCAGTCAAGAGACATAGAGTGTTATCACGGACCCACTTGCGCATGAAACACTCTCAGCCCTCAATTTCAAAATTTTTAACCTAAGATCTAAGAATTGAAAACACAGCAAATAAGAGATTTGAAATAAAGAGAGAGTTTAGAACGAAGTTACCAGATAGGAGTTGGTAGGTTAAAATCCTATAAAACAGAAAACAAAGCAGAAAACTTAAATTCCTAACCTAGGAATAAAATAGAAAATTAACCATAATCGTAATCTAATTCTAAAACTAATTAAATTCAGAAAGTACAACCATTAATCCCCGACAACAGCGCTAAAAACTTATTCACAACCACAAGTGTAGGGTCATGATGTAGTAATAATCTCGGTAAGACCGATGTTAAATCCACAGGGACTAAACTAGTGTGTATTCTGAACGTAACCAGAATTAAAACTAGAAGAAGATCTAAATTAGAAATCTGAATAAAGGAAGTAATTTTGAATTATGTTGATTGAAACTTGTGCATTTTAAAGGTGGGAACTAGGGTGCCAAGGATCCACTTATAGCTAATGGGATGCTACCTTACTTGATTCAATAAATCCAACTATAATAAAAGTCTTATCTTATCCAGTCGAAGAAAGAGAGATGATCAAATCTCTGAATTTCTCGTTGATCTAGCCTCAATGGAAAAAGATTGTGAAGAAAGGGATTCTGTCACCAAACTATGCCTAAGGGACGATAGCAACAATAGGATGTACCAATCCCACAATCTTAAATAAGAAAAGAAGATACTCAAAACTATTGCAGATCTACTATAATTTGAGTCACAATAAACCATTGAAAACTGAAATTATTCCTTAAAATCAACTAGAAATCAATAAAGTTCAACATAAAAACATAAATCAAAGCAAAGTAAACATCCCAATCACAATACAAGCTTCACCTCTTAGCCCTATCTAAGAGGTTTAGCCAACTATAGACATGATTGAAGTAAGAACTCTTTAATAAAATATAAAAACAAACTAAGTAAGAAGAAGAAAACTCTTGGCGACGACTCTCTACGCTTTTACTTCACTCTTCAAGCCCTAGAAGATGCCTTGAAGCATCCTAGGAACTCCTATTTATAGTTGAGGAACTCTAACTTTCGCACCGAGTTGGAAAATTTTAGAAACCGTCTCAAATTTATGCAGTCCATGTAAAATCTGCATAATCTTTCAATGCTATCAAAGGGCATTCAATGGAAGTTTCGATGCATCTAAATACCTTCGATATAATCGAAACTGGTCCAGAACTGTCCAGCGAGTTTAACTTAAAAATCCTGAAATTCTCGATTGCACCTTCGATCCATCTAAACACCTTTGATTGAATCTTCGATTCATCTAAGTACCTTCGTTATAATTGAAGGTTATTTTGGCAGTTTTCCAGAACTATGCTTTTTTGGTCCCGGAATTTGTTTTCAGGACAATTTTTAGGATTCCTTTTCTTCACTTTGAATCTTCGAATCTCTTCATTCATCACTTGGTTTCCTTGGATCTTTGGCATGTGAATTCTTCAATCTTGGTTTCCTAAGATCCATTCCTTGCCTTGGTGATTCTTAAGCAGTAAATTCATGCTTTTAACATTCTTTTCAATCCAAGCTCTCAAATTCACCTTACAACACAAACATATATAAAATATACTATTAAACATTATCATGTTCATAAAACAAAGATATAAATAGGAAAAAATATGCAATATTTGACACTCAACACCCATCACTCGTAATGACATATAGGTGGTCCACCTTCCTTGGCTTCCCCACTTATCACGCAAAGAGCTTGATCCAAGTCCTAGCTCAACCTGATGTTAGGCCCGACTTGGTCAAAGTTCATACTACTTATCCAGTCCACTACGTTGACTGGTAAGTAGGGGGGCTTACTATTATGGGGAAAATATATCGACCTACTGTCGATAGGCCAGGTCAAGTACTCTAACGACAACAGACATGACCTAGCATTCCAACTCTTATCTCTCGGCCAACTAGGAAGAAAGCTCGACCTCTTAGTGTAAGGTCAAGCCCGACCCCAATATTAGGCTAAGCCCGACCTCAGCAGATAGGTCTAGCCCGACCCCAACGTAAGGTTAAACCCGAACTCAACAGGCCAGATTGTCACGCCCCGAACTCGAAAACCGGGCTCACAAAATTCCCGATCACCGAATCCGGTGCCGACAGCCTCCGTAGAACCCCATTCTCGGATCCCGACACCCATTTACCAGGTTCCGATCCTGGGATACTACAAGGAGGGTTTCAAATCATTAGTCTGATTCATAATGAGCATAACAAAAGCATAACCCACAATCAATAAGCACAAGAACACCACTACAAAATCCACTATGATCAAAAACTTTTTAAGTACAATACGACTGAAAG